>NC_138739.1:28107540-28448040 GCF_965113295.1 Leuciscus leuciscus | reverse complement strand
CAATATCCTGCGAGGGGAACCTAGGCAGCCCTCCCATATCGGTCTTACCCCCTAGAGAGCACACGCTTTCTGCGTCACTACGGACTGAGTCTTTGTCATTGTTGCTGCTCTGGTCAGACGAGACATACCGCTCGAGGGAGGCGCGAAGAGTCCAGATATCACGGTACAAGGTCTGAGGTTCTAAGCTCTCCTGATGACAGCCCATTCCAGGACTCTCATCTGGGGGCTCGGAGGTAAGGCCGATCACCCCGGGACCCATCGCTCTGCTGCAGCTGGGCTCCACCATCACCTCCACCTCTAACCTGAAGAACAGCACACATATGAAATCAGACAAGCTCATAGTCCTATATATAGTCAGTATTTCTTTAAAAATGCCACAATGTAGCAAAGCATGTTTCATGTCAGTGTGCATCTGTCAAATAAGCTTTCCGTTAAAGCCCTGAGCCCAGATTCAGACATTTTAACTTTTATTTTGATATAAATATACTATATTGTTATATAATTGTATTATATATATAAAATGGCAATGCTCCAAAAACAGTAAATTAATAAAAACGCAAAGCACGATAATTAAAGTAGCACTGCTAAAAATATCTAAAAACAAATAGATCCAAACTAAGGTAAACTATTCAGCCTAACTAACTGACTAAATTAGTCAAAAAGTCAACCACTGTGAACCATCCCTACTATATTAATGTTTTATGTCACTGTGGGTCTACACAACTGTTCAAAAGTAACTTTAATGTATGTAACTTTTTTAAGTTTTTAAAAAAAAGTATCTTATGATCACCAAGGCTGCATTTATTTGATCGAAAATACAGTAAAAACAGTAATATTCTGAAGTATCATTACAATTGAAAATAACTTTTTCTATTTAAATTTAGGGATGCACGATCCATCAGTCATCATATCGGATATAATTTGTAATGTTATCGTTATCGGCCCAAAAATTTGGCCAATATATAAATGCCAATAAATAATTGATTATTTCCCTCAGCTGAGACACTTCAGATGCTTGAAATATGACTGGATAAATTGCTTGAAATTGCTTGAAATATGATTGGAATCACTTCCAATCATAAAAGAAAAATAGTACAGTTAAGTCTGCTGTATAGGCTACATAAAATTATAATGAGAAAATTATAATTGTGTGTTTGGGACGTGGCTTTTAATGGTGGGGACTTTTGTTTTGTAATCAGGCTTTCAAAAAAGATATAAAAAATTGGATTTCGATTTATCGGCCAATGTATCGGTTATCGGCTTTCAAATATAAAGAATTATCGGTTATCGATATCGGCTATAATTTTCATATCGCTGCATCCCTAATTTTAAAATGTATTTTATTCCTTTGACAAAGCTGAATTTTCAGCTTCATTACTACAGTTTTCAGTGTCACATGATCCTTCAGAAATCATTCTAATTTACTGATGTGCTGCTCAAGATTTCTCATTAATATGAATGTTAAAAACTGTTGTGCAGCTCAATATTTATGTGGTAACTGATGCAAAAACTTTTTTAACATTGTAAATGTCTTTACTGTTGATCACTTTAATCACCCTTGCTTAATAAAAGTATTAATTTCTTTAAAAATAATAATTTACTGACTCCAAAGTTTTGAATGGTACAGTATATCAAATATATTATGTTTGTTTATTTTTCCTTTCCGTAAAAGCTCTCAGGCCCAGATTCAGAGATGTTAAAACAGATGCCTCCATGAACGCACAGATGGTTGTGACTCACTCTGTGATGGTTCATTCGAGGAGACCACTGCACAGCAACAGATTCAAGAAAGTCAGTTGTACTAGGTAAGCAAATATAAACAAATATACTAATAATGCGATACAAAACCATGCGTATTGACCTTCCTGGAACATTTTGCAAAACATATGCAAACCAATCGCTACAAATACCAAAAAGGTACGCCTGTGGAATTTACCCACACTCAAGGAAATAACTTCCATATTCTAAAGCAAAGCTTTTTGCACTGTAAGCTGATGATGCCATGATACGGCAGTGTGATCAGCGAGCTGAGATCAGTCCAGCATGGAATGGGGTCTGCTTTATGAGGAGTGGCGTGGCAGATGGTTGCTATAGCGAATGCATGGGCGAGGCAATTAAAGATACCTGCCGAGGGAGGGTGGGGGTGTGAAAGGGGGGGACAGAAGGCGTGGACTGGGCCGGGTGGGGCAGTAGGTAACATCCTTGGTGCGAGCGATGTATTGTATGAGGTCGATGTGATGGGCGTCATGCTCCTCTTGGTCCATGCTCTCGCTGGCTGCACGCTGCCGCTGGAACTGCCTCCGTTTGGGGGAGCCTTTAGGGACGACATGAATTTTGCGTCAACAGCCTCACAAAGCAAGTTAAAAGGATAACATGAAATCAAAATCAACACATTCCAGGTTTTATTGTCAACGATTAATTGATCCACCAAAAAAACCTGCATAGTTTCTTGTTAGTATTAGCCAATGGTCGCAAGTTCCGTTTTCACCAAAGTTCAGCGATTCTATGTTTCCCGAGACCATAGTTCCAAAGAACATTCGCAAACATCAAAGTTGCGTGGTTGAAACTACAGCTCTCGACAATATAGGTTCTTTATAGGTTTTGTTCTATGAATAAAAGCCTAAATTCAATCTGTTCAACATATAGTGATCAAGTCTCTTCAGAAAATTTCGGACTAAACCGCTCAATTCATATGGATTAGTTTTACATTCTCTTTATTAACTTTTTGAAGCGTCAAAGTGGTAGTTGCGTAGACTGTCAATGGAGGGACAGAAAGCTCTCAGATTTCATCAAAAAGACGTTAATTTGTGTTCAGAAGATGAAAGAAAGTCTTACGGGTTTGGAACGACATGAGTTTTGATTAGAATACATTGACTGCATACAGACTTGCCGCAAAAAGTGCAAATATTTCAACGCATCCACAGATCAGTCCGAAATTTATTTTGCCATTGTTTTAGCAAACTTGCATTTGGTCTGGCTCGATTTTGGTATATAACATGGATTGTCTATAAACTGTTTTTAATTATACATTTTAATAATACACTTTAATTTGTATTAAATTCGTTCAATTAATTAAATTTTTTTTATTTTAATGCAATTATTATTTTTATTTAAAGGTATAGCGGAGGATGTTTTACTTCCTGGTGGGTAGTCTAAACTATTGGTCCTCCTAATTGTCAATCATTCTGGTGAATCAATCAAACTTTTCAAAAAGTGGAGAGGGCGGGTCTTATCTAAAATTTGGAAAGATCCTCCGCTATACCTTTAATTTAAAAATAATTTAATACTTAATTGAAAATGTTCCTCTAATTGCTTTTTTATGTGTATTCTAAATATAGTACATTAGTTGTAATGCATTCAAAAAACATAATTAACATATTAACAATATAATATGTATCTTATTAGTTAACCAGGGCACTCTACAATGGAAATCCATTCTATTAGAGCATTGCTTTAATCATGACCTTATTGTTTCACATAAAAAAAAAAAAAAGATCGTTTGAAATGCTCTTTTTTGCCATCTCTCCTTTAAAAAAAAAAAAAAAGAAGAAATTTGGAATGGAAGAGCCCTGCGTCAACCGGCCATCTGCTTGAGTGTGAGTCTTGGCACACAAATACAGCAGCTCCGTCTTGGCTGAGAGAATATTCTATAGTGTGTGTGTGTGTGTGTGTGTGTGTGTGTGTGTGTGTGTGTGTGTGTGTGTGTGTGTGTGTGTGTGTGTGTGTGTGTGTGTGTGTGTGTGTGTGTGTGTGTGTGTGTGTGTGTGTGTGTGTGTGTGTGTGTGTGTGTGTGTGTGTGTGTTAGCAGACTATAGATTACTATCGAATATAAAGCCGACCTGTTTCTCTGCTCCATGCTACATGAAGGCACTAAAACTCTATTAAGGTCTTCAATCATTTTCCAAGGTAATACACAATGCAGGGGCTAAATGAAAAGCACAGAAACATTCAATATTGCTTTGCATCTAAGCCCTGAGGTTAGGAAACTGATCGCTTCACAGGTTCATAACACTGTCTGTACTTTCCACAGCAGTGTTCTTTCACTTCCTTTCATGCTGACAGACCTGAGAGGATAAACTGAACGATTTTTACAGTAATACTTATATAATCAAACAACAGCATTCTAGTTAATCTATTCATTCATGTTTATTCATTCAGTCTCGTCAGCTACACCATGCGCTTTTCTCATTATTTAAATATTAGGCAGAATAATATCATACTTGCGCAGCAAGCATTAAAAAGCTTTTTAACATGTCAATGTATAAAAAAAAATAATAAAAAAAAAAAAAATTTGGGCCATGCCCAAAAACACTAAATTTAAGCTTTTCATTTGTCTTAACCACAAATTATTGTTCAGGAAATTAGCCAAACTTTAAGGGATACTTCACCGATTAGCATTACGCTTTGTATCAGTAGAAACCCGGTAGTATTTTCGAATGACTGTGCGTCCCTCCCTCATGTCCCCCTGAGACGAGAGATTTCTGTATTGTGTGTCTGGAAAAAAACCTCCGATGACGCAAAAATCATCATTTTGCATCATCTGAGGCTTTTTTGGCCAGAGGCGAGAGACTACAGCCAGCAGTAGGAGCTCGTTCTGCATGTTTTCAACCCGCCCATAGGGGGATCTCACGATAAAACGGCGTCTTTTCAGTTTCGAGTCAACTAGTAGCCTAGTTGTATCATTTCTTCCGATACTGCCCTCTGTAACCGGTAGGCGTGGCTTGGGAGTGGCCTCGTAGGGCAGCGAAGCAAGTGCATTCTGGGAGTTGTTGTCTTTCATCCACATGAGCCAAAAATAAATTTTCTGGCTTTTCTCAGTCTAGAAGGCACCAACTTCTAAAATAATTTCACACAATTTAAATACACATTCATCTTTCCAGCGGTGAAATATCCCTTTCAGCAAATGCACTATTTAAAAAGCTTCTTTTTTTTTTTTTTGGCAGAATATGGGAAGTTGTGTGTGGAGTGATGAATCACAATGAAACACGAGTTGCATGGTGATGCTCCAGAGCGGTGTCATCATAGATCTGCTGAGAAATATAATAATAAATGCACCTCTACCACAGTGAAGCATGGATTGTGCGGGAAGCCTTTTTAGCTGCTTGTATTAGCGAGCTGCTTCACAGTCATTTAATGCCTTGGAGTACAGGAGAATATTGCAAAATGGCTTGCTTCCCACAATTGAAAAGCTGTTATCTAAAGAGGAATGATCAGATTTTACTTTTCAACAAGACGATTCTCCAGCCCAAATTGCGAACACAACCAAGAAGTGGCTTGAGAACAAGTCCATCAGCTTCATGTTTTGACCTGGTCAGAGTCCAGATTTGAACCCTGTAGTGAATATTTGGTCTCATATTAAACTCAAACAAACTGGGAGACACTGTTTCAACTACCGTTAGCATGAAGCCGTTAACATGAAGTGGAACAACACTGACTCTTCTTCCTGTAAAAACCTGTCTGCAAGATGCGGCTATTCCGAGCTATATCTACAGTATTCATGCAAATTCATGCAAATTTACTGACCAGTGATTTGTGATTAAACTAGTTAGACCATTAAAAGACCACTAAATATTTGGCCCCACTTTATGTTGTTTTTTTTGAGTGTATAATAAAGACAAAACAGAAAATGGGAAGAAGAACATGTGATAGAGCCAGTTTTGAAGGATCATGTGACACTGAAGACTGATTTACATTTTAAAATGTATTTTTAATTTGTTATGATATTTCACAATATTACCATTTTACTGTATTATGGATCAAATAAATGCAGCCTTGCTGAGCACAGCAGAGATTCAAAAACGTTTAATAATTGTACTGACCCCAAACCTTTGAACGGTACTGTCAATTACATAAATGACCTAAAACTATTGTAGACACAATGTGCAAACAACAAAGAAAAAAATTCAAAATTGTCTACTTGTCATGGGTTGTCTAAACAGTCTTTATAAAGGAGATTATAATACTATATGGGGGTCTCTGGCATTAAATACAGTCGGAATTTATTTTTAATACAAATCAGCATATAGCAATTCCATTATAAAATGCACTAAAAACACAAAAAATTTAATTAAAAGTCTGTTTATTAATTATGAAATTCACACCGAGTGCACTTACCTCTCATGTCTAGACTTGAAGCTCTTTGGCTGCTGTCAAACTTCCATTTCTTGATCTTGAAATAGGGACTTGCTCCCTCAAGGCTGGCGTGTCGGCGGAGCTTGGTGAAGAACTGCAGCATTGGGCCCTGCGGGGCCCCTCCAGACGAGGACAGGGCCGTGGCTGAGCCCGATGCACCCTCTCTACCATTACCCATGATGCCTGCGCTTCTGCCGACGACTCCTCTGACCTCCATCTGTTTTTGTTTGCAATATTACATAATTGCAATATATAAATCATAAGAGATTAATTATCGGCATTGGCCGTAAAGTTTAACTACTTGTGTGTCGGAAGCAGGACTTTTATTTTAAAAGCACTGAGAACATCAATGCCTGAGCGTCCAAATCTCCCATAGGCTTTATGCCGAACAGGAAAACGGGTCTAGTTGCCGGAGAAAGTACGGCAGAAAGAACTAATAATGAACTGCATGTATACAGCATTTATTAATCTTTGTTGATGTGAATTTCAACATTTACTAATACTTTATTAAAATCTTGTTAACATTAGTTAATGCACTGTGAACTAACATGAACTAACAATGAACAGCTGCATTTTTATTAACTAACGTTAAAAAAAGATTAACAAATACAGTAACAAATGGATTGCTCATGGTTAGTTCATGTTAGTTAATACATTAACTAATGTTAACTAATGAGCCTTATTGTAAAGTGTAACCAAAAAAACTTATCTTTAAATTAATTAAAGGGATAGTTCACTTTGAAATAAATTGTTGGTATGTTTTAGCTTACCTCAAGGGCATCCAAGATGTAGGTGTCTTTTTTTCCGCAGTAGTTTCAATTTTTATATTTTTAGGTCAAACCGTTCTTGTCTGTCAGTCATAATGCAGGTCTATGGTCATTATCTCAAAACACAAGCACAGAGTCCAAATTAAAACAATTCCCCGTCGTCCAAATTAAACAATTCCCCATCGTAAGTACACATTGATGGCCTAAGACACGAAACGAGCGGTTTGTGTGAGAAAACGAACAGTATTTATATAGTTTTTACCTCTTATACGCAGCCATGTCGAAGTGATCTGATCTGACGTGTACGCAGACTGGTGCATAGATACAGTATATACACACTAGATGTCGCCTTGTCTATGGCAGTTCATTGGAACGAATGTCTTTAAGGCGACATCTAGTGTGTATATATCTATGCACCAGTCTGCGTACACGTCAGATCAGATCACTTCGACATGGCTGTGTATAAGTGGTAAAAACGATATAAATACTGTTCGTTTTCTCACACAAACCGCTCGTTTCGTGTCTTAGGCCATCAATGTGTACTTACGATGGGGAATTGTTTAATTTGGACGACGGGGAATTGTTTTAATTTGGACTCTGTGCTTGTGTTTTAAGATAATGACCATAGACCTGCATTATGACTGACAGACAAGAACGGTTTGACCTAAAAATATAAAAATTGAAACTACTGCGGAAAAAAAGACACCTACATCTTGGATGCTCTTGAGGTAAGCTAAAACATACCAAAAATTAATTTCAAAGTGAACTATCCCTTTAATAGTGAGATTATATCATATATTCTGGCTTAATATCGGCCCTCCTCTCTAAAATATCGGTTGCACACTAATTATTATGCGTCAATGGGTGAGTGTATTAGTGTGTGTGACTCACTAGACATGGACTGGAGGGCTCAGGACCGGCCGCCGCAACACTCTCACAGAACGTTGTGTGTACAGTGGAGTTGAGAGAGTCGCCAGGAAGGGCCGAGCTGGGACTGAGACTTCGGCTGATCAGGGCAGTCTGTGGCAGTGAACATACTGGTGGCTGTGCATGGGACAAACACAATGCATGTTATTGCTTATGGTAGTAATGAGAAACAAACCTAAACAAACAAAATCATGCAGTCATTTGAAACTTGTCTAGTACAGGTATAAAAATGTTTATCAAAAGCTTCAGACTGAATAACTTAATTGGAGAAGCATTCTAACATTATATACTAATCAGGTCCGATAAAACCGATGTTTTTAATATGACAGCCAACCAGATTATATTTAATGTTTCTTATAAGGAATTTTGGACCAATGAGATTTGACTGTGGGAGGGGCTTCCTTGTGGAATGACAATGAATCCTATTTTTAAAATGCAACAGCCAATCAGATCATACTTCATGTTGCTTATACCAAATTTTATACCAATGAGATTTGACTGTGGGAGGGGCTTCCTTATGGAATGACAATGAAACCAAATTTTAAAATGCGACAGCCAATCAGATTATATTTGATGTTTCTTATATGGAATTTTGGAACAATGAGATTTGACTGTGGGAGGGGCTTCCTTGTGGAATGACCATGAAACCACATTTTAAAATGCAACAGCCAATCAGAATATATATTATAAGCTTCTTATAGGGGATTTTGGACCAATGAGATTTGACTGTGGGAGGGGCTTCCTTGTGGAATGACAATGAATCCTATTTTTAAAATGCGACAGCCAATCAGATCATACTTGATGTTTCTTATACCAAATTTTACACCAATGAGATTTGACTGTGGGAGGTGCTTCCTTATGGAATGACGATGAAACCAAATTTTAAAATGCGACAGCCAATCAGATTATATTTGATGTTTCTTATATGGAATTTTGGAACAATGAGATTTGACTGTGGGAGGGGCTTCCTTGTGGAATGACCATGAAACCACATTTTAAAATGCAACAGCCAATCAGATATTTTATTATAAGCTTCTTATAGGGGATTTTGGACCAATGAGATTTGACTGTGGGAGGGGCTTCCTTGTGGAATGACAATGAATCCTATTTTTAAAATGCGACAGCCAATCAGATCATACTTGATGTTTCTTATACCAAATTTTACACCAATGAGATTTGACTGTGGGAGGTGCTTCCTTATGGAATGACGATGAAACCAAATTTTAAAATGCGACAGCCAATCAGATTATATTTGATGTTTCTTATATGGAATTTTGGAACAATGAGATTTGACTGTGGGAGGGGCTTCCTTGTGGAATGAACATGAAACCAAATTTTTAAATGCAACAGCCAATCAGAATAAATATTATAAGCTTCTTATAGAGGATTTTGGACCAGTGAGATTTGACTGTGGGAGGGGCTTCCTTGTGGAATGACAATGAATCCTATTTTTAAAATGCAACAGCCAATCAGATCATACTTCATGTTGCTTATACCAAATTTTAGACCAATGAGATTTGACTGTGGGAGCCGAGGTGCTTCCTTATGGAATGACGATGAAACCAAATTTTTCAATGCGACAGCCAATCAGATTATATTTGATGTTTCTTATATGGAATTTTGGACCATTGAGATTTGACTGTGAGAGGGGCTTCCTTGTGGAATGATAATTAAACCAATTTTTAAAATGTGACAGCCAATCAGATTATGTTTGATGGTTCTTATACAGAATTTTAGACCAATGAGATTTGACTGTGGGAGGGGCTTCCTTGTGGAATGGCTTTGTTCGCAATATCAAACTACCATATACTCTTACTGTTTTTGTAGAACATATTGCGCAAATACTGTGTACTATATGCAAATTTCCTAAATGCATGCCATGCAATAATTAAATAACCGACTACTTTCGCAAAAAATTGTTATATACAACAGAGTACACTGTGTACTATATCCCACAATGCACATTCTCAATTATCTTTTTCCAGCATGATGAATAACCACAGCTATTACTACTATTTTTAACTATTTTTCCTCATTATTTAATAGGACTGCCATTCTTACACACGTTGAGATAAAATTCCAAAATACCTGTATTTAATTTTTGGAAATATATGAAATGTAAATACTCTAAAGTGTTGTCAAAAGTTTGGAGTCAGTAAGATTTTTTTAAATGTGTTTAAAAGAAGCTGGAGCTGCTTAGGACAAAAAAAAAGTACAATTTGAGGGATACAGTAGGATTTACTGTATCTCATGCCGCTTCATCATCATGTGACTACGATAAAGTAGGAGTAAACATGTTAAAACATTAATGACCCCAATATATAGATAAATCAATTGCTCACAGCATAAACGTCTCCTTACACACCATATCACTTGACAAACTGACAATCCATCATGACCTTAATGATTTAAACTGACATCATACTGACATATATTAGCAGAGCAATGTGACTGTCACCTGAAAAATTGAGAGGCTGGATTTAGCGACGGGGCGCGTTGTCATGGCAATACTGTTCTCTGATGACTCACACTCGTGGATGGTGAGTATCTGGAGGGCGGGTGGAGGGAAGTGGAGGTGGGTGAGCCGCGCGTTCTTCAAGTGATGGAAGTCGCCCTCCGTAAGCGTGTACCTGAGGGGAGATGGAAAAAATCACACACACTGTTAGTGTTTTTCACTTCATTGTAGATTTGCATCACAAACATCACGGGAGTGTTTGCTGAAAATGTCTTTTAGATGGTTAAAGATTTAGTGCTAGATTTATGCATAGTTCCTGTTAGATGAATAAGCATAGAATCATATTTTCTAAAAGAATGATATAAAAAACAATTATTTATAAAATATATTATTATATAAATACACTATTTTAAACACCTTTTACTTTTTGTAGTAATTAAAAGTCAAACGTGAAATTTGACAAATGACAAAAAAATGCAAATTCAAAGTCTTTATTTTGTGAGATCATATAAAAGTATGCATAAGTATTAAATAATTAAATGTTTTTTTAAATAGTTTTAGATGAAGTACATCTCAAACTTAATAATATATGACAATATTATAACAATAAACATTCACACACATACATATATGTGATATATAGATATGACCTAATTAATTAAATGTAAATATTAAACTATTTTAATATTTAAAAATAACATTTAAATAATTAAATGTTTTTTTTTAAATACTCTTAAATGAAATACCTAAAAAAAGTATATGTGTATATATATATATATATATATATATATATATACACACACACATACATATATATATATATATATATAAAATATTTACATTTGTAATATACATTTACTTTTTTATTACTTATGCATTCATTTTTATGACATTACAAATACATTAGAGTATTTGAGAATATATATATATATATATTTTTTTTTTTTTTTTTTTTTTACACAAAATATACACTTTCTTTCCATTATACACTCTCATACATTTTTTAACCCCAAATCTTGATGTCGACAAATGCCCATGTTATCCATCAAGAGCTAGTGCATCTGACAAGCACAGATGTAAATGTAAAAAGCATACATAAAGGAATAATGAAAGCTGCGGTTGTGAATAGGAGCTGCTCTGTGTGTCTAGAGTGGGCGGCATGAGTGAGTGGGCGGCTGACCTTCGACCTTTCTCCTGTGTTTTTTTGCTATGATCGAAGAGTGCTGCTTCGTTGAAGGAGACCCGGCGGCCGGTTGTGCCCGTGGAAAGGAAACGCTCTGTCTCCATGTCGTGGGAGCTGGCTGCCGACAGGCAGTCTGACTCATCAATGCGAATCGTAATCTCTGTGCGGGGAGAGACGGATTAGACCAGAGGACGTATTTGTTTTTCACATAATGCCCTCAGTTGATGTATGTGAGACTGCATAAATGTCGCTTTAACTTGACCTTGACATTTTACCTGAAGCATGTATGTAAATAAATATGGAAATGCATTAACTTGGAGGCTGACATATAATATAAACATGAACTTTATTAGTGAAGTTCTTACCATGCACTGGCTGGGCCTCCTCAACATAGGTGGTATTACTTTTCTCGGTGTCATCGCTAGCCCTGAGGCAAACAATGAACCTTCAATGCAAACATGTAATGAGTCAAATTCAAACTTATGTAAATCTCATTCATAGCATGCATAAATGGGTCATTCTCAAAATATGGTGCAAACATGTTCCTAGAGTTTGATTCTATTGCTTTGCACATTTTTTATTATTTTATTTTGCATTGAAAATCCCTTTAATATTATATTATATTAAATAATATATTTAATATGAATATATTAAATACATATTATATATTAATTATATTAAATATATTATTTATATTACAAAAAGTTAGAATTCAGTTATATGAAATGGTTTGATTCTATAGTTTCGCACATTTTGTTTTATTTTATTTTGCATTGAAAAGGCCTTTAATATTATATTATATTATATTATATTATATTATATTATATTATAAAGTAAATAATAATATATTTAATGTAACACTAATGTTTATATTTTGTTTTATTGGTTTTGTCAATGTGGAGATTCCCTCACCAGATTGAAAAGTTAATAATTTACCTTTAAAATAAATTGTATGTTTAATTAAAAATGTAATTGTCAATCAATACTCAAAGTTAATAAAATTAAAGTGGCTTTTAGTCCATGTAAGTTAGCATTCAGGTAATCTATACGCTAGTTTAAACCCTGAAAGTTGTTAAAACTTAAACGCACATTTAAAATGTAGTCTTTTTCTTCCAAAAAACAGGGTGAAAATACTGATGATGTCATCCTGCACTACACAGATTTTTGTCCAATCAAACGCTGGAATGAAAATGTCCCTCCCCCTAATGCCACCTTCAACCAGATAAAAAAAATAGTAAATCATGTCTGTGATGTAATTTAAAACCAATTGAGATTTCCTCCCCAAACTTCCAGTTTCAATACGAAACATGATTTTATATGGTCTTTAAACGATTTTTTGCAATATTTTGAGAATGTCCCAATTGTGAACAATTCAGAAAAAAAATAACTCATTCACGTTCACCTGAGTTGACATCTAACTAAATGCCATATGATAGGGACAATAACAACACCGGCTTTTACGACAATATACGGTTTGATTCGCCATAAGGCACTGTGGGGAATGAGAAACTGGAAATGAGTTTCCAGTCCTCTAACCACAGTGCACGGTCCCACACTGCGAGTGTGTGTGTGTATTAGTGGGTGTTGGCTAGAGTGCACTCTCTCCCGCACCAGGAGTGATTTATCGTGGCTGATGGCTGCTATGAGATCTCATTATACTCGTCATTTGTGTGAGCCTGCACTCCTCCAGGCTGCCTGGAGAGCAGACAGACTCTACACCTCTCAGCAGTCACTGACAAATACACCCAGGCTGTGACCAATGTGCACTGAAAACATTTTCGGGACTGAGCGTCCTTGGCTTCATGGGAGGATCTGTTTATTCCAGTTGAATCTCTGCGTTACGGTTCTTTCTGATGTATAATTTAGCGTCAAACATAATCATATGCATCAGCTGTCAGAATTGTCACATACGCAGCGACATGCAAACATCATGCAACGATGATTCAATCTGCAGACTGTCATAACGTATATTCATAATGAAAGCATTCTCGTTTAATCTATGCTATTTTATGTATAAACTGTAATTGTTTCAGTGTTTGTATGACGTGTTTTAAGTTAAATACACTTCTGAACGTAAGAAATCCTGAATTTTATTATCAATCATTGATACAATGTGCTAACATGGATCCTTTTGTTATACATTTTGCAACCATTTTAAGGGTTTTAAATAAAAAATGGATCTGTACATTTTACAAAATCCACAAGGGCTGCTCTGAAAAGATAAATATAGAAATATCACCGAGATTTAAAAAAATAAACAAAGTGCACATTTACTGTACTAGTCGTCAGTGTTGTTATTGCTAACTAAAACAATTTGAAAAAACTTGAAATAATTAAAAATAAACCTGAGGTAAGTAAAAAATCAATTTTAGATGAAGTACTAAAATAACTAAAAACAGAAATAAAAATGACAAAAAAAACATTACAAAATTAGGCTAAAATTTTCATAAGTATACAAATAAAAGCTAATTCAAAATATTAATAAAAACTTTAATAGTATATAAATAATACTAAAACATCACCTATACTACGACTAACATAAAATACTACACATGTGAAGGTAATTTATTAATTAGTAGCCTATCTATAAATAGATACTGCAGTTGCACCACATGACATTTTTCCGGGGGAAGAACAAAGCGGGAAATGTTAGGTTGAATATTAATGAAGTTCCCAATCCTAAAATCTGATTGGTTGACAGATATGTTCATCCAGGATTATTTTGATTTAGGGGCGTGCAAATGTATAAATTGATTGATTGGATTGGTCTTACCACGCATGGCGTCTGTCCCCTTCACAACATCGACGACAGACAATCAGAACGACAGAGAGCAGGACCAGTGTCCCCCCGACAAAAATGGACAAGAGGACCAGCAGGAGGACATAGCCATTCTGTGTCCCTGACGACAACGGGACGTCCTAGGCAAACACCAGAGAAAGAAACAAACAAGTCAAAGATGAAATTCCTTCTCCGAGTACAACCGCATGACTTCAATTTTCACATTATATAGGTTTCTCCAATTACGTTGTCCAACTTTTTCAGGTCTCATAGTCATAACCTAAAAAAAGGTTACAATTTTATGACATACACATAAACCAGAGACATTTTTGGCATTAAAGCAAAACATTTTCCAAAACATTCTTTAAAAATAGATTCCAAAAGGGGGTTTTCGCAGCAATGCCATAGAAGAATCATTTTGGTTCCTCGAATAACCTTTCAGAGAAGTTTTTTAATAGGATATTTTAATAATCTAAAGGACCTTTTTCTTCTATAAAGAACCTTTTGTCCAATGGAAAGTTAGGTGGATGTTAAAAGGTTCTTCATGGAACAATATGCCAATAAAGAACCTTTATTTTTAGCTAGATTACATAAAGCCCAGTGTCTGGAGAGGAGGGCCTTCAGGTGTGGGGGCTTTTGTGTCTGAGTTGAGATGTTAAGTACAGTGTTTGCCAAAGACGAGTTTAGAAAGATCTAGAGGTGACAACAGCCACGGAGACAAGAATGGAAGAGACAGAAGGTTTCTTCCTCAAAGACATCAAAGCACAATGGCATACAGCACCCTTCGCCCTGCCGCCTTCTTAATTGTCATCTTCGTTCATGTGTGTGAAGAGGTGTTCAATGGAAAGAATGCTAAATAAGAGCATAAGAACAAGGCCTGAACAAGTCTTTGGCTCATATATGTAACACCTTACAATTACTCTTACATTATACAGTTTCAATTGGTGGAGCACAATATCCTAATTACCCAGAAGGCATTGTTCAGTTGAAGATCAGGGAAGACTTTATTCAGGTCGGGTCTATTATTTTGTAAATGAAAGCGTTTTGAAGACTGATTTCTCTGTACGTCAGCAGGCTATTTATCACTGGGGCGCCCCAACATTAACCCGGATCGGCAAAAAGTGAAGGATGCTCTCAAAGGAAAACCTGGGAACTCTTTCATGGAGTAGCACTGATAAAGTTTTAAGAAGGGGTCAGACAAACTTGTTTAAAGACCAGCATGTTCTTTCAGAGCAGTTTCACTGTCACCGAACAACAGTGAGTTGAAACAGTCACTAATACAATAAAAAAGAAAATTACAAACAATAAGACAAATACAATTGAATAAAGTAATCAAATGTAAAATCACTGCAGTCTTCACAGTATGAAGTTAGTTACTAAAGTTATTCAGTGAAGAGCAGTGAATGATTTCTTTTGTTGTTTGATTACCGTTAAATGACACAGACAGCAGGTTTATTAGGCTGCTGTCACTTTAAGACCAAATGCACAGATCGATTACTTTCCCAACTGTTTATGTTCACTTAAGACTGACTGTGTTTAAGTGAAACCAGCCAAGACAGGCATTTTGACATATTTTTGTTTGTATTTGTCCGTTTAAGTGCATGCCTGAATCCCAAATTAGCCTGTTGTCCGTGACCTCGGATAGAGCGCATAGAAAGGCACCTGGGGAACAGCGTCTCTTTTGCAGCTCAATACACTTTTAACTCTTTTTTTTTTTTGTATCGAGCACGTCCCACAGGAGACTGTATATTACGACAGTCATATTACATGATTAGACTGATTTGGATGTTACGTAGGAAGGGAGACAACGCTTCCCTTTAAAGGAAAGGAATGGAATGTGGCATCGTGTTTTCATCGTTGAAAACCAAAATCGAAAACTAAACTAAAATTCTATTAATCACTAAGCTGTAGTCATTAAATCATATTTGAAAGCAAGGGGGCCCCCTGGTGGTTCGGATCATGGTGGTTTGCATCCGGCACTGGATGCATAGAAATTTCGGCAAACGAAAGATTTTGTTTTCGGACTAAATAGTTTTGGAGAACCAAAATCACTGATCGAAACAACAATGTTTAATTAGCGTTTCTACCATTCAGCATTTCATGCACACATTGTGGATAAGCTAAAACAGCTAACCAAAAATGATGCTACTTCACAATTATGTCGGAGTAGCAATACGTAAAATTTGTTAGGCCAAAATTACGAGAGGCGGCTCATTGGCGAAGAACTTTACTTCACCTTAAATTATCACCTGAAAACACGACATCCTGAACCGCAAACCAAGTTCAATTACTCAATTACCCGAATTGAATTACCGAAACTTTATTTTTGTTTTTCGGCTAAACGAAATTTTGGCTTTGGTGTTTCGGTAAAAAAAATAAAATAATTCGGTGCATCACGAATTGTATGACTTTCTTTCTTCCATGGAACAAAAATGGAGAAACTTTCAAGAACAATTTTGTGAATTGACTCATTAAAAAAATCTGACTCGAAAGAATGATCCATTGACAAATCACACTGCTACATCTTTCTGTTCCTCACACAAAGCTACTGTATGGCTTCATTTTTAAGTCGCTTTGGAAAAAAATGTCTGCTAAATGAATACACAAAAATGAGTCACATATAGACCACATTCATTATTCGTTTATGGTGCTTGACATTTCAATTCCCAATTCATTGTAATTGCATGGAAAAGAGCAACTAGGATATTCTTAAAATGTTCTCGTTTTTAGAAAAAAGTAAGTCATGCAAGTTTGGAACGAGTAAATTAATCATTGAGGAAACCATTCCTCTAAGGCCTTACATAAGGTCCAAAAATCCCGGAACATCCTGGAATTAGTTGCTATTCCTGAATAAACCTCTCTATTCTAATCGAATGATGCTGCTTATGCCGGTAATTGAAGTTCCTGACAGTAACTCTGGGTTCTGATGCTCTATCGTCTGACGGCGCGATGGATTCGGTCTGACACAAACTTCTCTCGCAAAGGGCTAATTTGCTTAGATCTTGCGGTGGATCCAATTACAACGGATGCAGAACAGGATATTTTTTGATTCGCATGTCTGGAGATAGCTCTGCAAACAGAGGGAATGGACGTAATGAAAGTAACCAGCACAGGAAGGAGAAGCGCAAGTACTTACGGTGGGGTGTTCTGTTAGGTTCCATATGGCAGACTCATTGCTCATGGTCCAAGCCAGAGAGAGTGTCCCCCCTGAGAAAGACATTACAGGAAGTCAGGCAGCTGCTTTGAAGCCCGTTATGGCACTAAAGACGGATTTGAATTCTCTTTTTAGAAGGAAAATAAAACAAATGCATCCCTGACCTGGCGGTTTCTTTAGAATGATTCGCTTTTAAACAAGAATACAGTTCCCAGTCTCCTTAAACATATTTAGTTCACAATTCATGTATTTGCAAACACATACTTCTGCATTCCAATGTCACCCTTTCCATCAAATAACCCATCTTCTTTTTTTCCACCCAGTCTGAGGCCCAGCAGCATATGCTCCCTTTAACACCATTAACACTGCAGATTCTGCCTAAACTGCAAAGAAACCCTCTCTCACACTCCTGCACACTCACCTCCCAAGCAGTCCTCGTTTCTTTAAAGCTGCGACGCTGCCTTTTCTCCCATTATCTGAAGGCAGCGTGTGTTTGTGTGCATGAGATGCAGAGATAGCAGTGTGTTTAACGGCTCGGACTGCGAAGCCTTGAGCTTCTACTGCATACTCATCCAGCTTCTGCCCACCTACCTGTTTTCACAGCTTCTCTCTCTCTTTCTCCCTCTTGGAGTCTTTAGCATTAGGCATTCCTGAGATAATTCAAGCTCATTATTTTCTGTCTCGGAAGCATAATGCTGCCGTATTGGTCGCGTCTAATGTACTGCGTTATTAGTAACGATTATTAAAACGAATCAGGAGAGACCCATTTAGTACCATTCATGGACTATTCTTTCAGATGTCATTGCCAGATTTCACTCACAGAGATTCAATCTCTTTGGTTTTCAACATTTCTCTCTGTAATGAAATATTTTGCTGTATGATATACTGTAAAGAGCGTTTTTACTCGATTTGACCCCTTTGTAGCCAAAGTCGCCAGGTTAATTTGGTTAATAATTTGGCTTAAATAAAACTAGTCACCACATTAAGCACATTTTAGGTTATTTGAAGAAACATCTTTTACAGTTTCTAATAATTATTTAACTATCATGAACGTTTTGCAACATATGCTCCTGTGATTCTTCTTGTAATGCCTGGAAGACTCTGCGGAGGTGTAGCACATTCAAAAATCCTGCATTATCTTCATGTACATGAGTATTTTCATATTACTGGTACTCATTTTATTTTTAATTAGTAAGTACAATACCAATTATCTTTCTCATCATCACTACTGATTAGCCATTCAGTACTTATTACAACAATAAGTAAATATTCCATTGTTACTGGTAACAAATTTCTTTCTTTTTTTCTTTTTTTCAGACAAGTACTTAAAATTAATGTTGGTTGATTTGACAAAAGATAAAAGTTGTGATAACAAATCATGCACTTGTTTTACCTTTACCTAAAGTTTTACCAAAAGTTTATATTGCAGTTTTTTTTACAACTTATTCAGGTCATCGTGATTTTGCCAAATAAGACCTAATAAGATCATGTCCAAAAATGTTGTCCTAAAAAAATATTTGTATCCCCTAAACCGATAACTTATCCCTAAAATCAGAGTGAAATGATAGGTGAATAACACGGATGTAGAAGTACAAGCACCTAACCCTGGTTGCAAACCTAAACTTGCCACAAACTGTAAACCTGTCCTCAAAATCTGATTGGTTGATTGGAATGTCGTTCCGGGATCAATAAAGATATTGATCCAGGAACATGTTGCATTTGGTGAAATCACGTACACCAACTTATAGTGTATTTTTAAACACTAGTGTTACTGTTAACATTTTTAATCGTACTAGTAATATAAATTATAGCTAACTGAGCTATTCTGAGTGTTCATTAAATATGAAATGTAAAAAAAAATATGACTAGTAATAACAGTGATCAATTCTAGTGCCTAAATACAAGAATCGAATCAATAAGTACTAAGGCTGGAATAGATAGGTACTATTGAGATAAGCATTAGGATCGACTGAATAGTTATAGATTAGTCAGGTTTGGATAACTTACTAGTAAAAAACTATTAGTAGGATACAAATAGATACTAGTTAGTCTACATGAATAAATGTTCAACCCGCTTGCCATAGTCAACAAACAGTACAAAACCCATATAGATGAATTAAAATATCATTCCAAACCAGTGATGTCCGGGCTATTATTTCGAATCGATAACCGTTTAAAACACAGGATAACCCATGTCTTTTTTCCAAAGCCAACGCTTGAAGATATTCTCCGCATTTTAGACTAACGTTACCATAATTCCCCAAAATAAAGCACGATGTCATTCTAAGACACTGAGCGCTCATCACGGGAACAATAGCAGCGTGAATGACAAGCAAACAGAACTCACCTAACTATAATTCACGTGGTCCATGAGACAAAAAAGCTCGCAAACGATTCCCCGATCTTCTCTTTAATTTGGGGGTTTTAAATCTTTGTGTATTTATGAATGAAGTGCCCCGTTAAACACACCCACTCTCCCATCGCCCAGTGATACGGTGACGTCAGAGTGAGGTGCAGAGTTACTTATCACGAGTGTCTCTCACGCCCTCATCTGATGATGTTATGGAAATGAGGTAATCCCCCATTTGAGTCAGTAAAAATCCTCAGTAACGGGCAACCCCATGCGGTCTGCTCTATATATATAGCTAAAAGTTTTTACTTAAGGTCAGCAGGATTGGTAGTTTTCTTAGAAAAGCCTTTCTATGGACCTGAGATGCAAATTAGCATATGCATATGTCCAATGCATATTTTTCAGCTTTTGGCTTGAAACAGAAAAACGCATTAGAGTAGAAAACAGTAAGTTATAAATCTATTTGAAGTGAATCATTATTATGTTTCAATGTGATGCTCCTATCGAACAAGAGCAAATATGTTAATCAATTCAATTCGTGCGATGAATATATAGAAATTGATATTTACTGAGCGCCCCCTCCTGGTCGTACAACACATTACACCCTTGACGTAGTTGTATGTGGCTAGTTTTTACCTCAGTGAATATTTCTCTGTATGTATATATAAACTGATATTTTAAAGACAAAAATAAATGTACTACATAAGGGGACTGAACATTTTGATAGTTATTGCACAGGAACAAAGATACAGCTCACTGATATAGTTTGTGACAACTTGCCCCAGTGACTTTCAAAGTTGTTTAAGTCAGGGTTTATGAGCAAGGTTTCAGTTAAACACAACCCGATACTTCAAAAATGGAAAAGGTAGTATTTCAAACCAATTGTTTGACCATCACACTAGTTTATTTGTCAAACCATCATTGAACATACATGCACATCACAGGATAATTATGTCGTTTTTAATTTGAAACGATATAAATATTGTTTAACAATATAGCACCACAAAGTCACTCATTTATTACCTCATTTAACCATTTTTTCCCAATAAAATGGCCGATTCATTTGTCTTGCTAATGATGTTTTAAATCATTTTATGTCAGTGTCCTTTACACATTTTCATAATTTTCATAATTACAGCTTGCTTGGCAATGCCGTACAATAAAAATATTTTGCTCACAAGTGATAATTACCTTATTTTTTCCTTTGTTTTCTTCACACATCCTCTCATAATTGATCTTGAGCTTTCTCTTCACGACACTGTTTTTCTGTGCACTGTATTTTTAAAGGGGCTTGTCCGTAGCGGTGGAAATTACGTCACATCTGAAAACTGTTTTGAAAAAAGTAATATATTTTCAGATTTTTTTTTACAATATTAAGTTTAAAAACTAACAAAGCTTTAAACATGTTCGTCTTTTTTATTTTATTTTCATCTTATTTTTAAATCACTTTAAATCACTTTAAAATCACTAATTATAATAATAATACTGGTTTTAAAGATTTACAAAAAAAAAAATTGACACAATGAATGGTGAAAACCTTAGTGTTTATTGTCCTCCTTGTTCAATATAGATTTGAACGTGCAATAATTTAGATTTGTTGATCGATTTAAATATTTTAAGCTAAATTTGGGACAAGGCTAAAACAATCTATACAAAAACGGCATTTTTACGTTGCAAAACACCCCCCTATACTTACATGAATAAATGATATCCTCCATGTCAGATCATATTTGCTTAAAAAAAAAAAAAAAAATACAGTTCCCATCAGCCCCACAGTTCGCGCAAAGCCTGACGGGAAAGGTTTCCCGTGCCCTTGTCCTATCAGCCGCGCATCTGACTTGACTGCCTGTGCTGTGTGCTGGACAGGGAAGCCGAGGCTTGTACATTGTCGTGCTGTAAAGGTCCTGGTCTTCTCTCCGTGGTCAAAATGATGGCAGCGAGGTTTCTCCTTCGTCGCGCGGTCCCTGCGTTGAGACACGCGCGCTGTTATGCCGACGTGGCTTCCTCCGCTGAAATGTCCTTCACTTTCGCATCGCCGACACAGGTACTGTCTCGGGCCTACACGCTCTGCTAACACGCTAAGCACCGGCTGTGATTACTCCAGATATATCATATGTCTTATTTGTCATAATTCACATTCAGCTTATTATGGATATACTTATTGTAGCTATAGTTTGATTTGTGTGCGCGCGTGCATGTTGCGCGTGCTATTTACGTGGGTAAACTTGTCAAAATATGACTCTATATTGTGGTACAGATTATCGTTTTGCATCTGCAGCGAATGTATTTAATTTAACACTATACAATGTTTACGCTGTAATGATATGTATATATATAATGTATATATATTTATAACAAATTCTTGCTTGCAAAACATGGACACACGTTTGAATGACTTTAGCAGACTGCTAGCATTGCCACCGATCACCTTGACTTTTTTTATTTTTTTTTTATTTAAAGGGTAGATCAATTAAATGTCTCAGGACAGCTGATAAATTATGTAATTTCTTCATGAAATTATGAATTATACATTTTTTTAAATCACACTTAATATTGTTTTATGGGTGTCATAGTGGCAGGGCAAAGTAACTGTCACAGTCTCTACAATATTACATGTTTTGTTCACACTCATGAAAAACCTGGCAATATCAGGGAAACAATTTAAAATGATTCCCTGAAAAAAAATTCCTTGAAATTAATCTTTAAAAGTCAAGGAAATTTCTATTATTATTAAGTGACAGATATTAACTTTATGTATTTATTTGCCTGTGGAATTGAAGGGCATATTTGTTTACTAACCATATAAAAATGTGATTAGTAGAAAACGCCATTTGAATGAATTAATTTTAGAAATATTTTGTAAATTAAAATGATAAATAGTAAGATAATAATAAATTAAATCATATTAAGATCTGTACATTTGCTTGCTAAGAACAACATCAAATGCGAAAGTAAGTAATACATATAAATAATGCGCAGAGTTCATAACACAGTAATACAAAAATCTAACGTTTTATTAAAAATAAAATAAAAACACAAATTAAATCCTAAGTGGGAATACAATATTATTTTTTTCTGCTGGCAAAAAATATTGAGGAAATCATCACCACTAGGCATTGTTTTGCAGCCCCCACATTTTAAATATATTTTTTCAAAGACCATGATTAATTTCTATTTTAAATAAATGCAGTTCTTTTGAACTTTCTATTCATCAAAGAATTCTGAAAACAAATAGTACACAACGGTTTTCAACATTGAACATAATAATTAATGTTGGAACTATACGGTTATCCGGACCACACGTGTGTCTTTTAGTCCCGTATAGTCATTCCTGATTGGTCTTAACCCCAGTGACGGGTAGGTTTAGGGGCGGGGTTAGGGGTAGGCCATCGTATGATTGGTCTTAACCCCAGTGACGGGTAGGTTTAGGGGTAGGCCATCGTATGATTGGTCTTAACCCCAGTGACGGGTAGGTTTAGGGGTAGGCCATCGTATGATTGGTCTTAACCCCAGTGACGGGTAGGTTTAGGGGCGGGGTTAGGGGTAGGCCATCGTATGATTGGTCTTAACCCCAGTGACGGGTAGGTTTAGGGGCGGGGTTAGGGGTAGGCCATCGTGTGGTCCGGATAACCGTATAGTACCTTAATGTTTTTTGAGCATAAAATCAGCATATTAGAATGATTTCTGAAGGAACATGTGACACTGAAGACTGGCGTAATGATGCTGAAAAATCAGCTTTCTAATTAGGCCTAATATGTTGTCATTTGTTTGGTTGCCAGCTACTTGGCTTCTTGGCAAACTGTTCATCTGGTGCATTGAAGCTTGTTGTACCTTTTGCAGGTGTTCTTCAAGGAAGCCAGCGTAAAACAGGTTGACGTCCCAACACTGACAGGCGCCTTTGGTATCCTGCCAGCCCACGTCCCCACACTGCAGGTCCTCCGACCCGGCATAGTCACCGTCTTCAACGACGACGGTTCCTCTGCTAAGTATTTCGGTGAGTTTTTCCATAGCATTCAGATGTGTCATTCTCTAGTGCTGTTTCAACAACCATTATAAAAACTCGATAGTGGGCGTCCATTTATTTTCTTCATAGGGATTTCATAAAATTCTAAACCAATCAGATCTGAGATGAATTGCTTTGAGTTGATAGTGCTGATACTGACTTTCCATTGGATGATTTCAGCATTATTATTCTCTCTTCGTGATTATGCATAGTGTAGTACTTTAATAGTTAAGTACTTTTTTTAGTGATGCAAAAAAAGTTTAGATAATTATTTAACAACCTTTGAGCAAATGGTTCATTTTTCTTTCTGTATGAAAATTATTTCTTATTTTCTCATCTCATTTTACATTTACATTGGCATTTATGCAATTGGCAGATGCTTTTATCCAAAGTAAGTGACTTGCATTACGTTGAAGGCATACATCATATTGGAAAAAACTGACATTGCGATTTATTTTTGTTTTTCTGCAATATATATTTCGATATGAAAACAATTTTACCAGATGACTTGAATGGCTCTATTTGGAAATAATGAATCATTCTAGAATGATCAGGGTGATTCTGTTGGTGCATCTGCATAGAAAATAATAAACGCATTACAAGCATGGATGAATACAATAGAACAAAGATACAAATGAAATAACCAGTGCTTTATGTTTGTCAGGTAAGTCTAACAGGCACAGAAATTGAATAATCAAATGTAAAATAACACTGAATAGTCTTCACTGTATAAATGAAATGTATTTCTTTTAGGGCTGCACGATATTGAAGAAAAATGCGTTTTGCGATAACTCATTAAATAATGCGATATTCGATATGCAATAAGATAATGCTTAAAGTGTCAAATAAACTTAAATTATCTTTAAAATAAATTTAAAATGATATAACCTACATACGTGTTTCACATTCTTTTTGTGACAAGAAAACATCCCTATAACTTCTGAAAGTGAACAGCAGTGTTTTACTGTAGCATAAGTAAGTAAGTGTTATTAAACCACAGGGTTTAGGGTTTCAGGTAGGCCTGCCTTGTTCATTTAACAACAGAAACTGAATAATCAAATGTGAATATAAAACACGGCTTAGTTTTCACTCTATGAATTACCGGTAAATATATATAGTATACTGATTCTTATTAAAGCTACAAAAGTTATTCAGCCAAGAGCAGTGAGTGATTTTCTCTCTGTCTTTTGTTCATGACCCCAGTTATTGCAAACCGTCGCGATATATACATTTGCGATATTTCGATAGTTTCGATATATTGTGCAGCCCTAATTTCTTTGCTAAAACTGCAAAAGTGATTTTCAGCAGCAAGTTTATTAGGCTGCTGTCACTTTAAGGCTAGACTTAGACTAAAATGCATGTTTGAGCTGTTTTAAAGGAACACGCCGACGTTTTGGGACTTTAGCTTATTCACCGTATCCCCCAGAGTTAGATAAGTCTATACATACCCTTCTCATCTCCGTGCGTGCCGTAACTCTGTCTGACGCAGTGACAAAATAACGCCAACATTTTCCTATTTACATGTTGCGATTTGTATAGTCACTGACGTTATTTTGTCACTTATTGGGAGCAGTATGCTAGCTGGAGCCGTTTACCTCCAGTATTTGTGCTAAGCTAGGCTAGCGGTGGGTGCGTCAGACAGAGTTACGGCATGCACGGAGATGAGAAGGGTATGTATGAACTCTGGGGGATTCGTTGAATAAGCTAAAGCCCCAAAAAGTCTGCTTGTTCCTTTAACTGAACGCAACCTGTACAGACATATCTTAAAGGGTTAGTTCACCCAAAAATGAAAATTCTGTCAGTAATTACTCACCCTCATGTTGTTCCAACCGCGTAAGACCTTCGTTCATCTTCGGAACACAAATTAAGATATTTTTGATGAAATCTGAGTGCTGGATCACTTCTCCATAGGCTGCTAGGTGACCGAAACTTGCTGGCCCAGAAAATTTATTAAAGAGATCGTTAATATAGTCCAAGTGACTACAGTGGCTCAATCTTAAGTATATCAAGCGACGAGAATACTTTTTGTGCGCAAAAACAAACAAAAACAACGACTTTATTCCACAATTCATTTCCTTCTCTCTGGGCCTCTAGTTGGTTCACGTAGTGTTTTAGCGCAGCGCGTCTGTGTTATACGTCACCACGTAGGCTCACTATTGGACGACGCTGGTCATGTGGTGATGCGTGTGGCGTATAACACAGACGCGCTGCGATAAAACACTACGTGAACCAACTAGTGGCCCAGAGAGAAGGAAATGAATTGTGGAATAAAGTCGTTGTTTTTGTTTGTTTTTGCGCACAAAAAGTATTCTCGTCGCTTGATATACTTAAGATTGAGCCACTGTAGTCACTTGGACTATATTAACGATCTCTTTAATAACTTTTCTGGGCCAGCAAGTTTCGGTCACCTAGAAGCCTATGGAGAAGTGATCAGCTCTCAGATTTCATCAAAAATATCTTAATTTGTGTTCTGAAGATGAACGAAGGTCTTACGCGGTTGGAACAACATGAGGGTGAGTAATTACTGACAAAATTTTCATTTTTGGGTGAACTAACCCTTTAAAATGGGTCAGTGCCATTGTTTTGTATCAAGATGCACGCCAGCAATGTTTTTTTTCTAAGGCACGTTTATAAAAGCTACTTAATTGTCCTAATCGAACTAAGGCCTAATCCTGGCTTAATCTAAGCCATCTGTGAAACCAGGCCTTTAACTCAATTATGGTTAAACTGCAATTAATCCGTGAATCACACGTGTTCTGAACCGTGACATGGCATAAAACAACCAACAGGGTTTCTGCGGGTCTTAAAAAGTCTTAATTCACCTTTACACAAATTAAGGCCTTAAAGTCATCAGAGCAGAAATTCCAAAATTCATAAAATCATGGCATTAAATGTTGCATACATTGCAAAAAAAATTTAAATCAAGATACGTTTACTTGAGGTGCAAATTTGAAATGAAGTCTTTAAAATATCTTGAGTTTAAGCTTTAAAACAAGAACAAATGTCTGTCAATCTTTCCTTTTGAATTAAGTTGATTTTTCTTAGTTTCAATCATAAACTCACTTCGTTTTGATCATTTTCACAGAAATCAATACTTCATATTTTGTATCTCCAGCACTGGAAAACAAGACAGACATACTGAGAAAGAACATTACATTTCTGCAGTGTGATCTCAGAGGATACAGGAAAGGATATTTCCATATACTAATGATTGAGAGCAGACTGATTCAAGCCTTCTTTTTTTTCTTTTCTTTTTTTTTTTTTGCTAAATGAATTAAAACATAATGGAGATCTATTGGAAGTTGTATTTTCCAAACTCTGAAGTGTTGCTAATACAACTTATTGTGTTTCTCCCTAGACATTTAAGTTTAGAGAGCATGTTGACATTTTCCCTTCACTTGGTCTTAAAAATGTCTTATATAAGTCTTAAATATACCTTCATAAAACCTGCAGAAACCCTGAACCAAATAAATCAAATACATTTTGATTTATTAAAACTTTCTTAAAAGCATCAAATTAAAGTGATTTTAGTTTGTTTCCCTAATTTTCACAATTTATTACTTCCATAACTCTCATTTATTTTAAATCCAGTCTGATCGGTAGTACCTGGCCTGATTTTGCTACCAAGGAGTGCTATTAAAAAGACTAAAAAACATTTGATAAAATTCATAAAATATAATACATGGTAATTATAGAAACACTTGCAAGGAGAATGAAACTGGGAGAAGATGTCCTCATTTGCACACTTCAGAGGGATATTTGTAACATGATATTCTGTGTTGAAGCAAGCATGTTTGAAAGCAATCTACCATAAAGACGCCTGACAACTTATTGCATATGATTTTAGAAATCCATCCAGAAGGGGTCAGACTTGGCCTAGAAATGAGAGCCTCTTCAGACGTCAACAAATAATATGGTGTACCTTCTGTGCTTTGTGTTTTGCAGTGAGCAGTGGATCAGTCACCGTTAATGCTGACTCTTCAGTGCAGCTGCTGGCGGAGGAAGCCGTTCCTTTGGACAACCTTGACATCGCAGTGAGTCCCTGCTATGCTGTTATCTGAAACGCAAAGAATAATGGAAAAACCCCATCATGCATAGCTCCATTCTCCACTTTTCACGATCCAACCCATTCCTGGGTGGTGTTTTTTTTGGTAGAGTTCACTCAGAAATGCATCATTATGGACGCAAAATGGGTTACAAGGTCCATTTGAAGAAATAAAGGGACGAGTAATTTTCGAAAAACAAAGACTGTTCAGATTATAATGTAGGCTTGTAGGCGTTTAATGAGGTTGAATCTGTGTAGTTGTGCCGTATTTGAAAGTTCATACTGTTTCAGAAACGGCCTATTACTTGTTTGTAGGACTGCATAGACATCTTTTATTGGATTATTATTTAAATTTAGCATTCAAAACTAAATCAAGCCGCGCTTTTATAGAAATCATGCTGTTTACCCTCTACAGCATCATTAAAAATGCTCTTCATATTCTGTTAGTCGAATGTTCAGAATGACGCATCGAGCTCATTCCAAACGGGATGTTCTTGGACATGCCCTTTTTCCGACGCGGAGTAAAGAGCACTTTTGGGTTCATTCCACATAAATAGGCCAATTTTTTATTCTTCCTAGAGATAGCTATGCTCGGGGGCCTCGCTGGTTAATAAGGAAGGAAAGGTCAGTCACCGCTGAAGTGGTGCAGATGTGTCAAATCCCCACTGAGAGACCTTTAACTCCCAGCAATGTTTGGCCTTTACAATGTGTAATCGCCAGTGTGACAAATGTCCTTCACAGGAAAGAGGCCACGTTTATTTGCTCACACTGTTGAGAATACGGCCATGCTAGTCTAGAATGTGGCTCAAGTAGCAGCAGCATTGATTTTTAAGGCAAAGATGAGTTTTCTCACATGCTTCAAGATATTGAAGTTCTCAGATCTATACGACACTTGTTCCAGTTGATGGCTCCTTTTATAATGTCAGCTGTTATGGATTGAGTTTTCGCCTGATACTTCAGTGTCAAGATTATAGTGAATGTGAACCAAATGTCAAGAGTACCATGTCTTTTTTTTTGTAGGCGGCGAAAGCGAACCTCGAGAAAGCCCAGTCAGAACTGATGGGCGTTTCAGATGAGGCAGCCCGGGCAGAGGTTCTGGTCAGCATAGAGGCAAACGAGGCAATCATCAAAGCGCTGGAGTAAACCCACTTGTGTGTTGGTATGTTAACTTTTTAGCAAATGAGAAATGTGGGACAACACTCAGTAAATGCTGCATATGAATGTACTTATGCTTCATCAGTTTCTATTTTGTATTTTTTTTGTTTCTCAGTTGGAAATTCTGTCGGTGTGAAAAAGTCTCCGGCTTTGTCTGTTCCCCACCCCATTGAAGTCAGGAACCTGCAAGACTGCTTGCTTTGTACAGTGGATGAAATTAACAATAAATTTATTTGAAATAACAAGTTGTGTTACTTATGTTCTTTAATTCAAGCTGTATTTGGTGTGCTATAGATTTGTTTGAGTACAGTACTGTTCATGACAGAAAGGGGGCAGTATAGTACATAGTAAAATGTAAAAATTATATGATCAATAAGTTATGACAACATGTTTTTACATTAACTCATCAAAATAAGTTTAGCAATTTTTTATAACTTGTTTTATGTTATACAAGACTCAGCTCATTTTTAAAGTCAGTTTAATGTAATTTAAGTTGAAATGACTTAAAAATCCAAGTTGACTGTACTTAAACTTAAGGTAGCAACTTTTTTTTGTACGTAATGTACAAAATGTACAATGAACTTAAAGGATCACCAAGCTATATGCAGAGGGAACTGGAGGGAATCTTTTCCTCTTTATTATTCAGTCAATAGCGATGTTTCCGTCCACATTTTTATATGCATTTTGAGATATTGCGTAATAACGCCAGATGGAAACACCAAGAATGTATGTGCTCAATTGAGTCAGAAACCTTTTATCCGAAAAGAAAATATGCACATAAACTATGTTGGAAACACATTTACCGAATAAGTTCCTCGATGCGCATTAAAAAAAAGACATTTTGCGATGGGACTGCATAACTGAACTGGACCAGTGGACCTATCTTTTGCACAACATCTGAAATGCTGTTTTGGTTGTTCTGAAATGTCGTTAAAGTGCTTCAGTATAATTAGGCTACCTCCCAGAACTGTCTTACACGACTGCATTCCCAAACAGCCGCCATCCGCCTCCAAAAGCAAGATAATATTACTGCGTTCTGTCTGCGTGTTCTGAGGCGCGAGTAATTTTGTTATATATGAAATTATATACAGTGGCTTCTCCTACTGTAGCAACTTCCATTTTTCTTAGTGATATTTAGCACCAGTTTATCAGGAAGTGATATGGAAACGGTGCTTTATTTGCAAATTTTTTTGCGATATTCCTATTGCATAAGTTAAATTCACAACTTTAGATGGAAAGATAGCTAATGACACCAATTCATGTGACTTTTTTTATTTTATTTACCCATATTGCATTTGTTTCTTGTTTGTGCATCTTCAAGCCTCATAGCTGTTATGCTAATTTTCAACCTACTCAAGTTGCCTTCATAAGCATTTTCTAGATCCCTAAAAACTGATAAGCAGGTACTGACAAGCCAACAACAGAGTTAGAAATACAGCTAGACTACGGTGCAAGAAGAAACATCCTACAGACGGTGGACGTTGTGGAGTTAAAGTCCTATATTTGCTTAAGTACAGGGTAATTTGGGTTCATCCAGAGCTATATGCTTGTGCTGACTGGAGTTTTACGAGACTAAACCAAATGCGTCTTTATGAACGTCAGATGTCTAGCGTGGCAACATGCTACAGCTTGCTCCAGTGGCACATGTACAGAATTGGCAGAGAACACTGGCAGAAAGTAATAATCGTCCTTTGCTAAGAAAGGTTTTTTGGGTTCACTAGTTTGTCTAAATTGTTACTTGCACTGCATAACTTGCATGTGTTTACTATATATTTGTGATTAATTGCTTATGAATAGTTGAACAAACAGAATTAAAAACCAATGCAGACATGTCAGAAGTCTTATTTTTATCTTTTCACAGACTGACTGTGTCGGAAATCAGTGTGGCAAAGTCTGATATTTTAAGATTACTTATGGTTTAAGGAACCACAAGGTTCTATTTATGTCTCACAATGTTTCCCTTGTTGCCATCTTTTGTTTCTATCTCAAGTGTGAGTATAGCCTCTATTCTTAAACTTCCTCTACGGGATAGTCCTAATTACGGTTCTGAAGTCTCAAGAAGGGACAGTTTTAGGTTAGAAGTTCTTCCCTAGCAAAACTTTTCGTCAACTTTTGGAACAAGATATCCCAACGGCACCAAAGGGTTTTTGAAGAAATAGTATTCCAAATCGGAATGAAATGATCAAGCAATGTCAATGGAAAAAAGCCACCATTGTCCGCCTTATTTTTAAGGTAAAAGTGGGCATGGCCATTGTGCAATGTACAAGGCCTCCAGTGTCATATGCCTTTTTTTGAGTAATGTTAGTAGAAAAAAAAAGCATCCGCCATTCTGCTTTATATTGCAAACTGCCATTTTTAAAATCATTTTAATTATCGTAACCATAGGCACACTGGTTCATTGGTTTAACACGCATCATTTTTTGTGTACCTATAGCGGCTAATAAACACATTCACAGAAAATAGCTTCCACATTGCAAAATAAGGTGGTTGGGACTAGTGTTCATTTCTGTATTCATTCTTGCAGTTTAGCTCCAATCTGCTTCAATGCAGCTGCCCACAAGTTCTAGTCATTCTGAAGACTTTGATTAGATGCTTCAGGTGTGTTTAATTGGTGCTGGAGCTAAACACAGTTCGAAGGTGGCCCTCCAGTAGCAGGATTGGACACCTTTGTAATCTAAACTCTGCAGGAATGTCCCTCTTGGAGAAGGATTGGACCCCTTTGTTTGAGGGGTCAGTGGTTCCCAACCCTGGTCCTGGAGTACCCCCAGTATTAGTAAAGACGCCAAGACCTTAATGGGTATGCAGTGTTGGGGGTACACCAGGACTAGGGTTGGGAACCACTGGCATAGGTGTCACAGTAATGCTTGAGATGCCTGCAGGAGAGACAACTGTAAAAGTGCAGTTTAAGCTCTGACCTGGTTTTGCTTGCAGTCTGCAGGGCTTCAGACTCTCAGGTGACTGTGAGATACTGCACACAGGCTGGGAGTGGGCGCGAAGGCCTGACACTCCCGCCTACACAGACATACGGACCAGCGCAGATCTGCGACCAGTTCTGCAATTACTGGAATTGACTACGGCTGGAGTTCTGAGAAAAGCATCCGGTCTTAGGTCAGTCTTATAGGGCTGTTTCTCGATGTAGACCCTACACCACATCCTTTTTTGTCACTCCCACCCACACTTGCAAAGGTGCCTACAAATAGAATGTAGAGCAAGCATTCTAGAGAAACCTGCAAATCCACAACACACCTCAAAACTTTGAGGTTGAAGTTTGTCAGCTTTGCTCTAGTGATAAATAACCCTGATTGACATCTCAAGTAATCAACTATACATTTGGGCAAGGGGACATGGCGTCCCCTTGTAAGTCTTTCACATTAGTCATACTGACTATCTTTGGTTAAACAAATTTTTTCTTGCAGTACTAAACAGATTAGTGAATAAATGATGACTCTCCCAGTCTTGTTTTGACTGTTTATCATTTACAAGTGAGTCCCTGCCAGTAAATGTCATAACTAGATCATCTACTGCAAATAGTATCTTTCCAGAGATATTAGTTACCAGACTTTTACCTCTGGGGGTCCTACGCAAGCTAAGCAATGGAGATGACTGGGAATGCTAATGTCTGACCTTATCCAGGTATTATAGACCTACTTGGTCCAGACAAACACACAGTCCTCCACAGACCATGGCAGAGAGGTAGGTACGACATACTTTTTATTAATTGCAAGGAAAGGACAAGCTAACTTTCTTTGCATCTCCCCCATACTAACAGTGACGTTTGTGGAGGTCTTGCGTTCCACAGAGCAAAGTGTCACATTCCCGAAGGGTGAGGTTGTTAAATCAGTTGACTGGGAAAGCAATGGTGAGGCGGGGCACATGGGTCTCTTGTAGAGTGAAACCCTGTACACCAACTCTACAGCACAGTTTCAGTAAAACTGTTTGATGGCTCATAACACACATTCGTATGATGTACTTTAAAGGTTTAAAAGATGTCTATGGCCAGAGAAATTGAGGTGAACCCATTTTATTCTCTGTAAGGCACATCAAGAAATGGCTGACAATTCACAAATCCTTCCCCCTAAACTTGCCAGAACTTCCTGTTCAGTCTCCAGCATCCTTCGAGGGTCAGACCGAGCTTTGTTAAATGGGACGGTCTAGCCAACGGAGGATTGTTCTTGTTGTCTAGCAACTGTGACAGCTGCCATTGATGAGTGACAGTAACGTTTGTACTGGCCTTTTTTGAAAGTTATATTAAACTGTCTGAAAACAAAACAGGGTTAACAAACTGTCTAAATGTGTTCACCATGGTCCATTTCTGTATATAATTAAGAGTATAACAATATATATATCGCATCTTAGTAAGATATGTCAACATTTGAACTGCTTTAAGTTTTTTTATTATTATTATTTATACATTTTGTATCATTAGATATTTGAGTAAGTTGAAACCCAATACTTTCAATTAAGTGTGATTCAGCAATTTTTCTCCCAAAAAAATCCTGTCGTCACTGGAGCGCACTAAATTCTGGGGTAGGCAAGGCCGCGAAGGATCCATCTGTTGTATCCTTAATTTCATGGGAAATGAAGGACGCATTTGGAGGCTGCCTTCGAATTGGGACAGCCTTTGCCACGCTGCGGTGACGCAATCGGCCTTCAAAGGATGCAGCCTTTGAATTGGGACACAGCTCATGTCACCTGTCAAGTGTCTAGTCTTAAACTTACCAATCAAGAAGCACTTTCCTTCTCCACCTCCATCACTTTTTTTTCCCATGTAAGGTATCCAGCTGGAAAAAAGCTCTGATTTTTTCCCCTTAAATGCAAAACATTGCCCCTTAGAATGCATTACACTGTGGAATCAACCCTGCAGCACTTAATGGAAAACCAATTAGGGAAAACCCAGTTGTCACATAGACCTACTGTTTAACTAAAGAGAGAAATTCACGCTTCTGTGCATGCATCTCTACTCTAAGTAGAACCTTTTGTTTGGCAAGAACATTGAGTGAGTTTGCACAAACAAAAATAGCTCAATTAATACTAAAGTCATAAGTTTGATTCCCAGGGGACACAGACTGATAGAATGTAAACCTTTAATGCACAGCAAAAGTCTGCTCACAAAAAAACTAATTTCTGCATTCCACAGCACTTCTTTGACATTATTTTTCTATGTATACATGCACCAGGTGGACATGTTTGACTGTTACACTTGAGTTTTGCGTCTTCAGCAGTGTCTCCTGCATGAGTGCTGCATTTTTTGATGGCTGTATTAAGGTAGAAGTTCAATTATTGTTCTAATTATTTTCATAATTAATAGTTCAAAATTAGCAAATTCATTTGAAAGGCCAATAGTAAATGTAGATTCAAATTTATCATCCTGTCCTTACCCAACACTCGTGCTGGTTTCCTAATCACATGTCTTAATGCTGAAGCACTAGGAAAATATGTCATCATGCTAGTTTCCATCCAGCACTACCCAAGTAGACATAGCACCATTTACACACTTATGCAGTCCTGGACTTTGGTGCAAGGCCCCACACCCGTATGCAAATGTATGACGTTTTCCAGTGCTGGCAGACAGCAGATCAAACATAACCATGAGCCCAGCCATTGATCTAATTCTGTCAGCTGGCCTGGAATTAGCAGGTGGTGGGGCGGGGAAGGTTGGGCTGTTAGGCGAGGTCAGGAATGCTCTGACTGTTTAGGCGCTAGATGGAAAACGATGCCAATTGGTCACTTATTTTCATGGTGAACATAATTACGAGAAGTAAGGATGACAGCAGTTTTGCAGTAGGCAAACTAGCCTTATACGAATCCAAAACGAAGGCTTGACAGTGAACTTATTTATGTTCACCACCTTGTTGCCCTTTCATCAAGTTATGCTATGACGATCCCTCTGAGGTAATGCTCCCAGGAACTCCCAACTTGTCATCATTCCAGAAAGATAACGTGCATGCTAAAGCTAGCTTTCACATTTCCTGTACTAACTCAAACTAGTAAAAGTTTTCTCCAGCTACAGATTTAGGGTGAATTGAAGGAAAAAGATCCATTGTGCACTGGGGAACAACTGGACATGATTTACTACATAATTTATAACTGACTGATTGACACATCTTAACCGTTTAGCCATGGTGTTATGTAGCATGCATTTTATCACAGTGGTTACAGAATGCTGATAAAGGCATGTCATTGGCAAAAAAAAAATACTGGGTTCAATCCAGGACAATCCCCCAAATAGATCACCTCTTAGAATTCACAAGGCCTCAGATTATGGGAAGCCACAACATGTAATAAGTAGAAGGTTGCTGGTGTGGTTTTGCAGAAAGATATTTAAATATGAATACCATATGGGCAATGTGCAATATCAGTGTACAAAACGTCTTATGAACCTTCAGTGTGTTGACTCATTGCACTTGTAACCCATCCAACAAATGATGCACCTCAGTGAGGTGAATAAATCCTCAGAAACATTAGCATAACATTAACATAGAGCTGCATGTAAACACATCCTCGTGCTTGGTGCCAGATAGGTTAACAAGAGTACAAAAATAGACCTCTTTGACAAATGAACTGGCACTAGAACTGCTGCACATATCAAATATTCTGATCTGTTATACCCCCGACATGACTAAACATGGACTGCATCAGTCTCTTTTAGCCTCTTAGCATAATGGCCTGGTTTCACAGACAGGGCTTAGATTAAGCCAGGATTAGGCCTTAGTTTAATGAGGACATCTAAGTAGCTTTTATAAACGTGCCTTAGAAAAAAACATTACTGGTGTGCATCTTGAGACAAAACTCAGTTAAAACAGCTCAAACATGCATTTTAGTCCAGGACTAGGCTTAAGCCTTGTCTGTGAAACCTGGGGGGAAGAGTTATTAATTGAAAGGTATTAAGAGGTTAAAGTTGATGATACACTGGGCAACTTTTTGAGCAATGTTGCTGGGCGATATTGCCGTCAATGGGCAACCAGGTGAGACACATGGCCCACGACCGATCTAAGGCATCCAGATAGAAACCTATTGGCAATTCTCAAGGGGAAAGTGCCCAAGCAACATTACCCGGCAGCATTGCTCAAAAATGTTGCCCCGTGTATCATCGCCTTAAGGGTTGGTTCCGTGATTCAGTGGAAACTCATGATTACCAGTGTGTTGTTCTTCCCACTGGATATTGGATACTCTGATGTTAGCGACTATTAGGTTTTTCTCACTATGCTTAGCGCCATTTCAACCCCGGGTTAAACAACGTTTCACAATCAATTTTTTAAAGGGATTACGTCACAAAATGATGATGTAAAGCATCATAAAGAATGCTTGATGCAACATAAAGAGTCAAGCTTTTGCTTCTTAGCATGGCCTATTAGCCCCTGCTGGTAGATGTTGTAACTACACCATATTTCTCCATTGATAGTTTTTTTAACCTCACTTTTTTTTCCCGTGCTGCTTTTGACACCACAACTTAGGATAATCGCCAGTGAACATTTCAGGACTGTAGTACACCTATGTTTATCAGCCAATTAGCATCTTGGCCACGTCATTTTGCTGCAGCTCTAGAGTGCTCATGAGTAAATATGGCAGATTTCACATTACATACATCCACGGGGTTCCACACCAGCCGAGCAAGTGCCATTTTACACATTAGTACACTGTAATTCTATTCAGTTTTGATCCAAACAGTATTGTATTGTAAAATTCTTGCTTCATAATACATTTGCAGCTGTTCGAATATCAACTAATGAGGAACTGAAAGGACCAAAGAAGAATTAATTTGCATGAACAAATTAAACTTTTCCTTTGAAAAGAAGTGGTATAAGGATATACTGAAACATTTTCTTTTCTGGTATATAAGCACTAGGTAAGATTATTATACTTTTAAAACAATATCTATCTTGACCAACTCTTGAGTATCTTAACCGAAATAAATATCAACCACTTAATATTGCTGTTGACTTCTGAAGTCACCCATTAAACAACATGAAGAACACTTTCAGATTACATTCTCTACAGAGAGTTCAATCAAGTTCAGAAACCGGATTAACTGGTCTAGGAAACAACGTTTTAGTCTTCGATTAATCCATCTTTTTCCAAGAACACTTCATAGAGGTCATAAGCTGATTCCTTCTGCCACTATGTGGGAAGCTGTAAAAGTAAACAACCTCATTGGCCCGTATGTAAATGCTTTACCGGATGGACACAACTGAACTCTCTGTGGTGAACTCGAACAGCACAGGGAAATGAGGAAGTAAGCAATTCAGGCACATTAACGCGAAACGCCACTCGCGGCTCAGAGACAGAGACAGGAAATAATGGCATTCTTGTGAAGTGTATGCTTCTATTTTTAAAGTCTGATTGGATGCAGGATGACCAAGCTTCCTACGTCACAGATGGAATCAGAGAGCCAGAATTACCTTCCATATCAATGATTAGATTACCACAAACAGCGGATACAGGTGAAATGTCAGTGTGCCACGCTGCCCCCGTGCATTGCTTCTCTATAGAGGCAGTGTTCTGATTAAATTAGCCTAACGTGGGAAGTTGCTAATCCGAGCCAACCCAGGATTAAGCCTGCAGGACATCGAGAGTACATGGGAGAATGCATGTTTGAGTGTGGGTTGCTGAGTGGGTGGTGGATAACAAGGGTTTGCGGAGAACAAATAAACCTTGCTGAACATGAGGCTAACAAAGATACCCCTGAAATTTCGCTTTGTCTTAATTCATCAAATGATGTTGTAGAATATAACATGAAATGTGGATTAATAACAAGCAATACACACTTGATTTGCTCTGGAATTTGGCTGACGGGTTGGTCGAATTCTCTTGTGCTTATTCTCAGTTTCCATAAAGGAGTGTTTTTTTCATTTATAATGTGGTCCAGCTCTGCAGGTGGCTACTTATGAAAGACTATACAAATGCAATATGCCTACAGAGCTACTAAGGCCTGGAACAAAAGATGTAATATTGTGATTATATATCGAAAATACCTGCATCAGTGGGCTCATGATTAGCTGAAGATTAACCACTTTAAATTTTAAAAAAGCTATTGAAGCTTGTTTCCGCCACTGAATAAAAAAAAGAAAAAGAAAAAAAAAGGTAATTGCTACTTTTTATCTTGCAATTCCGGCTTTTTTTTCCTCAGAATTGCATGATATAAAACTCACAAAGTCAGAATTGTGAGGTATGAACTCGGAATTCTGGGAAATAAAGTCAGAATTGTAAGCTATAATTGTCATAATCTATACAGGTTATTTTAGTTCCTCAATTCTGATTGGCTGAGGCCCTCAATATTAACTTCTCATTACATGATTCTCTGGAAAACTTTATTCTCATTGGTTAATCACCCAAAAATGAAAATTCTGCCCTTGTGTCGTTCCAAACCCATAAGACTTTCCTTCATCTTCGGAACACACATGATCTTTTTTATCAAATCTGTCCCAATTCTGTACTCTCTATTGACAGCTAAGCAACTACCACTTTGACGCTTCAAAAAGTTTATAAAGAGATCATAAAACGAATCAATATGTATCAAGTAGTTTAGTCCAAATTTTCTGAAGAGACACGATCGCTTTATATGATGAATAGTTCGAATTTAGGCTTTTATTCACATATAAACATTCAACAACGAATTGGTCGAATTGTTTTGTACAGGAAGTGGAAGCTTTAAGATATAGGCCTTGATGGCTAGCTAATATACAGGTAACTCAAATCAATAGTTAATGTCCACGTATTTATTTATTTGGTTGAGTAAGTGCCATTATATGTAGAGTCAGCTGTCAATATCTCAAAATAGATGCACTTTCAGAAAAAAAGGTACAAAAGCTGTCACTGTGGCGGTAACTTTTCCAAAGGTACACTTTTGTACCTAAAGAGTGCATTTAAGTCCCTCAAAGGTACATATTGGTACCAAAGGTGTACATATTAGTACCTAAATGGTACATATTAGAACCCTTTTCAAGAGTACTGTCCCAGTGACAGCTTTTGTACCTTATTTTCTGAGAGTGTGGAATAAATGGATCACGTTTTCCACAAATATATGAAGCAGCACAACTTCTTTTAACATTGAGAGTAAAAAGTGTTACCAGAGCTGCAACTCAGCATATTAGAATGATTTCTGAAAGTTCATGTGACTGAATTAAGTAATGGCTTCTGAAAATTCAGCTTTGCTTTGCCATCACAGGAATAAATGACATTTTAAAATATATAAAAATAGAAAACAGTCAACACACACGTAATATCTCCCACACCCTGTTGGAGGAAATACACCTGCAAAGTACACTTTGTTGTCTTTTCGCTTCATAACCTTTAGGGTGGATGTGTAACTATGTCTTGTGTAATTTCTGTGTTCCCACAGTACTCATTTCTCCCCAACTTCCTGTTGACAGACCTATGAGCCACGGCCTTACGCACTGACAGGCATGTCCTAATGCTTCCCTCTCTGTTTCAACAAAGAAATCGGGGGGTAAACAACAATCGGAATGGGCTGACGGATGCAGGCTGTTGAAAATTTCTCGAACATGAATATGGGAACCAGAGTCTGACTTTGATGGTTTGGAATGCTGTTCACCCACACATGCACAGACGCCCACATATGTCCCACACATGTCTCACATTTTAATACGCATAAAGATTATTCATTGTATGTGACACTTCAAGATCCTTCACATCCACCCATTCCATTTAAAGACAGACATGTGTGTGCATGAATAAGGCTAATTGATTCATTGAAAGCTGTTTAATTGGCAAGAGCAAACAACCTCTTCAATAAAATCCCTTTAGGGTGGGAAAGCAGACGTTCTTACGACACATTGTGTCATCTTATTAGGAGCACAACAAAGAATTCATCATTCATCAACAATTTGTTTTCAGGTTTACGGTCTTCACCTTGCCGCATCACCGCTTCGAAAAGGTGACGATGTTTATATGAAACATATTTCAGTGTTGTAGTATTGTAGGACATTTAGAAGAAACCAATTAGACATAAAAACATAAATGCATCATCATTATATTGTCTACTACTCTGTAAAAACGTTGCCGCCTTAAATTTTTAAGTACAATCAACTTGGATGTTTAAGTCATTTCAACTTAAATTACATTAAAATGACTTTAAAAATTTGTCGAATCTTGTATAACTTATATGAAAAGTTAAAAAATTGCTTAACTTATTTTGATGAGTTAAAGCAATGTAAAAGCATATGTTGTCATAACTTCTTGATCATATAATTTTTTTACATTGTATAGGCTACATATTTAATCAATTTCTGTATATGCACCTTAAAGTCTTGCATGAGAATAGCTGCTGAACATTTCCTCTATTATTTCTCCTAAAACAATTAGTTACCATTTTGTGATATTTATGAAAATACCCTTGATCTAATAAGTATATAAAATTAGGATGGTGATTTTAGTTTGGAGGACAAAATTCAAAAAAATAAAATAATTGAAATTGGTTTTGTGCTAAATGTTTAAAAACAAACATATACATATAAACCACAGAGAGAAAACACATTTGTGACTTTGTGAAAAAAATTATTATTACTGAGATAGCCTATAGCCCTTGTGACAACTTCCTTTTTGGACATTTAGCCATGGTCTCCACACTGTAAAAAATGATATGAACAATAAGTTATGACAACATATATTTTTTTACGTTGCTTAACTCATCAAAATAAGTTAAGCAATTTTCAACTTTTTTATGTTATACAAGATTCAACTATTTTTTTTAAGTCAGTTTAATGTAATTTAAGTTGAAATTACTTAAACATCCAAGTTGATTGTAACTTTTTAGCTTTTTTTTAGCATTTTTTTATGATCAATAAGTTATGACAATATGTTTTTACATTGTTTTAACTCATCAAAATAAGCTATTTTCAACTTTTTATTATTATTCATTTTTTTAAATAATTTACATTATATATAGCCTACTTTAGCACTGACACATCAATTCCTATATTTGTTTGTTTTTGGTCTACGGTGAAGTTTACCTTTTTATATAATTTATTTAATAAAATGCTCAAATTATTTGCTTACGTAACATGTATACTTTTATTTCTTGAAATATTGATCTTTAGTATTTGCTATATCCAACTTCCTGAGATTCGAATTCCACGTAAGTTTGTTGTTTACCGTAGACTTCTCTCGTATCCAAGCAATGTGTTTTCCTTGACTGGTTGCCCAGTTACTTCTTTATGACGTCAGGGCATAGTCACGCCCCTCCTAAATCAATGGCTTCTCCCGGTTAACATCTTTTAAGGTGGCTCGGATCTTATAACTTGGCTATATCTGTGTTTTACCATCCAACTGAACCTCGTTTTCACTCTTAGATTACATGTGAATGAAACTACGGTCATATATTCATACAAATGTTATGAAACGTCCATAAAAATGAACTAAAGCATGTGATTGAAGGCCTCCACCTTAAATCACATGCTGACATCGCAAGAAGCGAAGACTCCACCCATTCTATGAGCTGCTTTGTAAAGAGGTGTTGTGCTTCAACTCCGACGCTCGAATGCTGTCACACGGTGTAGCTTCGGATGGCAGGAACACTGGAATAGACTTGGGATTTAAACCGGTGTCTGCACTGGGAAAGCCGATTCATTTAACCCAGACACATCTTAGCGGATATTCTTTGTGGACAAATCTAAACTATATAAATATTTTCTCCATACATGCCAAAACTAGGCAACCTTGTGGAGGATTCTGAGACATTGTCGCGAAACTTTGAGGTTTTCGCCACAATTATTGGTAAGTGTCAGAGTCATATTTTAATAAGGATATTGAACTTTTTATGCAACAGCTGGTTTGCTGTCTATTCTTTTTGAGTTTTGCAGTAAGTTAGGTTTCGTTTTAAAGCAAGTTACGTGTTTACTTTGACTTTTTACATTTGTTTTGAGAAAAAAAAAAATCTATTATTAATTTCTACCAGCTCCGACCTTCTTAGATTATTTGAATTTGGGAAGTTAAAGAGATTTTAATTAAAGACATTTAAAATTAAAATACTGCCACGGTTTCAATGCAGCATATTTTTCCATAAAATACTGCGGTTGTCATTCTGCCTAAGTTTCCTTTTGTTCTCTACGGAAGAAAGTAAGTCAAATGGGTTTGGATCAACATGTTGGTAAATGACATAAAAATGTATTTTGCGTGAACTTTTCCTTTTAGTAGCAAATAAATGTTAAGCTTCTAAGCTTCCACTTGATGTTAATTTATTGCTTATACGAAAAAAAAAAAGAAAAAAAAATTGTTTTGGACCTGCCTCGCTTGTTTGGAAATGGGCTTATACCTATTTTGGTCACTGGTTGGCGCTAAAACTACACCGTAAATTGTAGATGGATGGATAGATTTTTTTTTTTCTCACACTGGTTCACACAACTCAGTGATGGCTCTGCTCATGCACCACGTGAATAAGTTGTAAAGTCTGGCATAAGGAACAACCACTTGGGCATTATGCCAGAGTTTTTTTTTTTTTTTTTTTTTTTTTTTTACAGACCTGCCATATATCCCGAAACAAGTTCTTTTTTTATCAGTAGTTTCTTTATATAAGGTGTTATATCATAGCTGGCCCAGCCATCTGTAGACGTTTGCAGACTGTAGCTTACAGCACATTTGGCACGAGATCATGATGAGTGATTGACGTAAGTGTCAATTTGTGTATCGCCCCAAGCGATGCTTATACTGGATGACTGGTCTGGGACGCGACGTTTCCTTAAGAGCATACTGTCTTTTATGGAGGACTATTTGAATAGAGATAATCATAATCATAATACAAGCTTTCAAACGTAAGCTGCACACGTAGACAGATTACAGGCTCTTAGAACATGCGTGTATAATTATATATTTGCATATGGATGATTCTTCAATATCATTATAGCTTTGTACTTAAATTGACTGATTTTAAATATTTTTTTAAAATCCTGGGTGGAAGAACAGCGAATTATGGAGGTAATAAACCTAGATCACTGTTTGCATCGACGAAATATCCATGTAGTTGCGCGATTGAACAAACTAAGTTTTACATATTACAAATATAACACCAAAATCGCTGAAACAAAAAGGGTTACGCAAGACGAACCTAAAAAAAAAAAAAAAAAATACTGACTGAAAATTCGACCCATAAAAGTCACTGAATAATTTGCACAATGGGAAACAAATATGCAACCTTGACACTTTTTTGTTTATATTGCACACGTTTATAATGCGTTGTTTTGGAAACATACCGTTTAGTGTTGCCATTTAAACATTCAAGGTGATATTCGGTGACTTTTGTTACTTTGACAGTTTGCCTCATGAATGGTGTGGAATTGGTAAGAGTAGGTTGGAACTCCAGGACTGGAGCTCCTCGCCCACTCAGATTGGATTTGTCCTCAATGAGGACAGCGATGTGGGGAGAAAAAGGAGGCGGGGTTTGTGCTCCACGTGGGTGAGCAGTCTGTCCCCTCGTTGGCTACGAGCGTGTGACGTCTTTACAGAAGCCTCTTCTGATTGGACAGCGCTTTTGTGGGTGTAACCAAAGCTGCACAGTGGAAGCGAGATACGGCGAAACAACGGGCATTATTATGCGTGTTTCACTGGAGTTTCTCTTCGCGATGAGGGCTGGGGTTTAAAGAAACCGTTGCGCTGGTTTTGCAGTACACTGTCAACGACAAAGGACTACAGTTAACAGAATATCCATGTTTATGCACTATCGGAAAATTAGAATTAAATACTGCTGTAAAAGAAGTTATTAATTTGGAGGCTCACAGCAGGATCGATCACCAAACGGGAATAATCATTTGGGAATATTTTCCAAGAGCTTTTACAGATAGCTTTCCACTGAGAGATCCAGCCCTATCCATCCGTCCGCTTCCACCGACCCTGTCTCCTCTATCGTAGGCTATCGAATGGACCAGCATCCGAGCGCCCGGAGCTGCAGCAGTCGCGGAACTGCGCCGTCCTGCGAGAGCGTCTCCGGCGAGCCCCCCATGAATTTGTACATCCACTCCACCACCGGCACACGCTTCGAGCTCTCCCTTCCCGCAGAAGAGACCGTGGAAGGGCTAAAGAGAAGACTCTCTCAAAGACTGAAAGTCCCCAAAGAAAGACTCGCTCTGCTACACAAAGAAACGTGAGTAGTAGCCTGATGTGTTACTGTTAGGTTGCACGGTTGCTTGTTTTTAACAATGGTTAAGAGCACGTCAGAAGGTTGGTTTTTGCTGGGCTTCCTAATGGAGATTTGCAGCCACCTCCGATGGCAAGCCGTTTTAACATTTATTCAGTTAAACTAACTAGTTGGATTTATATTTTACCAGTAGGCTACTTGTTTTTGTTTTTTAATCATCACTAGTAGCCTACTGGTAGTAATCTCTCCACTTCATTGGCAAATATTCATTAGATATCTAGTGCATTGAATTAGCACTGTTTAGTATCTATTCAGTTAGTAACCAGTACTTATTCATTTAATACTATGGCATATTCTTTACCTACTTGACTCTATTTCAATAATCATGACAGGTAACTACTGTTGTACTGGTAATCAATTGCAAGTCTAAGGAGATCTGTGGTTCATATATATATATATATATATATACACACACACACACACACACATTCACTTCTGACTAGTACTTGCTGGTATGAATCCATTTTTTCAACTCATTAGGTAATAGTACTAACTATTTAGTTGTTTTTAACCATTCAAATAGTTACTATTATTTATTCCAGTGTAGTATCTAATATTGGGATATTGACTACAAGAAAAACAATAATCACTAGTATGCAAGGAATGAGCAGTTGATGACTTACTGAATAGATAGTAGTCACTACCGGAATAAGTACTAGCATGACAAAGAAAGGTAGTCTCTTACTAGAACAAGAATAAGTAGGCTACTAGTAACTAATTAGTAAAGGAAATGGCTTGCCATAGATGCTCTTACAGCCCTGTTTCACTTTGTTGCATGCACAGCACCAAAATATTTTTTTATATTTTATATTTTTGCTGTGGCAATCCACAGCCTCTTGAATAAAGAAATGAAAGTGATCTAAGCTGTTGACAGTGTGCTGTGGAAGTCAGTTAGACCATGTGCAAGGTGCGCTAGAAACCTGTGATATCTGAAACTGTACTACTATTTCAAAACATTATGCAAGCAATATAAGCTTTACAGCTTATAAAGGGCCCAAAGGTGTTTCCCGCTGACAGTAGGACATGCATATAAATAGATTTTCCTAATCTCTTGATTAAACTGGTTCGTTTGCTTGGTTAGAATATGCATGGCATTAGTAATTGTCATTATAAACTTGATGTCGGAGGAATAAAGCATTCATAGTGGGACTTGCGCTGCTGTGTTAGAATATTCTAAGCGAACGTTAAGGAAATAAGAGGCAATGTTAGTTTCAGGGCAGTTAGCACATTGCCTAACAATTGCACTTGGGTGGTGGAGCTAGGAGGTGAGAGAGAAGCTCTTTTGTCACTTGCAAATGACCCAAACAGTTGCATTGTTTGTGCTTTGAATTGGGCTGATTGAAAAGCCCTCACAAGTAATCACCACCAAATTACATCATCCTTTTAAAACGAAGAGCGTCGCTTAATCTCTTCTGTTTGGTTTAGCTGCCTCCAGGCCAAGTGCTCAGTCCCTTTGTTCGGCAGGAGGTGGTGACATTTAGCCTGAGCACATGTGTGTACATTATGCCACTAGGACAGACATTTTTAAAGGATCGGTGGGTTAAAAATACATTTAGACAGTTTATTTGAAACATTTGGATTCATGCGGGGGAGTTTTTGGACTAAACATGCTGATTTGTTTATGCACTGGAATCAGACAATTGTATTGTCTACTGGTAGAGGCTACACATGTATAAGCTTACTTTGTTTTCTATATTTGTATAAATATCTATATCTAGATAAATGTACATCATGTCCGGACCAAACTGTTATTTTCATGCTGTTATTGTGTACAGTTAAAAAGGGATAGTTCACTCAAAATTCACCCTCATGTCATTCCAAAGCTATGTGACTATTTTTCTGTGGAACAAAAAAAAAAAATTTTTTTTTAAAGGTTTTCATACAATTTTGGACCCCATTGACTTTCATTGTATGGACAGAAACAGTTATACAACATTCTTCAAAATATCTTATTTTGTGTTTGGCAGAAGAAAGTCTTAAACAGATCTGTTTTGGAATTAACTTCTGGAATTTTTCACATCTTGAGTTTTGAAGACTAACATCTCCTTGATCTTTCTAGACGCCTGAGTTCAGGGAAACTTCAAGATTTGGGAATAACGGATGGGAGCAAGTTAACGCTGGTTCCGACAGTTGAAGCAGGCCTAATGGTAAAAATAGCATGAGCTACTTTATATTTGTTGTACTTCGTTGACCCTTTTTGTCACTCTTATTTACCCTAATTTCTCTCTTCCTAAAGTCTCAAGCATCAAGACCTGAGCAGTCAGTAATGCAGGCGCTGGAGAGCTTGACGGAAACCCAGGTAAGGTTTCACTCTAATAAGGTCATCCCAGTAGATGTTTGAATTACACAGTGGCCCATTAAAATGGACAGTTGTGCGTACACTTAACCTAATTGCCAGGGCAGCACTGAACACCCGCACTTGGCTCTTTTTTTTTTAAAGGATCATTTGTGTGTTTTTGAACTCTCTACTGGGCAAGATGTTGCACTGACACACAGGGTAATGGGATACAGATGATGCCCTTCTAAGCTTTTAACTCAAAGACCTCCACACACTTACTACGCATATTTTAAGAAACACCTTCCAGTTTCTAGGCAACATCTGTGAGCCGAGGCAAACCCCACCTAGAAGCCACTTCATTGAAACACCACCTTTCAAATGAAAGAAACTCTGCAACTACTATTTTATCTAATGTGTATTCTTACCTCATTTTACTTAATGTTTTGATTGGTTATCCAATCTAATGTTGGATATTGACAGTCATTTATTTTGAAATACACTTGTATGTGCATGAAAATAGTCCACCTCCACTGCATCTTCTTGCTGATATTTTTTGGAAATCCTGGGTTATTGTGTTTGTGTGTGAGTGACATCAGTGTGTGCATTTGTTTAGGAGAGTAAAGGGCCAATCTGTAATGACGACACAGAAGTGTGGTTGAGTGTACAAGGGGAAAGGGTAGAAAGGGGAGTACACCACTCTTGATCAATATGCTCAATATGCCTTCTCCCGGCAGCTACAGTGTCTCCTCTTTCTGTAGAAAAGCTTTTTAACCTGTTAAAAGTGGCTAACGTTTGTCCTTTCTGATCAAAAAACCTTTTGCAGTGCCGTGCAAACGTTAGTTGCGCTTTTTCTCTGATCTAATTAGCTATTTGCAGGCACTAGGCAGCTAGCAATGTAATTTGGTTGCTTATGAAACGACCCCGTTTTAGAAATCGTCATTTTTAGTCATCGTTTGTGTCTTTTTTTTGTAGCTTCATGGTTACAGACATGAACTGAGTCAGTAACATTGTCAAATGTGAGACATATCAGTCCTTCAGAACTGAAATTAGTCAACACCATTGTGCAGCCACAACGAGTGTAAAAAGTGATCTGCACTCCATGATACCTACCGTTCTTGTCATGTACGGCTAGTTAAAGTCAGGCTTCGTTGTTACAGTGGACGACCACATATACATAGCAGAATTCCAAGAGCTACAGTGTTAGCTTCCAGGGAAAGATCTATCTCAGACTTCCTCGTAACCAGACTGTTTTATGGAAAGGGAAGGCTTGCAATTATTGGAATGGCATTTTTCCCCTTGTAACTCTGGCCTAACAGCTTTTTCTGGCCTATAATTTAAAGCTGCTGTGGTTTCGCGTGTCTCTCCATAGTCTCCAGTTTTACCCTCTCCGCCATTAAAGAGGAAGAACGGAATGACATCAAGGAGTTTCTTAGTTCCAAGGGAAAATATAGCCCAGTTTATGCAGTCCACTTGATTGATCCCCTTGAACATTTAAACGCCATTTTTGCATTCGAGCAGCGCTTTGTTGCTGGAAATAATGACTGGTGTCTGATTCTTCCGGCGATGGAGTACATTAATTAGAGGTTTCTGTGCTAATCCACCTCTATAGGCAGGTAGATTGCTCGCTTTTTCCTTGGGGGATAACAAATTGGTTTGTTTCCTCAAGTAAGCCTCAGTGCCACAGACTAGAGATGTTTTCCTGTCATAACTCTCCACCCTTCAGACACCCACCTACTCACTTTAGAATGGGTCCGGTGCCTGTCATTGTGTCTGAAAATGGACAGATGCAAATAATGGGATTCAACAATATAGAGCGAGTCACCTCTCAGTCACCCCCTTGTCATATCCACCCGCCCAACCCCCTTCCCAGAGGGAGCAAGGGATGAGAGGAACTGAATATGAGATATGGCCGTAGTGACGTCACCCTTGAGGAGGGTCTGGAGTGTATGTGATTACCAGGGAGGACAGTGATGAGTCAGAATCCTAGGTATAGATTGAAGACAAAAATAGAAGCAGTGGGATCGCACGTCACACTGACTGGCAAGGCTACAGAGGACGCCGATGGCTTTCGTGCCGTATCCACAATGAATTTTTTTTTTGATTTAGCAAATATTTGAAATGGAAAAGGTGGGTTTTGGCATGTTGTGTGAACAGCTGGCACATGGGAGGAGATATTCGTTTGCATTCATCTGATCTGTGATCAGGGCCATGCCTATGTGTGTTTGCACAGAGAGCACTCCCGATCCAAGGGGGACTAAGTTGACATGGGCAATCACTTGGATTCGTGACTGTTCTTGTTTCCCATCCGCCTTTGTGATTGAAGTGCTCAGTTTCGTGACTGAACTGAAAAGGAAGGAAGGAGGGAGAGAGGGGGACTATGGAGAACTTCTCTTTAGCCGATAACCAAGCCACAAGCTTTTTTTAATCAGTGTTAAACTCCTCTTCTGTACTGAGCTATTACTTTTTTAGCACTGTTTCTTATATTTGTCATTCTTAGTGTTTCTTTATTCTGTGACCTTTCTGGTTTTTTTTAGTCATTAATTAATGATGATTCCCATGATTGTAGATATTTTGAATCCTGTTGGCTGCAAGTGCGACACGTCTGTTTTGACTCAGTCTCTCGCCTACCCAGACTAATCTGTTCAGTCATCTGAGGAAAAAGGTGTTGCGCTTTCACGCCGCATATCTTTGATGGTCACCCGGAGCTCAGAGAATGAGGAAGAGGGGACACGGCAGAAGCAAAAAAAATGAAGATGCCGTCGTCACTTACCTCATGTTCCTCCAAACCTGTATGATCTTTCTTTATTATGTGGAAAACAAAAAAGATATTTTAAAAAAAAAATCTCTGTGCTTTTTAAATTGAAAAGTCTTTTCAATTGGACCAAATTTTTTCATTCTTCAGAATATCTTCTTTTGTGCTCAACAGAAAAAAATCTTTTGAATAAATGATGACAGCATCTTCGTTTTTGAAAAACTATCCCCTTTAGGCAATCGTTTCTGTCTGTGCCTTAAAATGATTTAGTTTAGGTCTACAGACATGATGGAAAGAGACTCCATGCAAGTTCTGGATGATCGAATTTAGCCTTTACCCACTGAATCCTCAGCGTTCAATCTTATGTAGACCTTGAGTAGGTCAAACCCCTCGAGTGAAATCTTTAAAAGTAGCCGTCTCTTCAGGGTTTGAAGAAAGATGCGAGTGATTGATTATTGTAAAGGAGCTTGTTATTGCATCCACACCATTCGTGCTCCTAAGGACTAGGCTATACTACCCCCTGGTGCGTTCAAAACCAGGAAGTCGATGATGAGGGTTAATAAGCTGGTTTTGAACTTTCCGTGTTTGCTGAGGCTTTTGATAGGTGACCAGTAGTCTTTTAGTAATGGTTGGTATCAAAAGAACCTGTTTTCTGATTTGACCCTTCATAGATGGGTGTATTCAGACTGTGGGTCAACGTCAGCCTGGTGCTGTTCCGAGCTCCTGCCCCATATCTCCTGTGCTACAGAAGAAACCGCCTGAAAATGAGTTCCTTGAACCGCAGGGACCCCAATAAATAAAACTGTCAGCTATAGAGTTGGGAGGGAGAAAAAAAAACGGAAGGAGCCAGAGGCGTACTCTCACTGAATATTTCATCAGCATCTACTGGCATCCTTACACCCCTCCACCCTCTCTCTCGCTACAAGGTTTCTCCCCCAGCCCTCCTCCCCTGTCTCCCCTTATCATGTTTTCTTTCTCTCTCCTTCACTCGCTCTTCACTGCATAGCAACCGCAGCCCACTGCAGAGCAAAATGCCTCCCCAACAAATCAAAATGGACGAAGTGCAAAGATAAAGGAATAGTAGCGCTAGTCAGTTTCAGGTGAACCAATGTTGGTTTATCCAAGTATAGAATTCTTCAACATGGTAGCTTGTTGCCATAGACATGTCAGTATCTACCTTTGTTACCTTTTAAATGAACCCAAACAGAATATGCAGACTTTTCCTGCATTTTCTGCACTGAATTTAGTGTTACATTTGCGAAATGAATGAAGATATGACAAAAAAAAGTGTTTTAAATTTGTCTTTTTGACTTGTTTTCCAGTAAAATGTCAAAAAATCTTTAAAACAAGATCAATTTACAACTCTGCATGAGATGTTAAGATTTGTTTCCATACAAGTCATGCTCTGGCAGATTTTGTTAACTTTCAGTGAACTTGTTTATACTAAAAGCGAAAAATCTGCCTATGCAATAAAACAAAAGTCCTTTGAAAACAAGTCCTAGAGATACAAATAGACAATCTCAGAAAAATATCAGTCTAGATATTTTCAATTTAGTTTCAAATAATTAAAAAAATAATTGTTTTACCGATACTTTACCTGGAAAATTACATAAAAATAATAGTTCAACATTAATCATTCCTTGTCTTTTACATATTAGCTTAACATTTAGGCTAATTAAATGTTAAGCTAATATGTAAAAGACAAGGAATGATTAATGTTGAATTTTTGGCATTCCAGTTCTGCGAATAATACCAATTCCTTGTGTGCCTGTTTGGAATTTGTGATCTGTAGTTTGTTTATTTTTATTTTTCATGTAGTGAGTGAAGAAAGGGTGGATCCAGGTAGGCCTCCGGCATTTCCAAGCCAGTGTCAAGTGCGCTCGGTTATAGAACTTGATCTGAGTGTCTTGACGAGAGATAGTCAGTGGCCTTTAGAACAAAGAGACATGTGCAAACGTACACTTGCGGTCTCTTTCGAGTACCTTATCCATTTTAGGCATTATAGACTACATGTTGACACTTCAGGTTCCGTACACTTGACAGATTCTATATAGCAGTGTTACAGATCTAGCCAAAGTCTGGAATTTCTGAAACTCTTTTGATAATCAAATATGGGCGTTCTTCCACAACCACCAAGACTCTCCATAATGGTCTGTTAATATTTCTTAGTTTTTCTAGTCATGACAAGAACACTTAAAACACCACAAACACATTTTTAACTCTATACTTGCACACGCATTTCTCAGATGCCGTGTAAGTGAAGACTGAAGATCTGTAAACCCGCTGTGTCCTTGTGGTCATTCGTTTATTGCACCAGAAGCGTGTGGGCTGGCCGATGTATTGACAAAGGTCTGTGTGACTCAAACTGACGGCTGTTGTGGGGAATGTCTATGCAGACCGTGTCCTCACCTTTCAGAGGCATTTTTACTGGTTTATGGGGGTTCACACACTCTCTCATTATGTGGGATGAGTCTGGGCTTTCAGTGAGTCAGTGAGATGCTTGGGCTTTATGATGACTGATCTGCAAGGCTAATGTGGGGTCTGGCACACTTTACTTGATGATTCGCAAGCCCAAATAATTTTAATTATTAGTGCTTGGATGTTCAGCGCCCTCCTTGCTGCTGATATTCAAAGCCTTTGTCCTATTACAAAGTCACTCCGCTATATGGCAATGGAAGTAGAGTAATTATAGGAACCTTCTGTTGGAGTCTAATTTGTGCATTAGATGCAAATCAATTCACTAGACAGCTGTCAGTCAGGGGTGGGATCCACCCTCACTCTGGGGTGAGCCACCAATTTCACAATTGACATTTAAATGGGTTGCAATCAAACTTGACAGGATATTCAGTGTATTTTCTTTTAATTTAATGAGTTCATAGTCAAACATAAATATCAAGGAGGATTTTTTTTTACTTTATCCTTCTTAAAGATGGAATAAGGGTCTCTGTGTCTGGCTCTCCACGTCTGTCAGTGAAATGCACAGAGTGGTAAAGGTCACTCGACTGTGAGAGTGGCTGTTCGATGGAAAAATAGATCAGCAAAAGAGCTAGAGAAAAAACGATGGAGGGTAGACCCCAGTGATTCAAAAGGTTAACAACAGGTCAGCCAGCTCTCTGTATTTCTCGCCTTGTTTTCAAGGGGTCGGAGAGACCCTTGGCTCAACTACCATTCTGGGTACTCCTAAAATGGACAAGCCTTTCCGGTCCAGCCTTTCAAACAATTAGCTATTATGTGACTGTGTGGCGAGTGGGTCTGCATCCTGTTTCTATGGCTGATTTTTCAGGCCTGGGGCCAGACAGAAGTTAGTGTTTCGTGGGTGTGCTGAATGGTAGAGTATTGTGTGTATGTGTGTGCCTTTTGTATACTTCTGCTTATTCATAAAAAGGCATTCAGTCATATTGCCAAATTCTTTTCCAGTTTATAGCAGTACAAATGGAATAACCAAAGCCACCCCCCTCTTCATTTCCTGTTCACAGGTCAGCGATTTCCTGTCTGGCCGGTCTCCTTTAACCCTGGCTCTGCGAGTAGGCGATCATATGATGTTTGTCCAACTGCAGTTGGCAGCACAGCACTCAGGCGGCCCACAGTTACAGCATCGGCATCTCATATCACGCGGGAGTCCAGAAGGCACAACAGGACAGTCTCATGGAGCTTCGGGCTCTGCCTCTGGGATGGCGAGGGTTTCACACAACCCCCACCCACATCACCCGCACCCACATCCTCACCATCCAAACACAAAGCTCCCATCTAACCCTGCAGCCTTCCCACCTTCCCCCTCTATCCCATCTGTTCCTCCCATATACCCCACCTCAGCCTCAGGGCACTGTAGCCCTCCATTGAACCCCTCTCAACTCCCTGGAAGTTTTCTTCACTCCCCGCAACCATCTTCGGCCTGTCCCACCTCTCCAAGCAGCCCCAGTCCTGCAGCTTCCTGTCCAGAGGTGAGCCACTGTTTGTCCTACATTATCCAATTCAGTAATTTTGTATAATAATGGCAATAGAGTTGATTCACCAATTAGATAAGATGCACTAAGATGTAAAAACCATACTAAGTGTTGACCACTGGCCCATGTTATGCACAGGCCAACTGCCCAGCAAAGACGTCTGGCAACTGTAACACTCCCTCGCGGTCCCGCAAACCAGGCGCTATCATTGAAAGTTTTGTGAACCATGCTCCTGGAGTCTTTTCCGGGACATTTTCAGGTACAACTTCTCAATAGAATATTTAAATAATCTTCTAATTATATAGAAGATTTATGTAATATAATTAATCTATATCTATAATGTATATCTAATATCTATATTGGTTCTTCCCTAAGGCACTTTGCATCCCAACTGTCAGGACAGCACCGGACGTCCCAGGCGGGACATAGGCACCATCCTCCAAATCTTGAATGACCTTTTGAGTGCCACCAGGCATTACCAGGGCATGCCACCATCACTCACGCAGCTCCGCTACCAGACCCAGTGCACCAGCCCAAGTTCGCCAGCACCATCACCATCACCACCGCCCTCACCTCCCCACACTCCCGGACTAACCGGCCTGCCTACCAGAGTGCCCTCTGAGACTCAGCCCACCCTCCACCCACTGGTGCAGTGCCAGAGCCAGATCCGCATGTGCAAGCCTCCCGGTAAGTTTTATTGCATTTTCCGGAATTTGGCCTTGTAGTGATGCATGTCCTGGAGCGTTTACTGTAGCTAAAAGTATTTAGATTGTAGCCAAGAGGTTCAGTATTCAAATCCAAGGCAGTGTTAACATAGCTTCAGAAGGTCCAAGACAAGGGTGTAAGGATAAGAAAAGTGAAGATGTTAGAGAGGTGGAGAAGGAACTAGGCTTGTTCTTTCAGGCCCTGGCAGTCATGCTCCAGCAGCCACAGCATGTCTGGCTTTGTCTCTGTGCTGACGGTGTCCTCTTTCCTCTGAGAGGCAAAGAATGGGGGTGGACTACTCTGTTACCAAGAGGAAGAAGGCAGAGAGCCAGAGCGAGAGAGATAACGAAGCGAGATAGCGCTCACAGACGTGTGGCAGGTACCCCGCTCTGTCTGGTAAAAACTGATTATCTGGGGCAGCTCACTTTAGCGCTGAGAAGGAAATTGAACTGCTCTGTCATGAAACACCACTGTTGGAGAGTACAGAGATAATGAAGAAATATCATCCTTGCACTGTTCAAAGCACGGGCCTGTTATCAATCTAGACTAGATTAAAAGCATACCAAGCTAACACTGCACAATATGAAAACATATCATCAACTACTTGGGTGGAATAACTTCGGTCACTCGATTTTCACAAAGGGGTTAGGAATCCTACGCATTTTTTGAGATGATGCATACTTTTCCCGTGTGTTAACCCCTCTTCTGCTTGCATAATACTCAGTCATTGGCCTGTTTCTCACTTTTATACTGATCCCACATTGAAATTAAATGGGCCATCCTACTGGTTCCCTTCTTGCTCATCTGCAAAAACTGTCTCAGCAGTCAGAGCCAGGGCTACTCAATGGAAGCTTGTTTTCACATCAGCCTTTAAATAGAGATTTACACAATAAATATGAGCTCCAAGAGAATGCTCATTGTGTTTGAAAGTCAGCAAGAGGAGGCGGAGGGAAAATACCAAGAGTCCATTCATAAAATTGTTGTTTATATCCGGCCAGTGACTGCCCACTGATTAATTGGTACTTCCTCTTGGGCAAGAGAGAAAAAAATGGCAGGACGCTGTGCCTATTTTCTGGACAAAACTGTTTTGCTTGTCAACATGTTTGTGAACCCATGGTGTAGGTCTAGATTTTGTTGTGTGATCGCTAGACATTTGTTTTGAGCTCTTTAAGACCTTTATCTCTCAGCACCTGGTGACCAACTTGTCTACATTGGACAGACACCTGTGTCTTTCATGACCCTTTGAAATGTCACATACTTTTAGCCAGGGTATCATCATCATTTCTCAGTATACAGTCTACTTGATGTGATTGCAGACCAAACAAACCCGATATCCCCACCATACTTGTTTAGACATCCATCTATGCACACTGTTCTTCTATATATTTGGCTTTGACAGACTGTAGTCAGTGTTTGCAGTGAGGTTGAAGAGAATATGGGGGATGGAGAGCTGGGGCTGCAAAGAGGGTCGGCTATTCTTGACTCAAATTCCTGTGCTCGCCGGGGTATCTCAGACCACTTTGCCCACTGCAGGCAGCCCCTTTGTTTGACCTAGTGTGCTCAAATAGTGCAGTAGTGTACAGGCCTCGCCTTTTGTAGAGAGAGTGAAAGAATGAATGCCTGTAGGTTTAAAACTTAGGGCTGGCCTTTAGATTTGGTGTTGCCTGGCCACTGCGCTGAATGGAGGGAGGGAAGGGGGATGAAACAAGTTTCAAACTGGGAGGGGGCGGATAGTGCAGGAATGCTTTCGCCCCTCAATGTTCTGTACTATCTGTCAGCTCAGGTTAGTTTAGTTTGGGCTGTGCAAGAGCGTCAGGGTGGAGCTGTATTTTAGCAGGGTGAGAGAGAAAGAACAAGGAAGGGTGCTTGAATTCCTCCCCTCGCTCATTTAATCCGACCGAAAGCAAACGCTCCTGGCTGCTGTGTACATACTGCAGCGATGTGAAATGTCAAGATTTCAGTCCTCTTTGTCCTGGGCTCCCCAGTGCTTAAACATTGCCAAGTTCTTTTCCTAACCCAAAAGAGACAGTTTGCCTCTGTGCGGATTGCTTGATCAAGTGCCCCAGGGCTCTCACCGTGTCACTGTGGTGCTCTGACCTGCCCAGCTCAACCGGGGGTTAAATAATTAATTCCCCCTCCTTGCTCACTGCCAACAAGCATGTAAGAAACCCCCCAGGCTGACTATCCTTAGCTGCTCATCAGGCGGGGGCCATGGCTAGCCATATCCGATGTCTTTTATTGCTCCTAGTATGCAAATTGTGGTCATTTGAGACCACGGCTCCCTGCCGGGTCATTGATGCCATCGCATCAGAGAAGCAATGGAGATGTCAGGCTTTGGCCGCTCCCCTGGTTTAGTTCTTGCTAGGGGTGCAGATGGCTGAACACAATGCCTGTCCTATGCTGTGCACCCACTCCGAGCTCCTCCCAACCCAGAGGCAACACTGGCGCCCATCCCAGCTCTCTGGGAGTTAGCTACAGCTGGCCTATAGAACAGGAGTACCTACTGATCTCAGAGTACATCTTAACAGGAACATTGCAAACTATAAAAGAGTATTTTCTTGGGGTCAAAGCTGGTCACTTTGTTAGAAGATCCTTAGGACTTTTGGTTGGACTGCGCAAATGCCTATAGATTGGTCAATGAACCTGAAGAGTGCCCACAATAAAGAATATCTTTTAAAATTGTTTAAAACACATGCCATGTTCTAGAAATGTACTCTTTGTATCTATTTTGGTTTCTTGTGGTTTTAAACTTTAAAAGTTTTTCATTTAACCACCATTTACCATTTTATTATTTTAAATAGTCACTCTACATGACTATTTAAATATCAATAAGCAGTGAAGTAATTGTGTTACAGTATTTTCACAACATTATTATTTTTAAGTAACAACATTATTTAATATATAATCTCTCTCAATATATTATATGAAAAATATTAAATATTTTACGAATTTTATTCTTTTCATGTAATTTTTTTCTTTTTTTTTCTTTTTTTCTTCAGTTTAAAATCAGGAATCAGAAATCAGGTTTTTTGTTATAATTTTTTACCTTTATGCCTCCAAAATATATGAAAAGAAATTTTAATACCTAAATTAAAAACATTATCATCTGGGAGGAAGCATATTCAACTCATTGTATGTTTGGGGAAATCAGTAGCACTGGACAAAAAATAACCATTAGAGGCCAAAGTTTGATGTCTGACACACTGTGACATACTTTTGTGTAACTCCCTCCTCCTCTGCCAAGACATCTCCCCTTGATGTAGAGTGATTGCTGCACCCAGACTCGAAAAGATCAGAAGACTTATCAAGACAAACAAACAAACAAGTCGAAGACAAGTGTTAATTAAGCTGATCTTTAATGGATCAATGGCAAAAGGGAAGCTCAGAGAGACTGCCAGATCGCTGTACTGTGGGCCGACACATTGGGTTGGGCTTAATGTTTACCCAAAACCCTGCTTAACTGACCTAATACCTGCAGACAGGCCAACAGCCTCATCGATTGGGTAAAAATCCTCCCTCCATTGCTCTCTCTCTCCTCATTCTTAATCCTCCTCCTTTCCATTTTCCTCTCTCACGTGGTTATCAGCACTTGGCCTGAATCTTTCTCCCTCCATGCAGGGATCAATACATTCTCATACATCAGCTCGTTCCCTTCAAAAAGCACGAGGCGAGAGCATAACATCCCAGCTTTTTGCACGCTGCTACTTTTTAGATTCCAGAGGGATTTTTTGTGTAATCTCTTCCACCCTCCATGGCTTGTTCTCATTTGCCTATTTCTGTCTTAATTTATGTTCCTCTGAGGCCTCCGTCACGAGGCTGTATTGAGGAGGAGGAGGAGGGACGTGGGTGGATGTGGGTGCTGGGGGGAGGGGGTTAGAAAGAAGGCCAGGTGTATATCTCATGCGCGGGCCCAAACAGCTGTGTGGCAGGAGGCGGGGCCAGGGTTGTTTTGTCCTCTCCTCCCCCTGTTCCTTTCCCCTGAGGCTCGGGCAGAGCTTGTCACAAGCCCTTTTTTTTGCCCCAACCCCCCCTAATTTGAGCCGCAGGCCTGAGAATGCCAAGTGCGCAGTGAGGACACTGCAGCACACACGGCTCGCTCTGAGACAATGCATCTGTGGCGAAGGAGGATGAGGGGAGGAAGGGAAGGGCAGAGAGGGTGAATGCAGGGGGAGGGGCTTTTTCTGTCCATGATGTTCACTTGCAATCGTTGCTGGCAGCAAAATTACTCCCTGTTCTTGTCCACCCACCCCCCCATATGTGTATGAGTCCAAACCTTAGCATAGGGAGGGGTCTAGGAAGCACGAAGGGACAGAAAAGAGGGAGAGCTTTTGCACTGCTTGTTCTGCCTTTGTTCCCAGTGTATCCCAGCCCCCCTACCGCAGCCGTTCACTCTTTTTGCACTCACGACAGCTTAGGCGGATCTGTTGGGATGGCTTCAGGCTGGTGAGCCATGCCACAGCCTAATAATAACCCCCCTAAACGGGTGCATTGAGTCTCCCCCCGGGCAGCCACGCTCGTCCTTATAATGATGCGGGGGTTGTTCGAAACATTCAAGTTAAGTTTGTTTTTCCTTGCAGCACAGTCCCCAAGCCATGCCAAACTAGTGGTGATGTTTTTACAGTGTCCGTGGATCTGTTTGAATGGGCGACTGTGTGAGAAAGGACATTGGCAGAGGCCACAAATTCTCACAAAGAACAAAAAGGAACTTGGCTTAGTAGCCAAGGGTCTGCCTTTAATGTCTTTGAGACCATTGTAAGCTTCGTACAATACCTTGACAGTGGCATGCCGTGCCCAGTGCCGTTAATGAGCTCCTCTGGTTTTTTTTTTTTCCCTCACAGATTTTTTTGTAGTTAGGTCCCTTGGGGCACCGCAGCCTTATGCAGCAAGGTTTTTTTTTTTTTTACCAGCCCCAGTTGGTATGCAGAGAAGAGCTGACAGGCTGCAAGGTGAGGTGGTTGGCCTACTTTTGAGGCCTAGAGTTGCAGCGAGACTCTTTGAAAGGGCAGATGAAGGAGAAAAACAGTAGTGTAACCATAGAAACCTTTCTGAATGCTTTATCTGTTGAGTTTGTGCAGTCGAACAAAGACCTTCATAACCTGTAAGGTCCTATAAGACCAGAACCTCTCTAATCATGCTAAAATGCCAGAGAAAGCCCCAAATCTGATTTGTCTAACCAGGTTAGGAAGGAACTGTTTGGTGGATCTCTGTTGTTGTTTGTACAGCCTGTTCTTTCTCTACAAATATCCAAATGATTAAAACTACCACTTACATTTGTATCGCAAATCCTTCCTGGATGGCTCAAACCCGCCCACCCCGGAAAGGTATTATGTAAAGGGGGAAATTAAAGCCACACAAAATCCTGATTTCATTTTGATATGGAGAGGTGGATGAAATTGATTAGCGAATGAGAATATGCATCTGAACTCTTTTTCTATTGCAATCTGGGTGGAATTCCAGAGCTTGTCTTTCTCATTCTACCTCCTTGTCTGTCTTTCTCTCCTGAGGTATTGGGGAGGGGTGAACCATGTGTGCATATGGGGGTGGGGGTCTTGGTATTGGGGGGTTGGGTGGGTGATTACTCGTTCAATGAGCTCAGGCCAGGAAAAGAAAGGGGGGGGGGAGGGCCCGGCTTACTTCGCTTACAATTTCCATTCGCTTGCATTTTCTATTGAAAGCCAATAGCAGTGTCCTCGCCTGGAGATGGATTGCTGCGCTAGAGCTAAGGTTTAATCAATAGGTCTTTTTAATTTGCCATCGATCCATGTTAAAAGCTACTGCTGCTGGTGCTGTGTGCGTATGTGTGGCGGAGCACATGCGATGAAAGTCTATGCTCGGGATTATTGACATTCTAGCTGGCTATTTCATTATTTAATTCTGGGATAGTTCCTAATGGAGCTGGCTAATAGATTGTGGTTTCTTTTCTCTTCCATTCTCTTGAATATATTTATAAATGAAAGGTTTAGTGTTTGAGCTGTGGAGTGGAAAACCCCCTCATGCAAATTGGTGCATTTAGCCACTAAAACCTTTAGAAAGGAGATTAGAAATTGCAAGGTATTTGCTTCCTGTTATAGAAATTGTATCGCTTAGGAATGTGTGTGCACATGCACATGTGGGCGTCGGTCTCCTTGCGGGCATGTAGGTTCCTTTATGAGAATGCACTTCTCCCTTTTGCCTATCTCAAGGACACGCCTGCCAGAGCCACTTCTGATAAGGGAAGAGAGGACTTGCTGCCACATACTGAGATGCTCTTCTAAAATGAGACGGCAGCAGAGTGTGCTTATTTCTGTACTGACTAAAAAAGAGAGAGTGATTGGCCGGAGGTAATCGCAGCATGCCTTTTTAAGAACATTGACGTCACCACTCAGACTTTAGTTTATTTATCCAGCACCCGGCCTTTGATAACATTCAGCAGGATCAGCAGTCGGGATCCAAAGCACTGAGTCATTCTGTCCTAGACCAAATATGTGTACTGCACCAGCACTTCCCCCTGCTGAAAACACTAGCGTAGATAGTCACTACCTTATGTTGTGTTTTGGATGCTTGTCGGGGTTGTAGATCTAGCTTGGGATCAGATGCTCAAATGCGAATGAAGTATTTCTTGGTCAACCAGCTCTGCCTGAATGCTTTGGTGCGCCAGCTAGGGATGAGTCACAGTAGTCAACTAGTCATTCAACAACCTCCTAGTCATTTATTGATTATTATTATTGACATATTTTGTTGACATGCACAAATTGTATTTTTTTCAACACCTTTCTTACCCATCACAGCCATACACATTCAAATGGACGTCTTTGGCCATTGTTTCACGTCTCACTGTTTTTTTGTTTTTTTTTGTGTGTGTCTCGTCATGAGTGTTGCAATTTTAAGATGGCATGTAACTCAGGATTTGATTTTGGAACTATGAAGTTTTGCACGTTCTTAGCAACTTTAGCTAGTTTATACTAACTTAATCAGTGCCAAGTAGTCTGAAGCAACAATTCAAAGCTTGACTGACTTTTTTTTTTTTTTTTTTTTTTACTCTAGACTCTAACTCTTACTCTTTCTCCCTGGTTCTTTAGGAGACCGATTGCGTCAGACGGAGAACCGTGCCACACGCTGCAAGGTGGAGCGACTGCAGCTGCTCATGCAGCAGAAGCGTCTGCGCAGGAAGGCCCGGCGAGACTCTCGTGCCCCGTACCACTGGCTCCCCAACCGCAAGGCCGGGCGCAGCAACAGTAACAGCAGTATGTCTAGCGAAGGCTCCCTGGACCTGGACTTTGAGGACTCTGTGTGGAAGCCCGACGTCAAAGCTGATATGAAATCGGAGTTCATCATGGCCTGAAGCCGCAATTGTTGCACCATTTTTTTCAAGGAAGATTGGGGTTTACACTTTAGAGAGGAGAATTTCCGAAGACTGTACACACAGACGTACATTCAGAATATGGTAGGCTTTACTCCTCGTCTATCCTGTGACCACAAAGACTTTACACAAAGGAAGATTCACAGACTTTTACTTACCTTACGTCCTTGATAGACTACGATCTTGGAACAGACTAAATTTCCAAATGACGATGTTTGGATCTGGATTGGACTGATGAATAGACAGAATTTGGACTCTGAACGTCCAAGAAGTAAACACAAATGAGCATAGCAGACGTCATCGGTCTTGGGATTTGTTTTTCTCTTTACTTTTTTATGTTTTTCTTTTTTTATCCTGGGGGAAGATCCATACATGCCAAATAAAAGGCATGATGAACTGACAAAAATCAGATACTGATCCTACTTCCTCCTTTTTTCTTTACGAATGGGCATTCACAGTTCAAGAATCATTTTGAAGGGGGTTATCTTTGTTTTAAAGTCCTGTTTTTCTTGAATCATGATGATTTCTGAAACAATATGTAGCATTACCCACAAAGCATTCAGGTTTTTTATCTTGTAGACGAGGAGGGTTCATTTGCACACACACCTGTGATTTGAAATAGACAAACGATATCATAACATAAGCAAGAAATGGCACAGTGCATGTTTAGTATATAAATGTATAAAAAAATACAAAAAAGTCTCTCAACAACAGCTCAGTAGAGTCAGAGGTTCAAGTAGGAAACTAGAATATGAAACGAAACAAAAATATGCTGATGTGATTGAAGATGCGAGGCTTGTGAAGTTGGTTGTTTTTAGTATATATATATATATATATATAAAGAACGACTTTTCTTTTTTACCTCCGCAAAATCAAACAAACCAACTAACCAAATGTAAAACAGCAGTTGCTCAGCAAGGCTCAAGTCACGCTGTGAAATGAATCTGATGTTTTATAATCATTTAAATACATTACTGTCTAAATGTGTATAATAGAGAGAGTGGTGGGGTGCCAGAGGAATAGTTTACAAATGTGCATTATAATGGCAGAGGGGAATCTCTCATTTATGCACTCAACTAAAACAACCCGCCGTTCAATGGTTTTATTCCAGCAAACACTGACAGTTGTGACACAATTTCAACAAGATTACACTTATTTGTGCGTTCGGCCAGACTTCTTTGCAGATTCCCACTTAAACATCCAGACTGGAGCGTATCTCCCCCCTTTACACTCTGATAGTGCCTCATATATAGACGTACTGACATATTCAATCAGGCGTTCCACAGACAGACGGTTCTGCTGCTATATGGGACTTCTCTTTGCATGCAAAAGTGTGAATTATCCTGATCCTTTTTTGTAGAAAATAATAATTATAACAATACTGAGAAACTGGTGCTGAAAAGAAAAGATATACAAGCATGAATTTGTGAAAAATGGGGTGAGGGGAGGGGACCCAGATTTCAATTTGGAAACGTGATGTTACATATCAGTTGCAAACCAAAACAGGACTGGAATTCTACTGTACATGGATCATTTCCAGACTAACCAAGGAACAATGGAATATTTTCTACTCTCAACATCCAAGGGATTCTCAGAGCAAACCCCAACACTCCCATTGACCTGTCCAGATGGGGACTAACCAACCAACATTCGCCCCTAATGACTACTTGGAAATAAACGTGAAAATGTCCTAAACCACATCGATGTTGCACTCACTGAGTTTGCAATGAGATTACCTACCTGAAAGGGAACATTGTCTTTTCCTTTTTTTTTTTCTGTTCAAGTGGCCTTAACGTTCATTATCTAAACACTTGCAGAGTGGTGGACAACATAGGGATGTTTCTTTTGTTTTTGTCCTGTGTTTTTGTTAAAGCATCACTTTTTCTGGGGCAATTTTTGTGTTTAGGAGGTGGAGGCTCTATTATGTCAAGGCTTCGGTGCCTTAAAGTTTTGCCCTATCGTTGTGTACAAAAAAAAAATAATTCTGATCAAATTATTCGCATTTATGCAGGTTTTTATCAATTTATAGGAGCTCTGGTAGAATATTGTCTTTTATGATTGTTACAAGTCACAACCTGGAGGTTAAACAGGTTCCATCAGTGTGTTCCATTGTTTGTTTGATTACGTCCCTTGAACCCTGCTGTCCTACAAAGAAGCAACAAATTTTAATTGAAAAAAGGAAGTTTCAACTGCAGTGCTATAGTGACAAAGTGCCCTAACTCTCAACTGAGAAGTCCTTTAAGGACACATTGACAACATGCACTTCCCTTCTCAGATAAATGACTTAAAAGGACAATTTCTCCCTTTCCCCCAAGAAAATCATTATTTAATTTTTATATATGTATGAAATATACTCTGTGTGTGCCTCACCTATATGTAAAGCGGTAAAAAAAAAAAAAAGAAGTGAAAACTGAAAAAAAGCATAGGAGATGATCTGATTTTTAGGATAGGGTAATTGAATGAGGGTGGAGGGAGGGAACGGGGGGCATTTTCAATAGTTTGTTGGAGTTCTGATCACATCATTTAAGTTGCCTGTTCTTTCTTGTAGCCAATGAAAACTGATTACAAGAGTCAAGAAAAAAAAAAAACAATTTACAATGTTCTAGCTATAGACCGGTGTAGCACATGTGTGACTGTATTAATTTATGAAACCAAAATGGTAACTGTGAATTATGTATTTCTTTGTGCTTTTTTTAAAGTGGGAAGAAGGCGGGAAAAAAGGGCGTTGCTGTGCCCTGTTTTGTTTTTGTGGAATATAATGGAAATAATCGAGTAAAAAAAAAAAAAAAAGGAAAATATCTAAATATATTTTTTTCTTAAGCAATACATTTCAGTGTGACTTGTGATAGGACATTTTCTTTTTTTAGGTAATAAATTGAAAGAAAAAAATGATTTTTTTGGTGTATTTTGTGGTTTTTGTCTATGTGTGACTTTATCCCATGTGGAATTTGCAAGTAATATATATTTTACTATGAAAAGCTATGAACTACTATATAAGAGCTATACTATAGCGATAGATAGATAGATAGATAGATAGATAGATAGATAGATAGATAGATAGATAGATAGATAGATAGATAGATTAAACTTTTAGAACAAAAAAACTTTGTGTCAAGTGCACTCTTACGATGCTTCAAAATGCTATGTTTCCTAAAATGCTAATGGTAGCTTTGGGAGCCGAGCAAATATGTTAGTAGCTTGTGTTGCCACCTTACTTTACTCATTCGTGTCTTTCTCTAATACCAATTCCTTATAGTTTATAACAAGGGTGGAGTATATCTACGTACTGCATGGAGTGTCAGAATGGCTGTGCAGTTTCGTGATGAAAGCTAGCTTTAAAGCCTACAGATTTATATGTGTCTGCTGTTCGCTCAACCGCAGGGGTGCCAGATCAGAGCCGGATCGAGCGAAGTGACGGCGACTGAGACTCCCAACGCTCCCCCCATCTGTCAGCCAGTCCGTCCTCCTCTCGAGAGCTGAGACGAGATGACAGATTGAGGGTGAGCGCAGGACTGGCTGGTACAGTAGGCAAATGGTGCACACACACATGCTGTTTTAAGGAGAAGCCTTCAGCTCAAAGCTCCCACTCTCTCCGAAGAAATATCTCATAACATAAGAGGAAGCCATTTGCAGAAAAATTAAAGCAAAAGACAAGAACATTGGAGTTCAAATTGGTTTTCAAATGAGGAAGATTACTGGCACACACCACGCACGCTAATTCCAACTACTCTATTTAAAATCCCTGCTAGTGAATGGGGTCATCTCAGAAATAGTATGTGGGTGACTTCCCTCTGCGTCTCTTCAATCTGCAATGCCAAACACAATTATAAAGCATCGTTGTTGTTTTTTATCTCAACGTGTATTTTGCTCTGTTATTGCTACAAGTAAATTGAATATATGTGTAATATTAAAGTACTTTTAGATGAAATATAGCAAATGTCACACTGCAGAATTCACTGCTTGAAATGTAAACAACCCATCTGCTAAAATAATAGATATCTACTTCTTTATCTTTTCCCCGATATTAATGGTGAATGAATTATGGCTGTTTACATGTGTGGTAGCCTACTACACAAGCAAAACCACCCAAGTTCCTTATGTTATTTCCTCAGTAATGATATTTACAGGCAGGATAGTTTGCATATGTAGTATCCTTAGCAAACATTAACCGCTTCCATGAACTAATCCAGCTTAAAATCCAGCTTATCTTGATTAGTAGCAGTTGCAACTTGCTAACATTTTCTTTTCACTACTTCAATCAAAGTTTCCGTGAACTTTACATTGATTCATTTCCTCATTCTGCACCAGCTCAAATTAATGTCTGAAACCACTTTCTTTGTAATTCACAACAATAAAAAAAAGAGAAAAAGAAAAAAAAAAAGATAGCTGTGCCACCAAAGGTCAATTAGCCATCAATGTTCGTGGGTTTTAATGCATTTTTAGAATCTGACCCAATCATGCAGTTTACATAGGCCTACATTTCTCCACATGTGCAACTCATATGTAAAATTGCCATTGGCAATTAATAGGATATGCAGAGACTGAAATTTATAAAACTTGAGTCCAAGTGCATGCAGACACAAGAACAAAGTAGGCTAATACTGTTGTAACCTACTGTTATCATAGTAAGAACTGCTGCCCAAGCAAAGCTTGAAGGCTAACCTTTTAAGTTTCCTGTAATGCTAAAACTCCTCTGTCAGACGAGTTTCCCAGAAGCAGACAACCCTTTTATGCATTGTCTTAGCTTTGCATCTGCCTCCACACCCAGCTTGTGAGAAGAAAACTGCAGTTAGCGCATGTTAGCGGTGCGTATTTAAAACGAAACTTAGCAATGAGGAACAGAGACGAGCCTGTGGCCAAGGACCTATACCACGAACGGCAGATCTTGAGGTTGAGTTATGAAGATATTTCCACGGTTCGACTGGGCACAGCTGAGACTGGTCACATGACACTAACATTTCTATGATTAGTATTAGCTGATTGAAAAATGGTGCTTTGTGTAAAAGACTAATATTGTGTGGAAAACCGTCTTTAAGACTGTAATCAATTGCTGCGTTCACGCTGTGTCGTAATTACCGTAACTATTCAGACTTTTAAAAAGCAGACACGTGATCATAGAACTCATAATCACAACATTAGACTCATCATTTTCTGAGAGCTACGACTTGTAGGCTACCATGTGACCGCTGTACCACACGGCCACTGCAGATTTATTTTGGAGTTAATTGAGCAAGAGAAATGTTTAAGTGTGAATCCGTGGACGTGAACAGCTCCAAGTACAACGTCACGTGTTGTCATCTCTTACTTAACTGTAATTATGACAAGGCATGAATGCAGAAATAACTAGTGCTTAGCCAAAAAAATGTACAGTTAATATTCATGAACAAAGATAACATGTTTTATATTGTCACCTGCCACTTTTAATATAATTTTTGCACCCTTGTTTTTGCTTCACGTGTACAAACCAGCCCATTTTTCATGCTACAGTTGTTGTTGTTGTTTTTTTTTTTATTTAATATGTGAAACAAGACTGAAATGCATCATGGTAGTCTTGCTTGCAGTACGTTTACAGAAGGGTTGCTTTGTGAGTACACAAAGTGAAACCCCTCGTGTGATTTCTTGACAGGTTTTTTTTTTTTTTTTGCTCTCCGTCCACGTCTGTTAGTTTCCTGTGTAGTTTGCAAGAGAAGAATGGTGATCTGTTTAAATGTTCATCTTATTTATGCAGCTGTTGGGGCTGAATGGACCTTTAATACCATCATAGTTTTTCCTTTCTGTCCTTCTCTACTGCTTTCGGACAACACCAAGCTGTTTTGGATGCTTCTCATGCTTTCCCAGCTGTCCAGTCACAACACCAGGGTTAACCTTTGATCCTGGTCCACCACCATGGCGAATTAACAGTGAGTTTTTCTGGAGCGTGGAACCAGACTTCAGATTCTGGCTATCCGTCAGTGATCGTGCTTGCAAAACCTACATGCTTTGTCCTTATTACCCCAGTTCTCATGACATTAATTTAACAGTATGTGGTTTGTGTAATTAGTGCTGGGACATTTTTTTGGTGTCACACCTATGTGGGACGTGCTAAGTGTGGTCTGTCCTCGTCTTTCTAGTACAACGCTGCTTGGGCCCCCTCACATGCAACCTTTAACATGACACATGCTTCAGAAGGCCGAAACCACCTCGGTTCAGCATGCACGTCGAACGCTGCAAACATTACCCTTGAAATTAATAATCGCTGCCTCTCATTTACCGGTCATGACCTAACCTGCTCCTCGAGCATAGGCAGAACCTCACCAAATGATCTGTGGTCTAATTACGGGCTTTCGAAGCTAATTGTGTTACATGTTTGCTGCTCAAGGGCTCTGAAGGCCTGCACTGCAAATGACATGATTTATTGCGCCACGCTTCGAGAAAGGCCAAGGAATCCTCGCGGTCCCAAACAGGTGGGAAGACGACCAACCTGCATCTCCTAAATGGTCTCCGGACCATCAGCTCCAGCATTCTCTGGTTAAATGTCAGCTCTGATAGTCTCAGATCATCGGTTAGGAGAAGCTTTTACAGGCACGTAACTTACAGGATATCATTACTTTGTGAAGAACAGCTGGTGTTCTTGTTAGATTGCACATGTGCCATTTAAAGACACTTGGCATTTAAAGTTTAGCATTGAGCCCTTTCCGACACCTCAGGAACACCCCTGCGAAAGGCTTTTCAAACGGCACCCAACTGTGCAGAATCCTGGAGACCTTGTGCAACTGCCTTAACTAACACTGTGGTTGCAGTCTCGTGCCTCACGGTGAGACTTCAACATCCTTGAGGTTTGACTGAGTGGAAAATACAGCCAACCCACGCATAGCTGAAACAGACGCATCTACTCCGCTTGTGAGGAGAAGTACAAGCCCAGAAAGACGGGTGTTATAACGTAAGCCCTTTATCTGTGCAGCTGGATCCCGTGGCCTTGGGAAAACGAAGCGACTAATGCGACACATGCAGGTGTTGATTAAAGAACCGCAGAGGGCTCGCGTAAAGTGCATCTCCCTTCGGCTGTATCTTTATCTGCATAATAGATATCAGGGGTGACCTGTATTGTGCAAAAGGTGCCGTCCCTTGCTCTGTGCTTGAAGGGTACAAGTGTCTGAAATGTGTTAGAAGTGTCACGTCTAATGAAAGTGGGCTGCAGGGCGCACAAAAAATGTCAGTTATTAGTGGCGCCTGTAGGTATAAATGATGCCTCAGATTTTGTGGCTTGTTGAAAAGAGGTGCGCTTCACTGTTCTAACAACTTGACTAGCGAATTTCATTTGGCGTACAACAAAATGGGCAAAATATAATCCAGCAGACTTACGTTGAAGGGATCCGCGCCACATCTAGAGACCTTATTGTAGAGACTTTAGAGCTAGTGGAAATAAGAGTATCCACAACATAGAAAAGGAAACGCACATAAGTTCTAGGGGAATAACATCGAACTGCTTTCAACTTGATCACCGCATTTTTTATAACCCTGTGTCATGCTGCAAAAGACATGAACGGTCAAAAACGCCCATCTAGCGCATGTTGTGCATAGAAAGAATAATGGAAAAGTGGAATGGAAGTGAAGTGTAGTGTCAAAATGTCATGTAGTTTAACCGGTTTTTCTCATATACTTTAAATATGCACGTACACATTTTAATCATTATATCATATCAGGACAGTTGTATCGCACTTGACGTCATGCCCTCCTTAAAATATAAAAATGAAAAAAAACAAGCTCATCATCACAGAAGCTCTGGCAACCACCCACGACACTCTAGCATTATGGTGACAGCTTTTGCACAGTCAAAGCCACTCTAAAAATATTGTTTTTATTACAATTCATGCCAAGGAACAGCATGTAGGTGGTATTCAACTTCCAGATTTCATTGAGCCAGGATCCTTCGACTTAATGCACCAAGGTCCTTTTATGGTACTGTAAACAGAGTGCTTTAAATCCAGCTGAGAAAGTGAGAGAAAAGAAATGAATGAACACAGGAAACCTCACTCTGGCAGGAAGTGGGAACGGCTGCTATGGTAACAAACTGAAAGAAGGAGCCCTGGTGGAGCTCTCGCGAATCGCTGTCTTTTGACGTCATTTCGCGCACAGAGAGAGCGAGTGAGAACAGCTGCCGAAGACATAAAATAAACAAAGGAGGAGATGAACTTTACAGTGCTCGCTCAGAAATGCTACACGAGGGCCATGGTCCAATGTTTGGAAAGGCACTGTCTTCTCAGAAAGTATTTATGCAGCTTTGTATGTTATATTTATGTGTGTATATATATATATATATATATATATATATATATATATATATATATATATATATATATATATATATATATATATATATATATATATGCAAGTATTTATATATATTTTTCATATATTTTATTGGATATAGCGTTCAAACAATATTTGCAACATAATACAATATAAGTCTCCATTTTGTGTTTTCAGAATGAACAATTCTTCAAAACAAATGTCTTTTTGTAGTTTCATCCCATATCCCTCCCTACAACCCCCACCCCACAACCCCGGTAGCCAGTTAGACACACACACACACACACACAAAAAAAAAATTATAATAAGATATGCAAGTATTTAAAAGTGTTGTATTTAAAATATATAAAGTATTTAAAAATATATCTCCAAATCTTTTTTATTTACCATATGGGCTGCACTGGAAAGGCTTATTTTACAAAATTGTCTATTGTAATGCAATTACTGGACGGTAAACAAAAAATGGCTGTAAATGTCATCTTTACCAGTGATTTTGTATGTTTGCTAGTTAAATGTACCACACTAGTGCCATAAAGAGCCCGAAAGCTATTTGCAGTCTAGATCAATGAGGAGAACCTGAGTGAAGCCTGTTCCCCGGTGACCTTCGTCTGACCTTTACCGCCTCTCAATAACCAACCGGCTCGATGAACAGTGCTGCGATCGCGATTCCTCTGGAAATTTACGCTCTAGATTCTTGTTGGCAAGCCATGATTTGAATGAATAATATGAGTCAGTGGTTTCCTTTCATGCTGCAATCAAAGACATGTCATCTGGGCAAAGTCTTCTGGGTACCGAAATGAGGTGTGATTTGTTGTGTTACGTGTTCGCCGATGACTGAAAGAGAAGCTGAGAGAGAGAGCGAACCAAAACACTGTCATCCAATCCATGAGGCCCTTCTGTCTATATCAGTGATTATGAATGTCTGGATTTCAGCTGATGTTTATGTGTCAGCCTCACAAAAGCCCCTTCCACGTTATCCGTGCCCTCCCCCCTTACCCGGTTAGTTCCGTACTGAGATAATCGTACTGACAGCTTGGTTTCCCATACGGCCCTGTCTTAACACCCACCCACCCACTTCAGATCACAGAAATGCACTGATGAGGGACTAAGGACAGGTGCTGTGTGTGTGTGTGTGTGTGTGTGTGTGTGTGTGTGTGTGTGTGTGTGTGTGTGTGTGTGTGTGTGTGTGTGTGTGTGTGTGTGTGTGTGTGTGTGTGTGTGTGTGTGTGTGTGTGTGTGTGTGTGTGCGCGTGCGTGCGTGCGTGTGTGTGTGTGTCTGTGTGTGCGTGTGTGCGGGTTAAGGTTTTAGGGTGTTGAGTGACATAATAAATCATTTCTGGCTCGATGTGTGAAGAAACGGCAGCCACCTCCCACTGGGTAAACAATAAAATACTTAGCATCAAACTTGTCAAGTCATTTCAAGTTATGGTATATGCTAAGTTTGGCTTGTTTTACTTTCAGGTTTAAAGTCGATATGATCGTTTAGTTTGCAAATCAATTTTACGTCTGTTTTTCCGAAATTAGATAGGATATTCAACAAGAAAAATACTGTAAAAAATATGGAAAAAAATACAAAAAAGAGAGAAATATTTGCAATTTATTATTGTTATTGTTATTATTACATTCAAAAAATACAATGGCCATCAATAGAAAAACATGCTTTTTGGGTCCAGATGGTGTATATCTACAAAATATATCAGTTTATGCTAACCAGCCAAACTTTGGCCATTTGATCAGGATCGTAAATAGTGGGAGTTACCTACAAGAATGGAGCCAAGTGATTGGATGGGGAGGGGTCAAAAAGATGAACTGGTGATGTTTTTTTTTAGAAGATAACAATTTGTTCCAAATAATTGTTTCTTTAAAGGGAATCTCTTATGCAAAATTCGCATTTTAAGACGCAATTGTGCGGGAATTAGACTTATATTACACATTGTAAAAAGAGGCATAATAGATCCAATTTAACATGTAATAAAACCAGGAAAATATAAAAAGTAAATAGTTTGAGGATTTTGAGGATGTCGAAATCGCTCTGGTGTTTATGAGTACTATGAGTATCTACTAAAACAAATCAGGTGTTAAATAGATCCATGGCATATTCAGCTGTCAAAATACTTTCTCACCTTTGAAATGTTAGCCACACCAAAACATGGGGCGTTTAAGCCAGTGAAATCTTGTGCAATATATGTATCTATTCCCACAGTTGGCATTTTGTAAGATTAGTATGCTTAGTATGCAGTGTTTCCACCTTTTCAAGATCTCTTTGTTGAGAGGAACCTTTAAAGTTCCCATATTATGCTTTTTTACAAGTGCAACATTTTATTTTTGGGGTCTGCTAGTACATTTACATGATTTAAATTAATAATAGTCATTTTTCTCATACTATACAATGCTGCAGCACCTCTTTTCACCTACTGCTTAAAACGCTCTGTTTTAGTTCTTGTCTCTTTAAAGCGGCTTTTCCGAAAAGCCCAGTCTGTGATTGGTCAACCGCTTAGAGCTTGTGTTGGAAATGTAAAGGCCCTTACTATAATCGGGTTTCTCTCTATGCCTCACGAGCAGGTGTAAACCGTATTATATCTATGGTAACTATATTGTAAGTCCATTCAATGTTTTAATAGCCTCACAAAGGAAAAAACAGTGTTTCCTCGGCATAGTGAAATCACTTACCCACTTGTTCTTTGAGGAGGGACCAAAGCAGCCAGTAGACAGACATTATGCAAGCATGTAACATAAGTAGCTAAGTTGAGGCAGGTTTTTTTCTGTTGGAGATATTAACTCCCTTTGTGCTTTATAACTTTGCAGATTGTTCACATGCAACAGTTATTTTCACACTAAAGAAAAGGTCAAATTAAAAAAAGCATGATAGGTGCTTGTTGCATCAGCCTCTGTATTGCACATAATAAGATTAGATATTAAATCAGACTGATATTTTTGTCTCTAAATAATTTTGATGACCTACTTTCATATCCACTAGAGACTGTATATCCACCATATCTAGTCCCTCTGGGCCACAAGAAAGGCCTCTGGCATCTGAGGAACATTCGCTGCGCTTCAAAATAAACACTTCTCAGTTGGATTTAATTGTTCATGGAGGGATCATTCAAGAACCCCGAAGTGCTGTCCTCGCCTTTCTATGGGTGGGGGGGTGGTTCAATCAATAGGGATTTTGTTAAGCGGGCTGGTGCAGAATGTGGAGAAGGTCTTTCAGACATCTGCAATCATGTGACCGACGGGGTGGGGGACACCGTGCTCTGAGACTCATGGGAGTAGGTGGGTTGCTTGGCCAAGAGGCTCTCTGTTCAATCGATCGCAAGACATCAATTGGATAGACTCAAATGAATGTGCCGTTAACCTTGGCGAACATTTGCAGAAACAACCCACACACCAACGCCAACACGAGAGCCCATTTATTCTAATGCGACGCAAAGATTGCAAGCATTGCGACAATTATCGTAGTCTCACTTTAAAGGGTTAGTTCACCCAAAAATGAAATTACTCACCCTCATGTTGTTCCAACCCTGTAAGACTTTCGTTCATCTTCGGAACACAAATTAAGATATTTTTGATGAAATCCGAGAGCTGGTAATCGATACCTGCCATCCCAGAAAAGTTAGTAAAGACACCGTTAAAATAGTCCAAGTGACTACAGTGGCTCAACCTTAAGTTTATCGAGCGACGAGAATACTTTTTGTGCACAAAAACCCCCAAAATAACGACTTTATTCAACTATTAATTTTCTTCTGTGTGGGCCTCTGAGTTAGTTCACGTAGTGTAACAGCGCAGCACTTCTGGGTTGTACTTCAGAACGTAGGCTCACTATTGGCCGACGCTGGTCATGTGTGTGATGCGTGCAGAGCCGATCCGCCCTATACGCACACTACGCAAGCTGCGTAGGGCCCCGCAAATTACTCAAGGCCCCGCCTCCCCCTCGTGTCAAAGCGCGTCAATCAAAAATTACAACATCGTTGAGACGTGAGAAAATGAAGCGGAACTATCCTTCTGGTCACGAAGAAAGAGGAAAAAACACTATGCGAGTGAATTGTGGGAACAGCAATCAGGTAGACTGAGTTTGCTTGTTTATAAACTGCAGCTGGGAAAAGATAACCGCGTCGCACGTTAACATGCGTTCATATGCGCGTGCACGAAATGAAACGCGCACTTTCCAAAATAAACTACAATAGCGGGATGACAATCCTCATTGTAGGCGTAGGCACACATACTTTTAAAACAAGACAATGATCATCTACTCTCCAAGTCAAGGTTAAGTTACAACTCTGCCATGCCAGATGGAAAACAATGTATTGGCTTTATAGTCTATATTGCAATTAAGATGCTGATTGACTGGACATACTGGTCAATATGGATGCACATCCCTCAGTAAATAATAACCTTCAAGTATTAAGTATTGCTGTTATCATTTAAAACACAGTGACATGCTGTGGCAATTTTAGCTACTTTTATTCATTCACAGCACAGGATGCATTTGTGATTTCAAGAATTCAATTTGTTCTATTTGAAGTGTGAATACTTAATATTTTACTAGTAACACTGTCTATTTCTGATATCAGGAATTACCTTTATTATATTACCTTTATAATATTATTACTCAGCAAGTAAACAAAAGCGTAAATATCTACGTAATAAAATACAAATTCTGATATTGGGGTTCCAATCATGCACTGAACCTTGATTAATTAACAAGGTTAATTCTTCACTGTTTTCCAGCTGTATTTACAGTTTTATCTTTGCTTTTGTTGTCAGGATTAGTAACTTGCCATTTTGTGACATTTGGAGTTCATTTTCTAGCAAATGTTATTGGCATTGTGTATTGTCTACAAGTATTGAGGTCTCTGCATTCACATTATGCTTAACATCTGACATGTAGATATGGTGTCTCGCAAAAATATCTGTAGTATAAAGTACATGGATTTCCCAAGTAAAGCACATACCATAAATGTGTGGTATAATTTAATATTATATTGTTTGAGTGAAATGTAATGCAAAGGAAATTTCAACTAAATTGATACTACCCAACCTTTTACTAGCCAAGTTAAAATACTTTCACCTAACTTAGTTAAGTAACGTATACTTAATTCCATATGTGAAATTAACTTAAAAAATATGCGTGTGAAATAAAAAAAAAGAAGTAAATTTTACTTATTGTTTATTTAGTGTGAGTCAGGTAGGAGGGCCCCTTAATTTTTTTTTGCATAGGGCCCCAGGGAGGTCAGGATCGGCTCTGGATGCGTGTGATGCTGGCCAATAGTGAGCCTACGTTCTGACATACAAATACGTAAAAAGTATTCTCGTCGCTTGATAAACTTCTGGTTGAGCCACTGTAGTCACTTGGACTATTTTAAACATTGTCTTTACTAACTTTCTGGGCCGGCAAGCTTAAATTACAGAGAAGCCTATGGAGGAGAGAGACATCTCTCAGATTTAATCAAAAATATTTTAATTTGTGTTTCGAAGATGAACAAAAGTCTTACGGGGTTGGAATAACATGAGGTGAGTATTATGACAGGATTTTCATTTTTGGGTGAACTATCCCTTTAACCCAGAGAAATGCATCACATTGTTATTTATGAAATGACTCTGTGCGGTTTCTGTAAAAACAAACGCCGTTACACTGAAGATTGCACCGATAATTGTGCATGAGCCTTGCTCTTTTCAAATCTTGTCCGAGAGATTTTTTTTTTTTTTTTTTTTTTAATGGTTTCTGGTAAGTATCCGAACAGCTTCAGAGAAACAGTCATTTCACCCAAAGAGCTCATCAGGCGCCTTGCTACAACCCAGCCAGTTTCACATTCACACACACGCTGACACGCAATCTAGAATAAAGACATATATGTGCGCATTACGGTATACATGCACAGGAACAGTATGCTTTTATTCAGTTGACCTTGTTGCAACAGCTTTACTCCTGTTTGGTTTCATAACACTGTCTTTAACCAAGCGGTTGGCATTGAAACTGACTGAAAACACATTTGCATTGAGAGCAACTTGAAAAGTCCATAAAATGAAGAGGAATTTACACAATTTGCACATAGAATATTCCTCATGATCTTCTCAAAAATGACTCAATGTAAGAGCCAGTTCACACTGCCACAACAAACAAATACAGCAAATTCTTATGAGTTTGGGATTATTTATTAGTGTGTTATAGAAATAGTTCACCCAAAAATGACAATTCTGTCATTATTTTCTACCCCTCATGTCGTTCCCAATCTGACTAATTCTTCGGCTGAACAGAAAATCAGAAATTATAAAAATTTTGCTGGTTGCTTTTTCTCATGCTGTTGCAATGACTGAAGATACAATAGCTTTATGAGGGGAAAATGACCAAAATTGATGTTGCTATTCAGTAATAACTGTCTTGTCCAGTAAGCTGTTAACCACTGTAACCGGATCATTGAGTGAGCGGGTTGAACTAGAAAAACTAAAATCTTTTCCCCAAAAGCATTGTAAACTTAAAGCAAAACAAAAAATGTTAAGTGTAACCGTATGTTTTATCCATAGTTTTATAATGAACCTAAAATATGACTAATGGTGTGTTTTGCATGTGTCAATCGAACAGAAAACAAAATCACGATATAGCTTAGTGCTCACGCAAGCAGCTCATGATTCATTTGTAGTGATTGCTCATGATTCAATCATTTTTAATATACAAAGTCATTGTAAAAAACTAAAATCAAAGTGGTTTCAATGTAGCTAGCTACTTTTTGATAGTAACAGAGTAGCTTCCCCATGTTCCAGAAACATTCTTTGTTATGCTGGTTGAAAGTCTCTTCACATCCTGATAGCAATCACTAAGTTAAGTTGTCTAAAGTTTTTTGTATATATTTCATCTGTTGAAGGAGTAGGAGCATAAAATGTCCGTCCAATCATTGCATACGGTCCGAATACAATGATACGGTGTCCTACCTGCCTGTCAACGTATGTATTTTCATACATCCGTGCACCTGTTCGCGCAGACATCACACGTCGTCAGCGTGGCTCTTTAAGTTGTTTATGTTCATTATTGTAATGTTATGTGCTTTGAGACATGAGGCAGTTTAACGCCGTCTCTCGTGATGCTTTGGTTTGCTCCCTGCTGTACGCGTTCATGTGTTTTGGAGGAGGCGTGGCTTTGGAGACGCTCTGAAGGGAGGGAGGAATCTTATGCTTTCAAAGCTAGCTCGCTATTGCTAGCCTCTCTGAAAATGATACCCTACCTTTAAACAGTGTTTCAGGAAACGTAGCCCAGATCAGTCCGATTTGGAACCATTTAGATCATTTTTGTGAACCAGTTCAAGTGATTCTTTGAATAGATAGAACTCAAAAGAATGGATTAATCGGACATTGCAATTGCTTTCATAAGCTCTCCAAGGAAAGATAATTTCAAGTAGTGCTCACTGCAGAGCCAAATGACGTCCAGCTCCCCCTCTGTGGACATAATGGGTGGAGTTATGTTTAGCGATAGGGTTATGGGTAGAGGTAGGGTGTGCTTGGACCATCTATCTCAACCCATTATTTTCAGCAAGCTTGACGTCAAGCTCCACCCATTGGTTCTGCAGTGAGCAGCCGCTCGATAATTTCGAGATTTAGTGAATAAAGTTGCAATCGCATTTTCCGTTATACAGCAAAAAAGTATACAAAATGCATCATCTCAGTGTGCAATCTGAAATTTTGTGTGAGAGACACAAGGTGAAAAATTACCCTACAAAGATTTTGCATTGGGTTCAAGATTGTTGAACTTTGAGCACTCAAATTCACCACATTTACCATGAAAAAGCTACTTGGTTTGAGAGTGACCACATCTCTACACTATTAACAAATTAACTACTTTACCGCCAAATTTTGGCAGGGGTTTTGCTAATATGGCATTGCCTAAACAACTTGCTTGTTTCTCACACAAAGCTATCATACGACTTTAGAAGACTTGGAATATTTGCACACAAGTTGTGGACCACTTTTATAATACATTTACTTGTAAGCTTTTGGGAGGACACGAGTAAATGCTAACAGTTTGCCGTTTTAGGTTAGCTATCTCTTTAAACCTGTTGGCGTTTGTTGAAGCTGTGTGAACTATCCTTAAAACAGGCATGTTTATGGTGATAAAAGAGGAAGTCAGAAACAGGAACTGCTCAACACAGAAGTGCAGTTTACGGTATGTGAATAATCAAAGAGTATTTGTGAATATGTGCATTTGATGCCGTACTTCCCTCGTTGTTTCCACGGCTCACACTCTACATGTCACAAACCTATTTATACACCCCAAAAACGCATACACGCACACATGCACTTAATCCATGCTGATCATCAGGATTTGCAGTGAAGCTGTCTACAAATCGCAGAGCAAGGCTCCCGCCTCTTTGGGTCGATTCAGGTCGAATTCAATTTGTAAGATATTATGTATTGATCTGTGCACATTGGCCTGAGAAGGGAGAGGGACAGGTGATCCTTTGACCCATGCTGGCTATTCTCTTAATCATCACTCCCGTCCCCTCGGTGCGAACTATGATTCGGTAACTAACTGTTTTTCCCAAGGTGCCCTTAAAAGAACTGTCAGCTGTATTTTCAAATATGAACGCATGCTGAATATGTCGAAGAAATATGGTGTCTGATATAAATGAGCTAGGTAAGAAGCATTTTAAGACATTGTTGTTCTAAAAGGTAGTTAACATAATTAGCCTATGCTAGCTTCTAAAATAGCTACTTTGGCCAAATTCAAGGCAGCATGGCATGTACACTACCAGTCAAATGTTTTGGATCGGTAAGATTTTTAATGTTCTTAAAAGAAGTCTCTTCTGCTCACCAAGGCTGCATTTATTTGATCAAAATAAAAACAAAACAAAAAAACAGTTATATATCATTATATATGATATGTAAATCAGCTGTTTTCTATGTAAATATAATAGTAAAGTGTAATTTATTCCTGTGATCAAAGCTGAATTTTCAGCATCATTACTTCAGTTTTCAGTGTCACATGATCCTTCAGAAATCATTCTAATATGATGATTTGAAGCTCAAGAAACATTTCTCATTATTATCAATGTTGAAAACAGTTATTTACATTTTAATTTCAGTATTCTTTGATAAATTGAAAGTAAAAAAAAACAGCATTTATCTGAAATAGACAGCTTTTGTAACATTAAACACTACCGTTCAAAAGTTTGGGGTCAGTATACGAATTATTATTTTATTTTTGGGGGGAAAGAAATCAATACTTTTATTGAATTAAATTGATCAAAAGTTACAGTAAACACATTTATAATGTTACAAAAGATTATATTTCAAATAAATGCAGTTCTTTTGAACTTTCTATTCATCAAAGAATCCTGAATTATAATTTTTTTACATAAATGTTTTCAACATTGATAATAATAATGAAATGTTTTTTGAGCATCAAATGCGCATATTAGAATGATTTCTGAAGGATCATGTGACACTGAAGTAATGATGCTGAAAATTCAGCTTTGATCACAGGAATAAATTATATTTTTTTATATATTAAAACAGAAAACAGTTATTTTAAAATTTTTCTAAATATTTAACAATATTACTGTTTTATTTGTATTTTTAAGCAAATAAATGCAGCCTTGGTGAGCAGAAGAGACTTCTTTTAAAAACATTAATAATCTTACAGATCCAAAGCTCTGTAGTGAACAATGATCTGTAAATATAATACATTTAACACTGAAAGTGTGAGTAAAAGTATAATTTTTTTTAATTATACTATCATGTGTGTGCTATGTACATTTATCCTCTTAAACTACTGCATTTTTAGCTAAGCTACATGCTAACACCAAACTCTATTGAAATCAATTGTGTGAATGTTCCAGATTGGTCATTTCGTTTTAGTTAGGTTGCTTAAAACCAGCTGCCTGCTGCTAACTAGGTTTTGGACCGGAGCCTAAAAGTGTAAAATCCTTTTGCTGTTTGTTGTGTGCATCTATTGAATAGCAAATGACTGTACTGCCATAGCCATTTAGCTGCCTGTGTTTAGCTAAATAACCAGAGCAGGTTTTCACACCCATACCTTATTACATACTGATTGATTGATGCTTTTTTTTTTTACGATGGACTCCGAGATGGCCAGACCTCCCACACTCGCATCAGCTCGGCAGAGAATTGCATTTAGCCAAGCAGCAGGTCCTAAATCAGTCCAATCAATACCCTTCTGCTGGGCTCTCCATCACGTGCCCAAGTAAATAATTCAAATGGGATAGTTAGATGCTTTGAAATGTAAAAAGGAGAAAGAAAATCTCAGTGCGCATTGCCTGCTCTTTACACCAACGTCGTTTATCCTTGCCTCAAGGAAAGGAGAATGTTTCTATAAATCCTGAAATTAAATCAATGACGGCTTGACAGGGTAAATTGAGATTTGGGTCTGGTTTGTTACACCAAGCCATTAAATTAACATTAAATATTCAAAAGTGCTGAATCAATTCACAAAGGATTTAGATCTGGATCTTTTAGGTGTTGTAGCAGCACCAGCTGCCTGACTCTTTTGACATGTTTGAAAAGGGCCCGAAATCATAATAGGCTGCCATTCTAATAGGCTGCAAAGATTCAGTTGCCGGGGGGTATAAATCGAGCTATAAAAAGCTTTGTAATTTAATTGTGCCGAAAAAAAGAAAAAAAATCTTTTTTTATGTATGAGCACTTTTGTTACAACGGAAGAGAGTCATTTCTGAACATGATTTTAAACATTTTTAAACATGATTTTAGGTTCCCAATCGTTCCTATTTCATTGGTGGGTCAAACAAATAGTCCCGCCCCAATCTCACGCCATTAGTTGAGCTATTGTTGCTGTGTTGGGGTGGTTATGATGGAAGAGAGAGAGAGAGAGAGAGAGAGAGCGTCTCGAAATACGTATGTAACCCTTGTTCCCTGAAGGAGGGAACGGAGATGGAATTGGGATCTCGATTCGTCGGTACACTGACCTAACGTGGCGTCGGGAGTGACCAACTGAAAGGGAACAAAAGTTACATATAGTTGAATTTAAAATCAAGAAAATATCTCACAATTAAAGTCACAATGAAATGGAAGTAGCGACAGATCTTTTTTTCCGTATTATATTCTGTACACATTAGAGTGAAAAGTATAATGGAAAAGAAATGTAGGGCGGGAGTTGGTTCAGTCCACCAGTTGCTGATTGGATGGAAACGGCTGAATACAAGTTTGCAGTCACTTGTAAGAAAGGGGCGGGTTTAAGCGGACAAAATGATTGGAGAAATCCGGCATACATCACCAGAGAGAAGTCCGTCGTTTCACTGGAAGGTGTAGTTATGACATTTTGATTAAAATGCTCAAAAAAGGACAGTGAAAAACATGCATGTATGAATTATGTGCAATAAGATGCATTTAGTTTGCTTACTACAGCCCCATTTACTTAAACAGAGCAGTATATTTTTGTTTCAGACTAACTATGGAAACATAATGAGAATTTCCAGTGCTTCATGTCTCTCGTCAGCTGATGCGTGCAACAGTTTTAACTTGCAGAATCCCCCCATCAGCCAGGCAGGCAAACCCAAAAGATATTTGAACAGGCAAGGAAAGCGTCTGGTAGAGAACAGGAGGCCGGAATCCCCAAACGGCAGCCATTGTGAAATTTCCATTCTTATCTCAATGACAACGGCTGCGCTGCTGAGGTGGGAATCCCTCTATTTACACTCTACTTCCTCTCTCAGCAGGGAACTGTGGGTACTCATTACCCTCACAGGAAACCCTGTGCATTAGTGCACTCCCTCTGACCGTATTTCTCTTCTCGGCTTGCTAGTGACCGTTTGTGTCATTTACAGTCACAGCATATTAACTTTTTGCTATTTTTTGACTTGTGAGTCAGTGTATGAAACGGAATTGTAAATAGTTTTAGCTGTGCTAATGTTAAATATACTGGAATCTGCAGCTAACATGGCTAACAGGCTAACACAAAACAGATGCTACTACAAAGGGGGAGGGGAGCAGACAAGGCTGAAACCAGGTTGTCTTGTTCCTGGTGCTGGGAGCTCCCCGGTCTGACCCCAGGCTCTTATTGTTTCACGGAAGCAACATATCCATGCAGGAAGATGGATGGACTATTGAACAAATTAGCCTGCTTAGCTCTATACCAGACCCTGTTTTCTGCTCTGTCTGTGATTCAAGTTAGTTTTCAGGTTATTCAAGACGGATGAGGGTTTTTGTATTCACATAAGAAAGAGAGGAAGTCGGGGGATTTTTGTGCATTTACCTCTAGGTTTTGAAAAAGTACATTGTCAACTGTCAACAAAACTCTCACTACAGTGCAAAAAATGATTTTCTTACTCAATGTTTTTGTCTTGTTCTCCAGTACAAGTATCGAAACATTCTGAAAAGCAAGATACATTTACTTGAGAAGCAAAATTAAAAGATTGTTTTCTAAAAGATTGGTCAAAACAAAGTGAGTTTTTTCTTAAAACAAGAAAAAAAAAATCTTGTTTTCCTTTTAAATTAAGTGTATTTTTCTGACCCCATTGGCAGATTTTTTTGTCTTGTTTTAGGCATGAACTCAAAAACACTCATTTTAATGCAATATCTCAAGTTCTCAAGTAAATGTGTCTTGCTTTTAAGAATGTTCAGATATGGAAATCTGGGAACAAGCCAAAAAGACACTAAGTAAGAAAATGATGTTTTGCAGTGTATCATTCTGACCTACTAAAGTGTCTATTTTGTTCACAAGAAACTCTAATATTTTGAAAATGTACTTAGTAGACTGCATATAAAGACACTGAAAACTACAAACCCACCGCCGCTGTTGACATCTCATGCCCCCTATTGAAATGCACAGGTAGTGGCATCAGTTCATATCTTGCTCATATCCTCTCAGTTCCGTATCACTTGCTCAAACTCACCTTTCCAGCCCAAGCCCCCTCCTCAAATCAGACGCCGGCTATTGATTTACCGGATTGATCCTGGACTCTGTCCATCTGCTCTCGGCCTGTGTCTACAAGTCCGCCGGCCTCCTAAAGAGCTTGTCCGCCGTGCCTGGGACAGCTGGTCCTGATAACCAATCTGTCTTTTGCGGGCTTATTTGTAAAACAAGATACCGGGCAACCAGATACCTTGAATTAATATGTGAAGCATTTGCAGTCCTTCTTGGAGGAGGGGTTGTTGGGGGCATGTGCAAAGAAACAGTTGGCTCTTTCAGGCCTTATACAGAGCATTCTTTCAAGGGCAACAAAAGCCAATGGAGGTCTTAACTATGGGTCTTCTTTCAATAGAGCTAGTGGCAGTAAAGACTATGAGGTACTTGTTCGTGTATATTGAAGGGATGTTCAAAACTACATGTTTTCAATATATGGAGCCAGGTGGATCTGAAACTGGTTGAATTAAGTTGACCACGTAATTCATGACTTCAATTCATGATTCATGATTTCATGATTCATTCTTAAATCATGACTTCAAATCCATGACTACTTCATTAGTCTTAAAGGAACACTCCACCGTTTTTTGAAATAGGGCTTATTCACCTTCTTTCCTACATTTAGATAGGTGGGCAAATGCATTTTGTCTCAGTGCATGCATTGTTTTAGTTTGACAGGGTTGGCGCTAGCTTAGCTTAGCATAATGAATGGAATCCTTTGTTGCCAGCTAGCATGTCCTGAGTAAAAGTGATAAAAAAATAAAAAACCCCACCTAATTACTTCTTGTGGCCTGCGTATTCACAACAAGTACAAATAGCGATGCAGATTAACACTAGGCGATTTCCTATGCAGATTTTGACTTGGGACTATATTAGGGGGAAGCACAGGCGAAGCACTGCTACTTGGGCGCAGAGATATCACGCCCAAGTAGCAGTGCTTCGCCTGTGCTTCCCCCTAATATAGTCCTTAATATATAAGTCAATATCTGCCTAGGAAATCGCCTAGTGTTAATCTGCATCGCTATTTGTACTTGTTGTGAATACGCAGGCCACAAGAAGTAATTAGGTAGGTTTTTTTTTTTTTTATATCACTTTTATTCAGGACATGCTAGCTGGCAACAAAGGATTCCATTCATTATGCTAAGCTAAGCTCACGCCGACCCTGTCAAACTAAAACAATGCATGCACTGAGACAAAAATGCATTTGCCCACCTATCTAAATGTGGGAAAGAAGGTGAATAAGCCCTATTTCAAAAAACGGTGGAGTGTTCCTTTAAGAGTAAGCCTATATAATCAGACTGGTTTCAGGTTCACCTGACCCCAACCCCATTTACATGAGACAGCTCTTTTATTTGAAACACTGTTTTATACAACATTTGTGGGAGGAGATAAGGCTGCATGATATATTGAAATAAAATCAATCGTGATATGGCTTAATGTGATAGTGAAATCGTGAATGTTGCGATTTAAATAAATATATGCGTTGCTGAAACACCAGATCATGAGCTGCATTAATGTAAATAAACAGTGCCACTATTCACTCTGAAACCAGCTGCACATATAATTAATTAATTCACAACATCCACGATTTGACTATCAACCCCCCGAAATAAAAGCTTGATAACTTTAGAAAATGAAGAAATTATTTTTGTAAATATTAGTGTTGTTTAGTTGTTTAATAAAATAAATTATATTTATACAATAATAGTTATTGAAATATATTTCTTCTTTTTTTTTCTTTTTTTTTAATCTCAATAAAAAATATTATTATGATTTGTCATATTGACAGGGCCGTCCGTGGGCCCCGTGTTTTGCAGGCTTTTTTGTAAAAAAAAAAAATTGGCTCATGATGGGTAAAAACAGTGGAAATATGGGCTATGAAAAACTCAAGTGAACTCTATTCACTTTATGGTTGCTGAAAGAGGTTTAAGTTGGTTTTCGTAAAAGAGTAAAACCCATGTGTGAACACCCACATTTTCCCCATAGCGTTTAACCCTAAAAGGATGCTTCACATGCAAAACAAATAAAAAATCTTCAAGTAGCCTAATTTCCCAGCTTTTTATGTAGATGCACTCACTGACAAAACACCCCAATCGTTCCAAAATTATGAATTAATAAAATGTATTAAAATAAAATGAAAATAAAATTTATAAAATCTTTCATATCGCGACTTATCGCAGAAAAACTAAATATTGCAATCAAATTTTTTTCCAATATCGTGCCCTACGACAGATCCAAGATTTTCCATGATTTTTCCATGTAAAACTACAATATATATATATATATATATATATATATATATAATATAGCCTACTATTAGATCTCACTAAACGACTAGTTGGTTGTTGGACAGACAAACGACAAGTTATCCATAGTGACACATCCCAAATAATGATTTTATCGTTCCATCCATTTTTCATTTTTGTCACCATGTACATTTTTGCTTTGAGGATCAATAAGAATCATCGCTCAACAATACCTCAACGGTTTTACTTGTTTGAGCAAATATTTGCTTGTGTAAAAGAATCCCACCCCACCCCTGAGGACACCTGCAGTAGCAGTGCAGGGAGGTTTCAATGTACTGCAGCATCATAGCTCTCAGGAAGTGCTGTCAGGCCTGATCTATAGTCCGGCAGATGCTGTGCGCACAAGGCTTAGGTGGGCTAGGCAGCCAAACAACAAGAACGAGCATTTTAGCAATGCACTGACTCACAGCAGAGAACACACAGACGGCTGTTTGGTCTTGTCTGGGATCCAAAACAGGTGTGCTGTCAGGGTGTGGAGAACATTTGAAGAAATAGGAACATGCAGAGTCCTGATGGTAACTACTGAAGCTGTTGGGGTAGCAGTGTCAGGAGGGTCAAGAGAGGTGGCCAAAGGACTTCCTTGGAGCAAGCAATCCCAGATCGATGACAACCGTTGGGATCAATGAGTGTCTCTGACACTGTAGAAACCAACATTTGGGTCAGCTGGAGCTGTGTGCCCCGCCCCCTATTTAACCCTCCAAAACGGCAAAGACGGCACCTGTTCCTAACCATGTCCTTTGTGCAAACAGCAGCTAAATATGGTTGTTAATCTCAGTACACACAAAGTTTGGTTATGGGAGCGACAGCCGCATTGCACAAACGTATTCATTCCCGAAAAATGTTTCATTAAATGTGTAGTTTCTTCACAAACTGAACACCCATTTGTTCATTTGAAAGAAAGTCACAGAAACAGATGCACATTTAAATGTCACTTCCAAAACTGAAAAATTTACTTCTTTCACAATGATGGTGATTGGTTTTCATTAGGATGAGTTTGCTGAGTCATGCATCGCTGTTCTTTTATCTAAAACTCCTAAACTTTACAGACCTGAATGATGCAATAAATCATGCGATTGCTGAAGAGAGGTACTTCATGAATAAATAGAATAGAATTTATGATAAAACGGGTACCAACAAATATTTCGATGACATCTAATAGGACCATAATATCTATATATACTTTTCTCAACACCCCAGCAACCACATGATGTGCTAAAAACACCCAAAACGCCTTCGAAACTGCTGAGTTCGAAACTCTTTAATGTATAATTCCAGTATTTCTCTTTTATTTTGCTGTAAATATATCTATTTGCATACCAGTAAGACAAAGTGTATTTTTAGTAAAGATAATTATGAATACAAGTCTTAATGTTGTGTTGTATTTTTACTGGAAAATGAGTAACAACATTTGCATAAAACCTACTATTTCGTTATGAGGTTTACACATTATTGTAACATGCCTGTGAAACCGACCTGTGATGTCCGTGGAAGTTACAAGTTTTAAATAAACTGAACTCGTCTAAATGTCATGGGTAAAAGGATGCTTTTCTGCTAAAGCTATGTAGCTATTTGGCCTTCTCTGTTAAGTTCAAGTGTAGCTTCTATTTTAATCAAGTATATGGACAGCTGGGTCTCAGTGTGCTCTACGAGTTAAATAACTTAACTAAAATCTACTGATGTGCAGACAGTGAACACCTGACTTTATTGGAACACACCCTGCAGCAAATCATTATGCTAGTCAAGCTCGCCTTCAAATAAATCAGCGGTACATTTGCGAATAAACACGGATAAAGATGAAAACGGAACGTGAATTTGGCCGCTGTGATATTTTCAGCTTCACCAGGGCATGCTGGGATACAGATCGATAGCAACAGAGGGCTAGCAAAACCAAATGAAAACAGCAAATTCGCTTTGATTTCAAGGAAATGTCATTAAGCCTGTGTTAGCGTGTGCACCTGTGAATGTGGGTGTGCGGTTGTGACGCTGATGAATGGCTTTTCGAAGGCACTGTAAAAGCACAATTAAGATTCCATCAGGATAAAGGTAATGGTAAATTATGTACATTAAGGGTCCGGGCTCATCCAAACACGCCAGCACAAATAACAGAAAGGCCACTCCTCTAAACAAGGGTCGTGCCAAGAAGGTATGCAACGCTGAATTGATTAGGTAAGTGTTGGAGTGTGTTGTTTTAGCATGTGTGCACGCATGCATGCATGCGTATATAAGAGAACATTTTGTCCTCATTACTTTGCTTGTCACTTGCTCTATGTATTTTGCCAAAGGCTGTGAGTTTACTTATGGCACCTCATGGAGCTCTATGTGACCAGTTGTCCACACAGTAATTATGAAATTGACAGCTATTCAATCTTTTTCCAGACGTACAAAGTTTATTTATTTGCAACATACTCTGGAAGGAACTAGACAAATATATTATAAACAAATACATGATTCAGGATTCAGGTTTGAACTTATTGGAAACGTACTGGAGTGGTCTGGAGTTTGACATAGCCTACACTTGTTAGTCAAAATGAATAACAAACAACTGTCCTAACCTCTTACCCTTACGGTCTGGTTTGTTTAAAAGAATGCACAAACATTTACATGCGTCATCATGCTTCTTGGGTAGGGTGTTCGTTTTAGCTTCAGCTCAAGAGGCAAGTGAATGTTTTTAGAAACATATTTCCCTGAGGGAACATTCCCCCCTTTATCTGTAAGGAAGAACATGGGTGTGGATAAGAAGCAAAGAAAGGAATCTTCTATCTGAAGTAAATGTACGTCTCAGACTTCCGCATTATTTCCAAATATGCCCAATTTTGCATAATATTTGTGAGATCTGTTTTCTGACTGCACTCTGAGGCCAAAAATACATTTGAGTTGACTTTAACACGTTCTTAAGGTAAATAATTCCTGTTCAGTTCTTAACAATGAATACCAGCTGAAAAGGCATGCGAAACACAACATTTACCAGTAGAGAAGTTCACACCCTTCACGTTTGACCTATGCACGAATTGTTTCAAGAGCGCAGAGGAGCTCAGTGGTGGCAACCTCTCCATCTCCTTCCACGTGAGTGATGCCCTTGCTTTGTTCAAATCAATTTTGTGGAGTACTAGGATGCTTCTGCTGTGTCAGTGTGTGGCAGTGCGCGAGAAAGACATATTGACATGCTCTCTCGATAGTTGGAACATAATCCTGCCCGCTCGTCAGAAGCGCTGATCACCCTGACATCTGACGGGTGGGGCCGGCGTGACTACTTGACCCTCTTCATTTGTCATTAGCATGGGTTGCGGGGAGTGGTTGCTAGGCAGAGTTTCTGGCTAGCTTATTAGCGTTTTGTTTAGCAGGAGATTGTGCTAACAACAGGCTGCGTTGGGCAACAACGACAAGACAATTCTTCATTATAATATCCATTCTCACACCCCCACATATTCAGACTGCGTTTAAATCAGCACTCAGTAGCTTCGGGATTTCTTCGCTGTATTCTCGCTTTTTGCTCGCCGGTTTCTCTCTACAGCTCCCCCCACAGCTTCGGAATAGATATTTGACAACACTGTTGTAAAAACTCGTTGGTGATTCTCAGACACCAGAGGCTATAGATTAACGACATCAAAGCAGATGGGACATTCTTTAAAACGTCTTCTTCATTCGGGTTCGGACAGCGTTAGGGAGCGCAATAATGACAGAATTTTAGCAGATTTCTTTTGGCCGTAAAACAATTGTTTACATCGCGAGACCTGATATCACGCGAGACTTCCTGACGCAGCGGCCGGCGGCCCGCCGGCTCAAAGTTGCAAGTGCGTATTTTCCGCTCACGGGCACCAGGGGGGTGCGAAACGACCACCATTCAACCCGAAATAAGTAATATAACCATTCCAATGACTCCGAAGCTGTTCAGTTAAGGTAAAAAAAGTTACTTAGTTCACCTTTAAAGGCACAGTCGCTCTCATTCAGTATTGACCATATAAACTAAATTATCCACATGTAAATATGCCAATTCTGATTCATCTGATTGTTTGTCTAAAATGTATCTGTTGCACTGATTTAACTACTTTTAACTTGACACAGGTGCTGAAAACCCCCCAGCCAGAAGTAGAATCAATGCTAAAAATGTCTGTTTAACGCATATTTATTTTAGAAGTTTTAAATACTTTTCTATTCTACTTAAAAATTTCTCTTTTAAAGGCAACATGAAACGGAAGTTACAATAGTCTTTTCTTCCCTATTGTGACGTAGATCCAAGTGAAAAGGCTTCTTTTTTGAAAAAGTTAATTTGAATTAAAAAACAAATAATGATGTGCATGGATAAATCATAATAAATGTAATTCTATTAAAAACTAATTGTCAATTTTAATTTCATAGCGACTACAGCTTGTTCCCTTGTAATTAATTGTGAAATTTACTAGCAAGTTAGCACAACATCTTAGGTCAAATTAGGTTTTGCTAACAAGAATGCTAAAGACAGCAGTCTCTAGCGTCATTCGCTAGAGCGCCTCGCCTCTTGAGATTCAGGGGAGTGAGGTTTGCTCTCACAGCTCTTATAGCTGGCCTCTGTCACAGAAGCTTCTGGACTAGGACTGTGGGGTGATACACTGGGTCATGCGGCTTCTCATGAGTGCCATTGCTTGCAGTCTCATGGGTACTGATATTTCTGGCTGTTGAAGTTTCTGTGGACCATGACTGTGTCTGTGGCTGTTCAGAGTCCCTGTTCTGTGGCTGGAGCGAAACCCAAGAGAAATACACTTCTTACTGCGTAGCACTGGAGTCTAGAAGATGGAGAGAATAACATACAATTAGCTTCTGGATTAGGCAACAATATTATATATGTAATGCATTAAATGTCCTATTAACAAGATCAACACATTTTTAGCTCAAGGAAATACTCTATCATGATTGCGTGCCTGTACTCAAATTGATCCAAGGGGACTGCCCATGCAATTAGCATAATATGAGTTGCGTATAAAGCGTCTGCTAAATGACAAGTAAGCACCTAAGGGTTATTACTGGTATAATAAGAAGTGATGAGTGCACTCAGGGAACTCTTTTGCACGATTCATAAAGAGAAAATTACCCAGGCTGAATGCTTTTTTCATACATGTCACTGTCTTGTATCATAGGCCTACAGTTAATAACAGGTTAGCATGCTGTTGTTTGCTAATATAGGCCTATAGATGTAAACATGTCGGTTTCCATGTCAGATACCAAATTAGCTCATATATAAGATGGGTACAGTGAACACTGAATCTCTTGCCTTCATTATGACCAGCTAACCAGGAATGCTAACCCATTACCATGCTAACGCAAACATGACTTTTAGCCTACTATTGGTCATACAAATGGTACGGCAGGGATTTTTAAAAACCCTAATTTGGAGTATTTAACTTTATTATAAGTGTAAATATTAATATTTAGGTTTTGTTTGTGGGTATTTGTGTATTTTAAGGGTCAAGAAAGTATGTTGAGCACAATTTGTCTCATAAATACATTTTGTAGACAGTATTGCCAGCATCATGCGTTACTAGCTGAGCTACCACAGGAATGTTCATGTTCATTTTCATGTTTCTAAAACTTTAAAGCTGAATAATCACCCGCATGTCATGCACATGCCTAATAACTACAATGATTAGGATGTCAAGATGCAATGTTTTATTCATCAGGTATAGCTCTGATGCAGGCAAGTATACAGTTTTTATGGGCCAACTAGCACAAATGTGCAGAAGTGGGTCAACCCCGCTGTGTCTAGAGAGAGTCTAGAGCTTGCACGCAAATTTAACAGAATCATTTTCAAAGTTACTGTCCAACTTTAGAGAAAGTTGCAGGAATGCACTTTTGTGGCATTATGAGGTTCTTTGAACAATGTTTATCTGTTCGCTTTCCTCCCCACTTCTAATGAAATTTCCCGTCTGACTTTAAGCCCCCTCGGGACAAGCACATGCGACAGATCCCACATTGTTCATTGTTGTTGTGCTCTTCTTATTGTATTTAATGGGGGGAAAAAAAACTTTGAAAACAAGAAACTTCACCACGGTGTGGGCTGCAGAGAGAGAGAATGACAAAGATTGCATGCTGGCAGCCTTTGATCTCCTGTCTTGGGAGACTTTTTTAAGGGGGTGGCACCGCGGTTTTTTGGAGACTCGGGAGAGAGAGACTTGTGGAGAAGTGCGACCATCCTTAAGGACCTTAAAGAGTCTTGTACACACGGGAAGTGTGGGTTGTTTATTTGCTGTGTCTGCTGCCCACCTTGCGGACCTCTGGGGAAAAGTTCCCATCCTTTCCCTGTGCCCCGAGGCCACTTGTGGTTCTGTGGGCTGCCGCACGGTTGAGCTGCAGAGGAGAGGAACTTGGATATCCCAGAGGCATTTTCTCTCAATGTCTTGCTCTCTCAAAACCGATGGAGAGAGACCATGCCGAGCCTCTCCCTCGACAAACAAACATTCTCTTAATGTCGGAGATGTGCTTTTAAAATCATAGGCCAGCCAGTCAAAATACTAACTGTTCGCTGGTTCTACACCCCTGTCTTTGCTTGTTTAACCTCGACACAACCTTTTCTCAACATTCGAGGGGAATGGCTCAGAAAACGCAGCAGTAGGGTTGTCACAAACTGTTATTGAGCAAACTGCTTTCTTTTGAAAGGCTCAATACGGTATAATATTAAATAAAAGCAATGGCATGTTTCCTTTGAATATTTCCGATTTAATTCAATCATCGAGTTCCAATTACTTCAAGTAAACAGTTAGAAGTTAGTAATAAAATGAACAAATAAACTAATTACAAGCAACAGACTGAATGAAACCAATAAAGCAAAAATACACAAAAGGAACCTGAAGGTTTCTCCGGTAAACGGCAGTAAAGAAAAATGTAAATAATCTGCATTTTTCACTACATGATTACTAATACATTAGCATGCTTGATTAAAATAAGCTGTATATTTTCTTGTCTGATTGTAAAAGGGCTTATTAAAGCTAGGCTACTTAGTACTTTGAAGCTAACTATGTGCTAGTGCACTCCTAAAAGTTGAAAAATGTTTTGCAGTTAAACTGCAATATCAAGTAAGCAGAAAATAAATATAATAAATAAATAAAACTACTTAAAAATGGTTATATATGAGTAACACATTAGCATTATATTAATAATGCTTAGTTAAAATGCTGTATATTCTATTGTCGGATTGCTGATTAAAGCTAATGCACTCCTAACACAGTTTGTCTTTCAGTAAAACGTAGAAAAAATATTGATGATAACATCCTTCACTTAGGGGCGTGTCCACATTTTTGTCCAATCAGATACTTCTGAGAATGAGAATTTGCTTGGCATATTACTAGAAATCACATGGAGGATGTAGTGAGTCATGGTTGGTATAAATTAAAAGCTATTGGGTGTGACATCCTTTCGATAAGTCACACCCAAACTTCCTGTTTCAACAGGAAATACGCCAACATAGAAAATAAAACAGCACTCTTCATGTGATATCATTTAATAAATAACTCGTCCAAGAATAGATAAGTGCTATTCACAGCACTTGCTAGATGACCAGGAGGAAGGAGAAAAGGGACTGTGATGAGGTGTTAGGTAGAGGAGGATTGAGGAGGTGGTGTGGCCCTTGAAGATGCAGACATGGAGGCGGGTTGTCGCTTTGGCATCTGTGGCGGTGAGATAGGGACTTGGCTGCACTGCAGGGGGTGAAGCTGGCCAAATCCGCACTTCTCAAATGTGGACACACATACAAAACGTGACAGCCTTTTACCTCCAGTCATTGCCAGCACCTTCCAAGTGCATCTGATAAATATAAAGGACTCGACTGATAAATGACTGAGGCTAAATACAGCAATCAATCTTCACACTCCATACTATCTCTTGCACGAACCTCTGACCCTCTGGTCCGCTCTGGCCCTTAGCATTATCCATCCCTCATTTTTACGAGCCACTCTCCTGCAGTCTAGTTTACTGCAGCTCCTGGTTTTGCTCAAGCGGGCCTGTTTCCCATTTCATATGAGATATCCTGTCCGTTATTAACTATTGGAAACAATCCAACAGCCTGAGAGACTGGACATGATAGCACACTGCTTTCTGAAATGCATGAACTAAATAATGATTTCATTATGTAGATTTCAAAACATGCTTGAGTTTCCCTGGTATTTCAATGAATAGTTCACCCGAAAATTCAGTCATCATTTACTCACCATTGTGTCGTTCCAAACAATTTTTTCTTTTCTTTTCATCTGCAGAACACAAAAGAGGATATGTTTGAATAATGTTTCAGATGTTTTTGTCCATATTATGAAAGTCAGTAGCCTGGTTTCCATTACAGATTTTTTCTAAACTTTTTGTGATATTTTCTAAATAAACTATTGCGAAATGATGCCGTTTCCATTAAACGTTATGCGACTAAAACGTATGCGACTATACGTTTTTTTCTCTCGCTGTAAGTCATTCCAAAAATCATGGCAATAGTGCCTCTGCACTAGCTATTGTTTTTAATTGAAGGACATGTAGGCGTATTATCCAAGCATTAATGGCAAGGAAAGCCCCTTATAGCGGCCACGTATGAGATGTTTATGGGTGTTTCTCCCTCATATCTGCTTCGAGGTCTTGATCAATTTTGGCATTTCTTTGTTGTTAAGAATCCAGTATTACCGTCATTCTTTTGTCTTTTGTGAGTTTAATAAAGAACTCTGTCTCGTCTTCTGTCCAAACATACCATAATCGACTTTTACGTAAAAAAAACGTAATGCAAGCGTAAATTCTTTTTACGATACAGTATATGAGATTTTTGCAAAATGTACACGTGTCCATTGGGCGTATTTTCAATTCGCAATTTCAATTTGCGCAATTTAAAGGGTACTGGAAACGCAGCTAAGACACAAAACATTTTTAAGAACATAAAGGTTGCTACAAATACAGCCACATAAACCTTAAACTTCAACCAGTCTCGAACCTAATTGATTCTTGCACAACACATGACAAAACATCATGATGGCATGTAAACATTTATGCTACAAATATAAATAATACCTCAAATTGTGATGGAAATTACGATTATCACTTTTGGAGAATGCGTGTGAAAAAACACCATACACTTACACTGAAAGTCATTAGAGACCAGAATATTGTAGAGACTTGGGAGCAGACCTAACTTAACCTTTAAATTGAAGACATCTGTAGCGCTGCCTTAAAAAATCAGATGCATCGACTTCATCAACATAAAACAACAAGAAGTATTGAGACTTTCATATAACAATTATTACAAGTAGACGTATGTAAGAAATTAGCAAGGAAGTAGGAGGCCAAAAGTGAAGATTGGATTCTCCAAAGAGCTATTAGCACAGAGGGAAGAATGTGCAACTTCCCTTGTTTAGATGTTTGGCTTAAATCACCTTTACGTTAAACTTCAGAGGAAGTCAACTCCCTGCCGTCCCTGGTGATTGAAACCAGCTCTGCTCCTGTGTCTGTATCTGGAAAGGGGAAGTGACATGTCTTTTGGGGCTTTGACCCTGACCTCATAAAATATGGGCTTTCCAGAGTGGAAGGATTGTTGGAACAGGGTTTGGTGTGTTAGCATGGGTTTGTGTGTTATATGCCATACTTGTTGTGTGCGTGAGAGATGTTTTAATTGAATACATGAGAGACATGCATTTAGGATATCACGCCTATCTGTATGTATGCATCCTTTGTACATTTATTGTCACTTTGTGACCCCCTCACACCCTGTGATAGCATCACATGTCATTACTTCCATACTTATACAATCGACAAGTTATGTGCTGTAGGCGTTAACATTGTTTTGCATTAAATATTCCATTATATATGGTGGGGCTTGGGCTAGTTGTGACATGGTGTAACCTACTGTGTTGTAACTTAGGATGCATTCGGGCTCCGGGGGAAACCCCAAATGGGTCTTAAAGGAACATACCCCCAGACCATTACAATGGACTACATCTCAGTGTATTGGTTTAAAGCGCTTACATTTTAAACCCTCTTAAATTAGAGTCATTTTTCTATCTTTGACCTACGTTTCAATATCATAATATTTTTGCTATAGCTGTTGAGTTAAAGGTAAACTATGTAACTTTTGGCCCTCTAGCAGTTAAAAACAAAACTGCATGCATTTTGTGGAAGAACGTTGTTTTGGTTGTGGTTGTGAAAATATTCACTACTAGACTAGACTAAGAGACATAACCAGTTCAGATGGAAAGGATCTCATATAAGGTATACCCAAGAATAGACACGGTACTTCCTTGAAATTACATTCCAGCACAACTACAACAACCATAATAAAATGACCATTCATAATAGATAATGCTTAACAATGAACTCTGTTAGAGAGCTACATATGGCAATTTCTCCATTCAATAAAATACGTTAATCACCTGTTGAGTAATAGAAACACCATCTCCACGTCGCTTTTACAACATTTGAAATCCTTCAGTTCTCGCTATCTCCGAAAAGCTACGCTAATGTTGATTCTTGTTTTATTACGAGCTCTGTCACATTCTCTTTTTGCAAGCAGAAGCTCCTCTGTTTGGTGTTTGTTTAAAACAGGCGATTCCCCGGAGGTTCGAGATTTAGGTCAACCTTTCTCACTCGTTGTGACAACTAACCTTTCCACTCGCATATGCAAAGGTTGCATTGTGACAATTTAACCAATATAGTGTGACAACATGCCCTGCTATTAAGACTTTAAGGTGTTTCAATTCAAAAATGTACTTGCAAAACCCTGAGAAATATTCACTAAAGTGTGACAACGCATCCCCTCATAATAAAGATGCGCATTTATAGACCAAGCTATGCATGAATATTGCAAAAGGTGTTTATAATGTCGCAAGTGAAGAGAGAATGGCACATAAAAGCTCAACAATTCTCATTACATTACCAAATAAACCCAAATAAAAGGCCCTTTGTAGTCACCGAAGCAAGTGCCCTTTCATCACCTTTTAGGAAAAACAACAGCCCTTTCATGACTAATGCCATTTCAAAAACAGGATGGGGCAAAAAAGTACACAAGATGTCTTCGGTCGTCCTTGCCGTGCTAATTGAAAATGCCCGTGTGTCTATTTTCATTTGCTTTACATTTCAAATGACAGCTGAGGAGCCAGACGGGCCCTCGCGTCGGTGTCAAGCACCTCCAACTCGCGGAGGGTCGTGAGTGTCGTCGCCTAGCAACGGCGCAGAAGCAGGCATGAGAGAGAAGAAAGGGGATCCCTCTCTGAAAACGCTGTGTGCAATCGTGCTTATTCATGCTTTTGTTTGGCCAGTTTAATTTAAGCTCCGCCGTCGGAACATTGTGTTGTTTTTATGAAACGTCCAACTGCATTTGATTTGTTCTAGGCAATGATTCATAAAACTATAATATATTATAATATAATATAATACAGGTTTATTCATTTTTGTCCCTTTTGTTGTTATGGTTTCGTTTAACCCAAGCCTGCAGACACGGATCTGCGTGGGGGTTGACTACATTCTGGATGGGTTTTTAGGCCAGCCGATGAAGGTAGAGGGGTAATTTCCAAATGGCTTGGCTCAAAGCGTGTCTTTGTCTTCACCGGCTTTCATAACCAGACTAAAAAATACAGCCTGCACAAACATGAAACCTGTGCCAAATAGAGTCCATGGAGACAATACATCATAGACGTTACTACTGCATGTGATTTACGCTTAAAGCTTAGTCATGGTAGCATCAGTTGAATATGAAAAAAAAGAACAAAATACAGGTTTGAGGTCAAATTTTCCCACTGGAAATGCTTAAAATTGCCAATTTCCACTTGTGTTTTTATGTTTCTCTCATTTCACTACACATCTGATAATACTCATACTCAGTTATATTCTGTATTGCATATATTTCTGTCATGAAATCCTTTGTAGGGTTTGGCATGGTAATAGATATGACATTGATGATATGTTTGGTCTTGGCGGAATAGATCTGCTACGTTGCTGCTGTTGGTTATTGCTACTGCCAATATATGGCTGACATATTTGGAGAAAGTTGAATCAACTTAAATTAAGGCAACCATCTCAAAGCTTTTTTGAGTTTACTGAACTTCAGGCCTCTGCTGTTGTGCTAATTTGTTTTTTGTTTTTAAGTTGGACTGGTAGTTAGATGAACTTACTGAGGAAGGTATAATTAACTTAATCAAATAAGTTTAGTGAACTTTCAAAAATGAATTGGCACAAATTCGAACTCTGAAATTGAGTAAATAAAAATAAAAAATGCTTTGCAGCCGGTTGCCTTATTTTTTTAAGTTAACTCAAGTTTTTCGTTTTTATAGTGTACACGACACGCTGCTGTGAGCAAGTAAGACATGCTGCTGCTATACAATATAGTGTACATGAATTACCCATAGCAGATTTATACAGGTGGAGCTGGGGAAGGTGGAGGGTTTCTGAAAGCGTTAAAGGTTGAGCTCATTGGCTACTGATACAGCATGAACCAATCAGCTGTGCTCTACAGAGAACGATGTGATTGCAAGCATTTTGAGTTAAGGACCTATTAGCCTGTGCCATCTAGAGTTTCATGACAGAATTTTGTATTTTCAACCTACTTATTTCTTATCCATTTTATATTTTATTCTATTTTATTTCTATTTTATTGTTATTCTATTATGACTACACATTAAACACAGAAATATCCAATGAAATATCTATTATATTAAACGCAATCATGTTTGTGTAGATTTCACATTAGCAATTTTAAGCTATCATGGGGACTGTGAGCTTCTCTATTCATGAGCATGTCCGAGTGCATCTGTTCCATTAAAAAAAAACACCTTAATTCAATGAGTCTTTTCATTGGAACCCCTCAAAACAAGGACTATCAGAAGTCCTCTTGATTAGAGGACTGAGATGCTCTTTTTGATACAGAAGTGGACATCATCTTGTCTTTGAGGAAGTGCAGTGCTTCATCAGCGGTGCCTCTTTACCAGGCTTGTGCTAAATTTAGGAGTACAAAAAGTAAGTACACTGCAGTAAGGTGCACTTGCGCAACGAGTCGATTCGAAAGCACAGCATGTAGCCTTGCCCATTAGTGACCCAATGTTGTACACTGGGAACATTGTGACATCTCTGTCTTAACCGCCAAAAGTAAACAGCACCTCCCTCCTTTGATGTCATAACTGCTCATTAACACACAAAGGACTACAGATTATTATTCTTCAACTGAACAATCGCGGATGAAGTAATCAATGGCTCGCACTGTGTTTTAAATGCAATAACAAATTGAGTCACTTTTTTAACAGACTAGCTTAGTGACTGTACAGTAACATGTTTATAAATCAACATGTTGGTATTGTCAGCTGATTAAAGGGATGGTTCACCCAAAAATATTATTCCAAACCTGTATGACTCCTTTCTTTTGTGGAACACAAACCAAGATATTTTAAAGCAGTGTTTCTCAACTGGTGGGTCGCGGGAGTGTGCAGTCAAAGAAACAACAAGAAACGTAATTCTCTGTTTTTTTCTGATGCAAGACTTTTATTTTGAAAGATGTGCATGAAAGCTGTCAGACGCAGCCTGAGAAAAAACGCGTTGTCCTGATTCAGTATCTGCGAGTCAAATGAGATTTTTCTATTTATTTATACAGTTTAGTGTTTACAGGGACAGTGCACATTAATAACCATTTATGTCAATGTGCCAGTTTAGCCAACTTGGCTCATTTTCAACTGGGCAGGTGTAATGTCAGATAAAATACATTAAAACAAATCAACAATACTTAGACATACAGTAGACCACATTTCATAATAATACATCAAGTACATTAAAACAAGGACAGCAAAACATAAAACAAGGCAAAGCATGCTTCAGGTGATTTGAAATTGCTACAAAGTATGGGCACACTTGATTGTCTGTTAACCAAGATTTTAAGTTTGACCAATAAATGACCAATATGAATCACAGTCTCTGACTGACGTAAGCAAACTGTTCCATGTGCGAGCTGATCTCACTGAAAAAGCTGACTGTCCAAAGGCAGTTCTCCTCATTTGTATTACACAACCCCCTCTTGCCACAGACCTGGTGTGTCTAACAACAGTTGTTTTCTGCTTTATAAAAGCAGTAAGTGGGGGGTGGGGGTGGGGGGGCGGCATCTGTCTCAGACAAGCATCTATAAATTTGATGTGATTATCCCAGGTCATTAAATTATGGGGTTTTTTTTAGGCAGTAACTTTGGTGATAGGTATTTGGCTTCCTATCAAGCACCTTGGAAGCTTGATGGTAAAGTAGCTGCACAGGTTTAGCTGCACAGGTTTAAGTGTTGTACTGAAGGCTTGTGCCCAGCTAGTCAAAACAGTATGACAGATATTGCATTATTCTTTGTTCAAATGAAGACAGGAATTATTAAGCCATTGCGTGACATCGGCCATAACTGCCGTGAGCTTAACGGACACGTTCGGTATTTTACACTTAAAGCCCTGTTTACAGATCGTATCTGATGAAATAGAACGGTTAAGATAAAAATTTGGACACATGCTCCTGTCCCGAGAATTTTAGGTTTATTTCGCTTTTGTGGACCTATTTTGCCAAACGCGTCACACCCGTGATTCTTCCGTTGAGAGCTTGAATAATAGACACTCCAGCCCAGTTGGTGGCGATAATGCACCTTTGCCAATTGCAAGCAAACCACTGGCATTTCATTGAATACACAGAAGAAGCAGAAGAAGAAGCGGCGGAGTAATACCGTAAAGGTGCTGCGGTCTCACAGCACGTCCTATTAAGTCAATGGAGTTGGACAAAACCTACGATAACACCTGTTGGAATGCATCTTTTTCAGCGATTTTTGATGGAACATATCAGTGAACACCCCCTGACCACTCGGTGAGTTTCACGTCTTTGTAAACGAAAGTTTAATGTGTTTTTAGGACGGAATCTTCCAGTGCACATAGACAACCATTGTGGGGGTGGGGGGGTGAAGCGAAATAAACCTAAAATTCTCCGGACAGCAGCATGTGTCCAAATTTTAATCTTAACCGTTCTATTTCATCAGATACGATCTGTAAACAGGGCTTTAAGTGTAAAATACCGAACTTGTCCTTTAAATGCTGCTTTCTGCTTGGTATGTACATAAATGACAGTATCGTCTGCATTCATTTGAATCTCAGACTCATTGCATACAGTGGGAAGATGTTGTTAGTGTCATTATTCTAACATCATTTTTGTGATATGAAATAAAGAGGAAAATAAATTACGAGCATTCAATGTAACAAACAACATACAAGTTCTAAGAAAATTGAGGCCTATTGACCAAGGGGAAAATGTTTTAAAGGATGTTTCGACGGTTTTGTCCATACAATGAAAGCCAACGTGGTCCAAAACAACACTTGATCCCGTTGAAAGTCAATGGAGCCCAAACCAACATTGGACCCTATTGACTATTATTGTATGAACTAAAAACACTGTGACAATTTTGGTTTGGAAGGACATGAGGGTGAGTAAATGACAATTTTCTGAAAATGTTCCCTCATGAATAGTTCTGCGCTGCTGTATCATGTTTATATTGGGCCAATTGAAAACTACAAGTCAATGGCATTTGATCTACTTGTACTTCAGCTCTTCGCAGCGTCTTGCACTATGCTGGTAGGTCTGCGAAGCACTCAGTCGAGGTCACGAAAGTTATTCGCAAACACTTCCAGCCTACCTCCGTCTCCTCCAGTCCACACTCTGCAATGAGTCTTGGCCAGACCTAATGTTGAGTATCTAAAAAGAGCCGGCTGGCTGTGTGGGAGTATTGAGTGGAGTTCAGGCCAGGAAGTTGCCTACACAGCCCTCAGTCTGAGTCAATTTTCACAGAGCTACATTAGGACAAAGGGTTTAAATATCAGACTGTAAAAAGCTGCGTCTGATCCGAAATCACACTCCACAACCCCCTGATCATCTTCCCTAAACGCCCCCTCCGCCTCCACATCACATGCCTGCACACGGCTGGGCTCGAATCATAAAAAATAAAAAAATCCTGTCAGGCTCGTTTTTGGTCACAGTAAACATGTTGATGAGATAACATTTATGCACTTGAGCATATATAAACCCACAAAGATGAATTGATAAGAGAATTTATATCTTGTTTTCCAGTAAAAAAAATGTAAGAAGCAAATCTACAGATTTGTTTTTTGTTGTCTTAGGCATTTGCCAACATTTAGTCAGCTTTATGTTCAAAAATATTCAAATAATATTTTATTGAAAATAAATAAAAAATTCATTTTTTTTCTTCCTTTAAGCATTCATTTAGTCAGATTTGTTAAAAATAAATTAAATATAAATGTTTTTAAAAATAAAGTAAATAAAAATAAATTTGAAAAAATCCAATGAGGATGCATTTTTCTTGTTTTAAGCATGAATTTAACAGAAGAATGATCACAGGTTTTACAACATTTAATCAGGTTAAATGAAAACGTGGGGAAAAAATCATAAAAAACATAAATATCTTTATGATTTAGAGATTCTGAAAACACCATAACCTTGCATCTCAAGTAATGCATATTTGTGCTATTGTTAAAAAGCATTGATTACATCAGTGATTTGTCATTGTGACAACTGTGCAACTGTGAGTAATAATAAAAGCACACGTGCAGGAAGGATGTCTATTGTGGCAGTACACCATGAACTTCCAGGTATTTGAGTACCATGAGAGGTACGAGAAACGCGTCTGTTCTGCGTCCCCTTCGCAGGAGAACGAGTTGGGAGGTTTTTATTTTCTGTGAAGGTGACGTAAAGTAATTTAACCTGTTTTATCGCAGTCAGTCAGCGGATCGTCCGTGGGTGCTAGTAAATAAGACAGCGGCGAATAATTCCCATGACATTTACACATTTCTCACGGTGAGTCATTTTCAGCTGGAAGGTAGAGGAGAACGAAAAAGTTATCCAAAAATGGATTTATTGTTATGCATCCCTTCGTGGCGTTCATACGCTATTCCCCCTGTGTGTGTGTAACTCGCCATCCATCCACACCCACGCACTCGCTGCTGTTGACAGTGCCTGGTGTTCTTTCCTCAAATTACCTCAGTGACTGTAATCTCAGAGAGCGCGTCATCGTGCAGGCTAGTGCGTCATAAGGGAAACATCACCTCACGGCGCGCGCACAGACGACGAGCTGAGGCAAACGGAACACAGCAGTGCCATCTATCTCGCGCTGCTCTAAACAAATCCCTGTCTCTAATCCTCAAATGCAACCATTTATATTCCCTTTCAAGGTCCGACAACAAAGGAATGCTACACTAAGAAGGCTCGAGGTAAACAGAGGAAAAATCCCTAAAACCCTTCTTCAAATGACAATTATATGAATGCAACACACAATATGTGCATAAAATAAGGTCTCAGTGGGGATAATTACACAGTTGAGATACAGCAAACAAATGCTCAAGACATTTAAAGGGGTAGTTCACTCAAAAAAGAAAATTCTGTCATTTTACTCGCCATCCTGTCGTTTCAAAACTGTATGTCTTTATTCTGTGGAACACAAAAGGAAAAAATCTGAAGAACATTCTGGCTGCTCTTTTTTAAAGGTATAGCGGAGGATTTTTTACTTCCGGGTGGATCACCTATACTATTGGTCCTCCTAATTGTCAATCATTCTGGTGAATCAATCAAACTTATTCAAAAAGTGGAGAGGGCGGGTCTTATCTAAAATTCGGAAAGATCCTCCACTATACCTTTAAGTTTACTGTCCCATTTCATTTGAAACATAGTGAGAATGTTCTATACAATTCTGAGAATACACCACTTGAAATGCATGTAATGTTTAACATTTCAATACAGATGAATGAAATCTCCCATCACCATCTATCTGTGCTCATGACACAGCAATATCTCCAAGCAAGGTCATACAGTGCATTCCACTAAAGGTGAAAACACTGGGAGTGTTTTGCACTCACACACACAAAGTGTGAACATCGATATTACACAAATAAACATGATATTGCTTTTTCCTTAAGAGGGTAGAGGTTCAAAGAAAGTTCAACTGGCTTTGAAAAGGCAGTAGGGACTTGAGTGTCACAGGCAATGTAAGACATACTTACAGCAGAATATTGTAGAGTAACATTTCTTGTGGAAAAGTAAAAGGCAAACATTGTAAATACTGATTGGCAGTTTGAAACAGAATTTTTTGCATTGCATTTAGCATATTCCTACCGGTCACTTTTGAACATAAATAAAATGTTAAATAAAATGTAAAGCAATATCAACTATGTTTTTGAACTTAAGGGTTATCTTAAAGGGTTTTAGTTGCAATGGACAGCACCAAAATTGCAGTGCAGTGAAATGACTGAATATTCCGAGTCACCTGATGGAAAGCCAGCTCCATTCATCCAAATGTCATCCCTGCCAAATCCAGAAACTTCCCATCCGTTTCATTGCAGGCAGTCGCAGACAAAGGGATCGAAATGTCAACTGAGACAAAGTGATCAGTAGATACAGGACATATCAGCTTGTGTCTTCATGGACCATTTCACGTAGGTGAGCCCCATCACGTAGTGACATCTGGATGCTAATCCAGCTCCATGGGTGAAGCGGAGAATATGAATGAGCAGTTGAGCATCATAACGTTTAAAGTTAAAGATAAATACAGCGTGTCACGTTGACCCTTGATGTATCTGAACAGATCGCTGGACGGCCTGCTGTTAAGATTGAGATAACAGAGTCTGGATCTCTACCTGTGCGGGAACAGTTGCGTAATTAGCATTTTGGATAACTGCTCAGTGGCAGAAATGAAATCGAACTGCCATTGAAGAGTTCTATATATAGATATCTGCTTTTTAAAAAGACTTCCGACATTCAGAGTTATATGCACAAAATCCAGAGCACTAGTAAAACAAAACTTACTCTGGAACAAATTGGCATACAAAGTTAGCTAAGAGTTAGCAAAGAAAATTAAGTTAGCAAAGAAAAGTTAGCACTCACTTTGTGGTTATTTTGCAGGTATTCTACTATACATACCCACAGGAAGTTTGTGAAGGTCACTAGTGGTTGAGCTCAAGAACTGATGAGCACGCAATCCCCACTACACTTCCTTAGCTTGTAACGCTATAGACAGGCGCCGCTCCATTGACAGTGATGAGGGCCATGTTGAGAGATGAATCTGGACAAAGGAGCCTTGAAATGCAGCACAGCTAAAGCAAACACAACCTTATCCACACTACTTTGCTAATGCAACATAAATGCCAAATCCAGGAAGCCAATATGTCTATTGTGGAGGAGCTGAAATGCCAGAATTCACATTTAATGCACATACGTAAACATTGGCCCTGACCCTGAGCTCAGGCCAGCTTTACATGAACTTCCCTGTGTCTTTCTTCTGCAGTGCCCCCACGGCAGCTGTGTCAACACACACAAGGGTCCTGACCCTAAACAAACCCTCATGAAAGTCATTATACAATGTCCCACTAATTTACCCACATTCGGATATATGACGGCGGTGTGAAATCGTAAATACGCAATAAAAATAAGGGCTCAGGTTGGTGTGTTTGGTTTTGTAATTACCTCAAAAACAATGGGTCTCCTACACCAATAATTGCATGGATTATTTGTCTTTATATATATATATAATTTTCGCCTAATTTACAACACATGCATACGCACATGAATCTGTTCTTAACCTCGTTGCAATGTTAATGAATTGGGAGTAGTCTAAATGAGGGACTGCATGCCCAATGTTAGCAAAACACGCCCACACCATCTCCACACAACTTATTCTTTAGAGCTTTTCGCCAACATATGACGCTCTCTGGCATGAGAGCGCACGTTGTAATAAACACCTTTAATATAGACATCCCATAAGCCAGCTGTATATACGTGTATCTGCGTTTCTATGCAGAGGAACCTCGGAGCTCGAGCTATAATGCAGCTTTTCTTACTATTTTGCAGTATAAGATGAAATATAGGTGAAGTATATACATATAAAATTTCATCTTAACACATTTATAAGGCCTTATCTGATTTTTGTGTATGGGTTGGATAATTTTTTTTTCCTAAATTTATAATACATTTAGAATGAAAATTATTATTATTTATTCATATGTGACCCTGAATCACAAAACCAGTCTTTATAGCACGGGTATATTTGTGGCAATAGCCAACAAAACATTGTATGGGTAAAAATGATCGATTTTTCTTTTATGCCAAAAATCATCAGGATATTAAGTAAAGATCATGATCCATGAAGATATTTAGTAAATTTCCCACCTTAAATATATAAAAAAATATATTTTTGTGAGTGGATGCAGCACAATCGCCTATAGAAATGGACAACTTTAAAGGCGATTTTCTCAATATTTCGATTTTTCTGCACCCTCAAGTTTCCAGATTTTCAAATAGTTGTATCTTGGCCAAATATTGTCATATCCTAACAAACCTAATATCAATGGAAAGATTATGTATTCAGCTTTCAGATGATGTATAAATCTCAATAAAAAAAAAAATACACATAAGACTGATTTTGTGGTCCAGGGTCACATATTTTAAAGATGCGTACATTCAGTGGTTCAATCCAATTAGCTAAATGTTTTATGTTTACGTCAATCTGGATAACATGAATTTGCTTGAAAACCGGATGGAAAAGCATTCACATTTTTGCTTAACAATGAACTGCTGTATTTTGAAACTGGCCTTTTTTGGACCAACCATTCATGCCGGTTCTGTATTATTGCTAACATAAATTAGTTAGCAAGACATCGCTGAGAATTTATAGGTGGATATTATTCCAACGGCTGGATGTTATTTATACTTCGTTTGTGCGCTTCCTCGTCTCTGGTTTCCACTTTTATCTGTTTTTCCAGAGGGCCCCTTGTTTGGTGTCATAACAAACCCGCCCTGCGCCTCCATTCGACGCTGTTCCTTCGGCTTCGTTGACACAACTTTGCTGCGTTGCACGTTGCCCAGCTGCATTTTTGTTTTTCTTTCTTCTCAGATTTGCCGTGTCAAAATGCATCACAGCGGATATGCAATTACAAAGCGCCCGCATCAGATGCGGGTTGGGTTTCAAAGTCAACGAGAGGTCTAATGTCTGACTAGGGCGTTGGAAGCTTTGGAGTCGTCCGGTGCACCGCAGAGTGACTCATTGTCACCTCGTCAGCCTTTACAGGAGAAGCCGGTGCTGAAAACCCCTCATTGTTCACATCCCGGCTTCTGAAAAATGTTGATATAGGTGTTAGGCGTGCCAAGCTCCCTCCTCCGGAAATCATCCGCACACATATAGTCGAGCAGCCACCTCTTCAGGCCTGGCCTTAGGCCCTTTCAGCCATCACTGTGTCACAGCGGGGCTGGTGACTAACGGTTTTGGCTGCTACTTTTGCAAGGAAGCGGCTGACGCTTCAGGGCCACTCTGCCAGAGTACACAGGCTGGGAATCTGGCCAGTGGCGATATAGGAGGGAGCTGCAGGCATGCCAGGCCTGGGAGGGAAGCCATCGCATTAAAAGTGTCTGTTCAAAAAGGGAATAAAAAAGATGGCACGCATTGGCGACACGCGGCGAAGATAAAACAGCCCGCAGGCAAATAAGCGGGACACACCGTATGTAAATGGCCGTTACCGGCGAGCCAAAGGACAGCCGTGACGTGGCACCATTGTGAATTTACATGTCAGATATAGTAAAGATAAGCGTTGTAGTATCCAGTTCTGGGTGCTAAATTTAGCACAGGCTAGAACAAAGCCGTGCACATGTACATGAAGGCCATTTCCTCCTGTTAGATTTTGACCTTTGCAGTCAAGACCGGAGCGCTTCATCCGCTGACACATCAACCCACAGAGGCTGAGAAAGGCCGGCAGAACAATGCACTCTTAACCTGCGAAGAAGAAAAAAAAGAGCGATGAGCAGAAAACGGGTACTGTCCCCAACACAGGAAGCTGAGGCAATTCTCTTTGTGTGAAGACTGTGAATGAGTGCGATACTGCTGACCACACACCACAGGCATTAGCAACCGGCACATGGCCATTTCGGTTTGACCTTCAAGCTGGTTCCTGGAGCACAGCTTCAGCGAAATGCCCCCTTCAACCTTTTTGAAAGAGCAGTCATCTGTTTGCCCACTTCTCAGACCTCTCCTTTGTGAAATTTAGTGTGTTTTTAACAGCAGGCAGTCAGCCACAGAAGACCAGTCAACCATGAACCAAAGCCTTTTCAAACTCGACCCCTGACTTATGCGTGACCAAATCTGCACCTTTTAGGAGTTCAGCATGTCTCCTCTGTTTGTTTTTCAAAACACTGTGGGCTGATTGGAGGATTTTGCTTGTGTATTCTGCTAGACAAACTCCTCTAACAAGGATTTATTTTTGTTCGGAAATGCGAGAGGAGTCGCGGATAGAAAGGAAAACAAAATCATGTGTTTTGTTGCGTTTAGCTCATTAGAAGACGTTTTCTTTTCGCCACCCAATCTTATCCAGCCATCATTACATACATCAGAGGGATGTTTCCAGCAAGGCCCAAAAAAGGGGGTTGTACATTGCGGACCGCAAAACTAAAATCTTCTAAAAAATGCTTCTTATATCTTTTGTTGTTGATGTTAAAGGGTGTGTAACTAATTAAAGCTACAGTATAAGGTAGACAAATTAGGCAGATGCCAACATGGACGAAAATCAGGGAATTAGGACTCAGGAAATGTAGCCAATCTTGAACACTTTTTTTGGTGTATTTCATGCGAATTGGTTCAGCAAAAGGATTCAGATTGACTGATTAAAGGGGTAAATTGCCACTGGCAAGATGGAATTTTAATACAACTTGGCTGTATGCAGTAGGAAGGCGAAATGTTTTTTGAAATCAGTACTACATGACAAGAGAAAACTGAGAAAAAGGGCAATGGTACAACTTTTGTCTTCAAAAATGCAGAAGCACAATCTTTAATTCTCACAAAAGTATTTTACTGACAATTGAGAATATCTCAGTGCAGGTAACAGAGAAATACACATTATTCATTTATATACTGCAAAAATACGAAACTGATTTAAAATCTGCACAGATTCACTAAGGGTGTGTTCACACTTGGCATGTTTGGTTCGATTAAAACGAACCCTGGTGCGATCGCTCTATTAGTGCGGTTAATTTGAATAAGTGTGAACGCTGCCATCCAAACAGTTGAAAAGATGGGTCATGATCCGCTTCCAAACGAACTCTGGTGCGGTTCGAATTATGCGCTTAAATATGAACCCAAGCCATGTAAACGAACCCAAAAACGGGAATATGTCACAAGCTACTACCCTAAAAAGGACAGAATGCTCAAGCATACCTATTTTTCTCATCATAGTTGTGATGACCATCACACCAAACAGGCGTCAGAACCACGTCTCCTTGCAGCAGATCTTCGTTTGTGTGACGGAGGGATTCCTGCCGCTATTTTGACTCCTTTACACATTTTATTAGCTCTTCACGAGTTCTCAGCTGGTCAGAATACCATCATATGTAGGCTACGCACAACGAGCGTAAAAGAGTCATAAAAGCAGACCAATGAGGTTGGGAACATATCCCTACGCCTTTAGGTTTGGTGTTAAAGGACAAGTTCAGTATTTTACACTTAAAGCCCTGTTTACAGATCGTATCTGATGAAATAGAACGGTTAAGATTAAAATTTGGACACATGCTCCTGTCCCGAGAATTTTAGGTTTGTTTCGCTTTTGTGGACCTATTTTGCCAAACGCGTCACACCCGTGATTCTTCCGTTGAGAGCTTGAATAATAGACACTCCAGCCCAGTTGGTGGCGATAATGCACCTTTGCCAATTGCAAGCAAACCACGGGCATTTCATTGAATACACAGAAGAAGCAGAAGAAGAAGCGGCGGAGTAATACCGTAAAGGTGCTGCGGTCTCACAGCACGTCCTATTAAGTCAATGGAGTTGGACAAAAACTACGATAAAACCTGTTGGAATGCATCTTTTTCAGCGATTTTTGATGGAACATATCAGTGAACACCCCCTGACCACTCGGTGAGTTTCACGTCTTTGTAAACGAAAGTTTAATGTGTTTTTAGGACGGAATCTTCCAGTGCACATAGACAACCATTGTGGGGGTGGGGGGGTGAAGCGAAATAAACCTAAAATTCTCGGGACAGCAGCATGTGTCCAAATTTTAATCTTAACCGTTCTATTTCATCAGATACGATCTGTAAACAGGGCTTTAAGTGTAAAATACCAAACTTGTCCTTTAAATGTCAGTGTGAACACTAAGCGGACCAGGACGCAAAAAGAAGCGAGTACTGGCTTAGAAGGATCCTGCCACAGAACTGCTTTATTTACCAAACAAACACAACACACTGATAAGTCAGCATTCAGTTATGTGTACATGTGTCTACTGATGTTCAGAGAGTCGTCGGGGTGGTTCAAAAGCGCATTTGATGTGAAGCGTAAACAGACTCGTCCTCCAGGGAGGGTTGTGGTGAATTCTTACATGACGGGAACTTAAACACTGCGGCTGAGGTGTGGGAAAGAGTGAAGTGAAAAGAAAAACAAAGGGAAGGAATTATTGTTTTAAAAGTTTTGCTGTTGGTATTCCAACCCTCAAACTTTTTGTTCTCCTTTTTGCCTGTATTATGTCAAGTTTTTGATTATGTTAGCTATGTTTAGTTGCTTTCATGAAGATCTTGGGGGAGCTGTTCCACACCAAAAATGTAAGCAGTGCATAATTGCCTGCGTAACTGCAAGACTCACAGTGTTTTCACACTGATAGTACAAACGAACTTCAGATCTATACAGGACATAAAGTGATTTCTGAGTGCTTCCACATTTTGTTATTCAGGAGTAGGCAATTGAGGACTATTAGAAACTTGTTTATCATGAAATCTAATTTACATCTGGAGGGAAGTCAAATTTACATCCAAGTTTTAATTAATCTACACCAGTGGTTTTCAAACTGTGGGTCGCGACCCACTTGTGGGTCACACAGTGAGAAAAGGTGGGTCGCACAAAGGCACTTAGCTGCAGCTAAATTTACGTTACAATGAGTGAAACAAAACCAGTCCGATTAATGACCAAACGACTATGAGTTTTAGTGCCCGCCAAAGTGTTATTTGATCGCTGAGTAATGTAGATGAACTGCTGCGCTTGTGACAGAGTCACAGTGCATGTTTAACTGAAAGAATGAGCAGAGAGAGTACTCGGTCGCGCGCGCGCGCTCTCTCTCTTCGGAGCCAGGCGAAAGTGTAAAAAAGACTTCACCGTCTACAAACTAAGCGCTGTCCTGCTCTCTCTCCCTCGCACATATTAATCAAAATAAATCAACACGGTGGTAAAAGGTCGGAAGACCAAAGTTTCATGTGGAGCATTCGGAGATTTTTTTCTTCTTCCTCAATTACCGCTGGGTAAGTTTCCTTATCTTCTCTGAAAAGCGTCCCAGACATTCAGCTGACATAAAACAACACTTTAATTAAACGAAAAAAAAACTATCCAGTGATGAAATGTTTTCTGTGTTGACACAAATCTTGGATGTCTATGTCCTAACTGCTGGGATAATCACACAACGCGCATGACACGTCCAATTCGCGAACTAATTACTCCTTTGAACGATTCATTTTAATGAATGGACAACTGAGCTTTCCAACAGTGAACTCAGGAGACGTTTGAATCAGTAACACTTTACAATAAAGTTCTATTTATTACATAAATTACATAAAAAGTACAGTTTGTTTACTCAAGCTTTAAAATAAATAAAACCCCTTGTTTTTTTTTTTTGAAAAGCATATGACTACATTTTTCCACACAGTGCTATCAAGAATCGATAAGAGAATCGTTAAAGAATCGGATCGATAATCAGAATCGTCAGTGGCATTATTATTATTGATAAAATCTTATCATTTCCCATCCCTATGTGAAGACGGTAAAATTATAATCAAACATTAAAGAACATAGGCCTACATGTTTTTAAACGTTTTTTTAAGAGTTAAAAGTTTAAAATATTTTGCTAACATGAAGGCTTGTCACTGTCAGTCTTTTTACATCAGTGCAAAACTAGGGAATGCAGATTAAGACCATCAAGCATGCATTGATTAATCCCATTGCATGTAGAAAAAAAAATGTGCGACCAAATCATGCTGGTGCGACCAACTGATAAAGTTGGTAGCACCAGTGCAAGTGGGTCTTGAGATTGATTATACTTGTCTAGGTGGGTCCTAGAACGAAAAAGTTTGGGAACCCCTGATCTACACAAACCGGAAGGCAAATCCTAAAGTGTAGCTATGAAGGTTGAAATTGACTGGATTCTGTCCAACTTTAGTATTTTTTTTTGTAGGAAATTGGAGTAGCTTATTTTGTAATTCTTTGGCTTAATAAAAGTGTATACTGAAAAATAATCTGATACATTTAGTTAAATTTTAACAAGTTCAAAGCCCTTTATGTAATAAAAAAAAAGCACTTCTGCTATGCTGCAACACACTCCTTGTGCAGGCAATTTGAATGCTGAAATCTATTAAAATCTATAAAATGTATGATCAATTTAGGCAAGTTATGACAACATATGTTTTTACATTGCTTTAACTCAGTTGTACAGTTATACAAGATTCAGCTCATTTTCATTCAAGTCAGTTTAATGTAATTTCAATTGAAGTGACTTAAAAATCCAAGCTGATTGTACTTATACATTTTTTTTTTTTTTTTTTTTTTTTTTTGCAGTGAATGCGTTTGGGAAACATATGAAACATTGGAGGGTTGAGCTAACAGTTGACATCCCAAAAAACCTGCACAAGATGTCGATATGCGATGCAGACAGACTTTTTTTTTAGCACTTTTGAATGTGTCATTGAAATGTGATCGTTTCACGCTGACAGTTGATGTCTATAATCACAACCGTGAAATTCAATAGCTTAATTCAGTCATGTTCCTTCACAAACCAGCGCAGTGCCAATATTCATTACTTGAGGACATTTATAGAAAAACAGATTGGTGTAAGATTAAATAGAGCTTTATGACAGCACCTCTCAAGCACAAAATAACTTGCGACAAGGCCATGAAAATATATATCAGCCTTCGACTTGGAATATAACACTATTTTCATCCAAAAACAAAAACCTTAGCCAGTCTCAAGGAATACAAGTTTTTTTTAAATGAATAAAACGTTGCCACAATTGGACACAACGTTCAGAATGCTTTGACTCTTATGGAGATGGGATTACTTTGTGTGATTGTGGGCTTCATTGTGGAGCAAGGGGATCGTGAGCTAAATCCTCTGTCAGGCACTGGTGCTTATCCCTGTTTCTGTTGTTTTTTTCAACCGAAAGGACTCTGTCATAAACGCATGTAATCTCGGTGACAGACAGAGGGAGCGAAAATTTCATTTCATGTGAAAGGGGACAAGAAAACACGAGCAGAAAGGGGAAAGAAAATAAAGACGAGGGTTTGAAGAAGCATTTTTGTTTACGCTAAACAGGGTCTTAATAGTTCACAACAAAGACTTTCGCAGCTTAAGACTCGGAGCATGTACTGTATGGTTAGCAATGCGTTGTGCATTATTCATGGCGACTTCAAAATCTCAATTATTGATGAAAATATAGAAAAAAAATCAGAGGAACTGAAAGAACTGAGAAGGAAAGCATATGAAAGAACAATGATGCAATAGAAGGAAAATGTAAAAACGCAACAAACTCAACATCAGAGGCTATGTTCGGAAACCATACTCTTACTATTCCTTTAATAGTTGCTATAATTCGTTTAGACAGCTAAAAGTTATTACATTTTAATATAAAACTGTGTTAAAAATGCAAAATAATTATTTGCAGGATTATTACTAGAAGCCACTTGCTGAATTCATGTTACACTATAACAACACTAACAAAGTCATGTAGAATATTATTGAACTAAATGTTTACTGTTGCATAATGTTATACACACTGTTTAAATATAATACTAGTATGCAGTGTATATTGAGCAGTATGCTAGTGTTCCACTTCCAACTTTAGTCACTGCATTTCATTAGCCTAGCGGTTAGCACACATGCCCCTGACGTGGGTTTGAATTCGGCCTATGTCTCGTTCCAGTTCTTCCTCTTCACCCCAATGTTTCCACTTAAATCTCCACTCTCACTATCAATAAAATGGGCCAAAACATTTCTAAAATGTAACGGTAAGATGCTATGACCTGTAGCGACCTCATTACACAGAGACGGAGCTGTGGAGGGTGTCTGTGAGTGTCCTTTCAATCACTTTCCTCAGGGTTTTCTGTTTTCACCTGTAAATAAAAAAAAGATAGAGAGATGTTTTGTTCTCTTTAAAAGTAGAGCAAATGGACACTTGCTTAACCAAAAAATGTTTTATAAAAGAATATTCTCTAGTCTACATCAACAATTGTCTTAATTGTTTCCTATGGTGTTTTAGGAGAAACATCTGAGAAGATTTAATCAAGTATCAAAAATGCTCTTAAGCTAAACGAAAAATATAAATGTATGTGGGTAGCACAGATAATTTGGTTTCGGAAGAAACAGGCAAACAGGCCTTAACCCAGATCTCCATGAAAGCAACTAAACATAGCTAACATAATCAAAAGCCTAGCATGGAACATAATACACTTATGCATTTTGCAGACGTTTTCACCGGTGCATTCAAGCGATACATTTTATCAGCAGCTGTGCGCCTGAGAAATCGAACCCATGATCTGTTCGTTGCTGGCACCATGTTAAAGGGACAGTACACAAAAAAGAAAATGTGGTGAATTTAGGTTGATTGGGACATTTTTTTCAGGTCATCTCAATGGCAAACGTCCCAATCACCCTGAATTCCCCCCCTACTCAACATCATGTCCTGGAATTCCAAACCTGTATGAAGTTCTTTTGTCTGTGGATCACAAAAGATAATTCGATTTTATAAATATATATATATATATATATATATATATATATATATATATATATACAGTGAAGGTTAATGGGGTCCAAAATCAACTCAAAAGTAAGTGAGAGGAAATAATAACAGATTTTTCTTTTTCTTTTTTTTTTTCGTGAACTACCCCTTTAAAGAAGTTACAGAAAGTTGAATTAAACCTGAATAAAACAACCAAGAACCCATTAAGTCTCCTGAGCTATGAAGGAGCAACTACTGAGCAATAAAATGTTCCTCTGGGCAGTACCATCAGTTCTGAACAAGGCAAATCATTGTGGTAAATGAGGTTAATACTAGAAAAGGTCTTCATGAGCCCATTTTTTTTCTTCTTTTAAGCATTGTGTGTATATGCACGTCTGTTCGAGGAGGCTTGGGGCCCAGACACTTGGAATCATTTAGAGAGTATGTCGAGTGTGGGTGGAAAGGAATGCGTGCCCAGATAAAAAAGAAAAGAAAGTGAAAGAAAAACAGATGAGAAAAGAGGAGGTGGGGAGTGTGTGTGATAGACAGAGAAAGGGCAAACGAATGGTGTGGCGGAGGGGGGAAGTGTCACCTGAGATGGAGGAACGCTTTAAGTGGCAGAACGCAGGGAGGAGAGAGAGGGTGAAAAAGAGGACAGCGAAAGAAAGAAAAAGAGGTGGGAGAGGGGGAACAGGAGGGAACAACAGACAGAGGGGGGAGAGAGAGAGATAAAGAGAGAGGGAGAGAGAGAGTAGAAAAGCAAGCAGCCCACTCTCTTACCTACTGTTCTCCATCAAGCAGATTTCAAATGGCTTTTGCAGGTCTCGCTTAGGGGAACATCTATTCCTATCACAATGCTGCCCACACACATCTCTCTGACAGCCGACGGGAGGGGGAGAGCGAGTAGGAGAGAGGGGGAAGAGATGGAAAATAGAGAGAGAGACATAGAACAAGCAATCGTTCGGGCCTTAATGGTGCACTAGCCTGAGCTGGAGGTTAGCGTGCGATGCCCCCGCTACCCATGAGGTCCAAACAAGGAGGAATCGAGAAAGCTATCTGTTAACATTCCCATTCAGCTCAATGGCAGTTGATTGGCTGATGCAACTTTGCGGGTGCCATCTTATTTATAAAAAAAAATAGAATTGCCAATATGATTTAAAATATGAGGAGCTCCAAACATGACATGTGGGGGGAAATAGGCCTATGTATATCCTGTCCACAAATTAAAGCCGCCTTTCCACTACACACGACAAACGACAGCCGTTGGACCGGAAGTCATTCATTTCCAATGGAGAGTAGTACGGGAGCTGCGTGGAGTTCCGATTATGTGTATGCGGAGATTTCGGATCCGATTTGAGCTTCGGATGAGTTTAAATATTTGAACTTCTGCGGCTGACCGCTATGAGCGCGAAGCTAGAATTACCAGTATTTTAACACTTTAACGTTGTTCTGTACACACTATTTCTGTAAAATTATGGTTATTAATAATTATGGCAGAATTTTTTTTTTTTATAATTAGTAAATCAATATTTATGTTTATTTTAGATGTATTGAGGGTCATTTGTTTTGTGTGGATATATAAAATGATAAATAATTATAAAAAATTATTCATTTTACCATGGTGAATAAGCCGAGGTAACGGTTGCTTCACGACCAATTTTAAAGTTCCTTCCGACTGCCACTAGGGGGCGAAATGCGACAATCGAATGTGAATGTCGTGTACAGTGGAAAGGTGGCTTAACTATTCGCTCCCACGACTTACTAATACGTCAGCATGTTTTACTAAAACGTGACCATGTTTTAAAAATTTGTTCCTTTGTTTTCGTTAAATCAAAACGAGGAAACAAATAAGTTCAACGTGGCCACGATTTACTAAAACAAGGGAACAAATTAGTAAAACATGCTGACGTATTATTAAGTCGTGGGAGCGAATAGTTCAGCCGCCTGTCCACTGTACACGACATTCACATTCGATTGTCGCATTTCGCCCCCTAGTGGCAGTCGCAAGGAACTTTAAAATTGGTCGTGAAGCAACCGTTACTTCGGCTTATTCACCATGGTAAAATGAATCATTTTTTATAATTATTTATCATTTTATATATCCACACAAAACAAATGACCCTCAATACATCTAAAATAAACATAAATATTGATTTACTAATTATAAAAAAAAAAAATCTGCCATAATTATTAATAACCATAATTTTACAGAAATAGTGTATACAGAATAACGTTAAAGTGTTAAAATATTGGAAATTCTAGCTTCGCGCTCATAGCGGTCAGCCGCAGAAGTTCAAATATTTAAACGCATCCGAAGCTCAAATCGGATCCGAAATCTCCGCATACACATATGATCGGAACTCCACGCAGCTCCCGTACTACTCTCCATTGGAAATGAATGACTTCCAGTCCAACAGCTGTCGTTTGTCGTGCGTAGTGGAAAGGCGGCTTTAATTTTGGCTCGTGGGAACGAATTCTTGATTTGTGGCCAAGATTTACTAAAACGAGAGAATGAATTATCGTGGCTATGATATATTTTTTGTCTGCATGTCGTGCAGGGCTCCATAAAAATGTATCTATTTATTTATTTTTTAAGCTCACGGTTTGCTGTCACATTTAGCAATTTTTTCATACAGTATATAAAAAAATTATACTTTTTTTTTACTGTGAACCAAGCCACTGCGAGACGCTGAAAACACTGGATAATGAGCTGCTCACGAGTAAAAAACACTTCACTCTGAAATAGGCCTAGATAAAATATATTAATTTAATTAAATCACGTCCTTTATGATTTGGTAATTGCGTCAGGCCACTGCAGTTTTATTTCGATTAATTGTGCAGCCCTATTGTCTTCTCTTTTCTTCTAGAATTTGCATTCAGCTATCCATCTTTGTTTTCCCTTACCCATCTTTTTTATTGACCCTGTCCGTTTCTTTTCCGTTTCGAGCATCTCATCCCCTCTCCATCCCTCCCCCAACCCTCTTCTTGTCTTCTTCCCTCATCCTTTGCCCATGTGACCACGCCTGCTCTGAGAGCAACTGCAGTCTCACTGCCAGAGGATTCTGCCAGAATACGAATGAGAATCCAGCTTTTCCAGGGAGAAACGTGGCTGCAAAATAGGAGGACACTGCACATACAAACACACTTACAGATATTGATGTGCCACATTGATTGATTCTGTGACAAATACTGGGTTAGGAATAGTTCTCATTTTAAACAGAGATGGTACACCCCAAGGGCTCTAATAGCCGGCGTATTTAATGTCGTTGTGCATTCTCTTTCCGTGATAGTTTAATATTGACCGTCTGATCGATAATAAAGATTGCATTCATATGCCGAGTCCTATCTGAAATTGATATACGCACGGAAAGTGACCTCGGATATCTATTAAAAATATTCAAAGCCCAAACATTACGTGATGAACAAGTATATTGATTTCTGGAGAGAGAAATAAACCATGTGTATGCCTTAGAAAGGCCACAGAATTCTCATTTGAGCCACATAGAGTTCGGCATACCCTAAATACTGTTTGTTTAAAACAGAAATCTATGCTGCTATATTTCCGCCCATTGAAGGATGGTGCTTCTCAATTCAGAAAGCTTTATTGGCATGACTCTGACAGGATGACGAGGCCTTAACCTTAATCTTACTGAGCCTGCAAGACCGATCAGCCTGTCAGGCACAAAGCGGAGCATCTTTCAGATATCTGCCATATTTCCTATTAAAACAGCATACTTTAATAAACATCACAGCCTGGCAAATCCATACAAAACTACTTTCTTCACAATCTATTGATCAATCACAGACAAACTGCTCATTATAAAAAACGTATTATATCTCACTATATGCAAGTATTTATAAATGTAGGGGGAGTCTGAATTACACTTCAGAATCTCATCGAAAGTTGTAGGGAATCCGGGTACTTTTTTTCCTACTCTTTTATGAGTAGGCCTACAGTGAATTCGGACATAACATACTTTTTTTGTCATGTACTGTTTTCCACCTACTATATAGTAGGGAAGTATGCAATTTTGGATGCAGCTCTTGTCATTCTAAAAAGCATTTGATTGGACAAAAATGTGCACCACGTCATCAATATTTTCCTGAAGAGAAAGACTTTACATTTTTATATTGGCCTATGTATGTGCTAGAAGTTAATTTTGTCAGTGTTTCGGATAACACTAGTGTAACCCCTCTACCTGGGTCTTACTCGCCCCACTCTGTGCAGGCCTCGAACCCGGGTCTCCGGCGTGAGAGTCAGGCGCTCTAACAAGGAGGCTTAAGACTGCAGCCTCTAGCGCTAGAGCGCCTTTTGAGATCAGAGGAGTGAGGTTTACTCGTACAGCGACTACTAGCTGGCCTCCGTTACACTCACCCCCCTAAACCCCACTCCCATCCGGGTCACGGCACCAATGTAACACCAAAGTAAAAAAAACTGCAGCCTATTAAGATCAGAGGACTGAGGTTTACCCGCACAGCGACTACTAGCTGGTCTCCGTTACACTAGCATAAATGATCTTAAAAGTAATAGAATAAAACCCACAAAAGTAATTAAGTGACTATAACTAGCGAGAGTTGATTAAGAAAAAAATTATATTATATAAAAAACTTACTATTGTCAGCGTGTAAATACATCGCTTTCCAAAATAATTAGTGGAAGCGTTTATATTTACCTCAGAATCATACGGCCTCTCGGACATTAATTCGTCCAAGCTAGCTCTTTAAGGTAAAGATTGACATTTATACGCCATAAATACAAACAGTGTTTGGACACATTGCAGTTACGTTACTTCGTTTACACATATTTTCACTAGTACAATATTTTACGAGGAATCCATGTAAAACGAATATCTGCATCGCATTTCTATGACAGTTAAAAAAACACGCGTACCTCACACGAGCCGCCGTCGCGCCAATGCCAGCCCAACTGCATTGATAATGGAATCGCGCATTAATTGCGATCTAGTTTTGACGTGTTGCTCGCTTGCAGTGTAGTAGACACTGTGTAAATGGTGCATTAAAGCATAAATCAACTTTCCACTGCAGTAAACTCCAGACATGAAGATTGCAGCTTATCTTTTTCTCAGGTATGCTACACCCACGTGGGCGTTTTTCTGTCATGGACAGAATAGTTGATCTCTATTGCATTTTATATTTCCCTTAAACTTTAAATCACAGAAAACTTTCTTCAGTTTTATATTGTCATTAATACATTGATTTATTATAAATTTTTCATAAATTTACATATTTCAATTACATTTAAATTAATTTGTCATTGATTTACATGTTTATTAAGTTGCTTGGCTGGCTGGTCCTCACAGTGTAGCTCTATACTCAGTTCTACCAGAAAGACTCGGGAGAGTTATTTCAATAAACCATACATTTATTGACAGCTCAGCAAGCTGATAATCTACAAAGTCATTTGGCGTAGGCCCCGTCCGTAGTGCATAGTCCGAGAGTATCGGATCTGCAATTCCTGCCTAAATATGAAGGCAGGGGCGCAGCCGACCCCCCTCCTGGGAGGTATGGACGGGACCATCCTGGTGGTGGTGGGGAGGATGGGGGTAATCGTCGCTTCAGTATCTGCGAACTCAAACATGTGTAAGTACCGTGCTTTTATACAATAAGCATAATAATATGATTGGATAGAAGTGAAGCAATAAGTGACGTAATAATTGAGTCTTCCCAGCAGAACTTATGCTAAAGCTTTCATTTCTAGATTTCTTAATTTAGTGGTTGTAGGCATATCTCATTATTCATAAGCATTAGGGACCACCTACACTAAACCCCAAACAAAACAGGCTAGATCTGTGCCTGATACAAATGCTTTGTTATTCAAACATGTCAAAGTGTATGGGAAAACCAGGTCGAATGTAACAATGTGCAACTTATGTTCAAAGTGAAATTATACTGAAGTCGTTCTACATTTGTACAAAGTACCACCTGGTATTGATAGACCACACTTGTGAGTTATTGACCACAGCAAAAATATATCTCTGTCTAAAAAATTATTTTATAGTTTTTTCTGAAATATGGAACTTTCGCCCCTGCTCTACACCTACACCTTCAGTACAGTAAAATAATTGAATTGAATGTGGTACAAATCTTTTCTTTTTTTTTTTTTTTGCATAGTATAAGATCTTTTCACAATTCCTGTGTGGTCTCGTTTTTCATTCTCATTCAACACATGCCTTGTGTGTGTTTACTCTTTTTTTTCTTAAATCCAGAATGTCACATCTGTCTCCATGGCCGCGGAAAGCTCATCTCTCCTACGCTGATCCGAGACCAGCCTCTCCAGACGAACCCAAACAAGAACCATTGTGAAGGTAATCTCAAAACCAGTCTGAAATCAGGGTGAAAGAGTGATTTCCACCAATAGCATCCCCATGGCAGTGGAAACAGGATCAGCACAAGAAAGACCCTTGTCCTGGCATATAAAAACGAGCCTTCTCGGTGCAAAGCAAAAACAAACACTCCCACCCTTTCAACGAGGCATTCAGGAACAGATTATGAGGCAGTGCACAAGACAAACCATGTTCCACGAACAGACAATCACTCAGAGACCACCCTGAGGACATTTCAACTCTGGAGCCCCCGACAAGGCTTCTTTGTCGTGTTCACTCAGCCTTGCCTGATTTTAGCTCTTTTCCAAAACCTAGCGAGCTGCTTCCATTTTGCCTTCTTATGCAGTCTATGTTATGTTCATTTTTTATATGCATATTTGTTTTGTGTTTTATTTTTTTGTTTTTTTTATATTTTAAATCAGTCACTTACGATGTTCTGTTTATCTCTATATTTAGGCAACAACTGACAGCTCACTAGGTTTCAAAACAGAATTACTCACTCCTATGTGATGTGTTCCCCCTCAGTCCTAGCGTGACTGACCTTCACCATCATGTGACTCAACCATTGTGGTCTTGTGGGTCCTGGTGTCATGACTAAGCTTGATTGTATGAAAAGAGAGCGGGCATCAGCATTGGTATTAGCAATGCCCTGGGCATCACAGAGGAGCAGCTGGCCATGAACGCTCCAGCGAGACTCAGCCAGGCTCTGGAGCACAGCACAAATGGACTGATTTGGAATGAATGGTCTGTTGAACATGTGCTAATTTTCCAGCAGTGCTGCTGCATGATCTGAGGCCTGGAGGTGAGGGACGTTGGGGTTTGTTTGGTTCATAAAGGGTGCTGTGAAAGCTGGAGATTCCAGATGATGTCCACAGTCGAGGAAGACATGGGACCCTACCATACACCCGGCGCAATGCAGTGCCTTTTGCCGACGCACGTGTTTTTTGCTAGTTTCAGCCCAACGCAGTTATCATTTTCACGTCCTGTGTCACATTGTTTTAATAGTAAATGCATTTGTGCCCATCTGTTCGCCCATGGGCGTGCAGGTCTGAAAACGAGGTGTGTTCGGGGACATTGTTGGCGCGTTGCTATTTTGAGGCAACTGAAATAGACTGCACCATTGACCATCTGAAACCTGGTCTAAAGTCAATGGCGCAATATTTTTTTTGTTATTTAAAGACCGGGTTAGTAATATGTGCCTATAGGCGGGTCCACAACGCACATACACTTTGTCCCATAGATGGTTAAAGCGAGCAAGCAGATTCGTTTCCTCGCTAGAGAAGCTTTTCCACTTGCAAATTCCGCCATGTAAATAGCGAATCCGCCATGGCATGAGCGCAACTGGCTTTTAAAGGGAATGGGAGATGAGACTCTGATTGGTTTATTGCAAGTTACGCCCAAAACACACCCATGACTCATTAATAGGGACAACCCTTTTAGACCATGCGCTGGGCGCGCCTACCATTTTTTCCCGTCATTAGGCTGGACTCACATATCGCGTCTTTTGCGCGCTCAAGTTCATTATTTCAAATGTAGGCGCGCGGGATGCGCGCTCATAATGGAAGCGACGTGGTCGCGGTGCGACGCGCTAATTTTTTCCATGCGCGTCCGCGCCGCATCGAGATAAAAACATCTCAACTTTTCAGAATGCCGCAAGCGCACCGTAGGTCACGTGACAAGAACCTAACACTGTAAACTGCTGCACTAGTTACTAAAAAATATTTTTACAAAAAATATTAATGCTCACAACTGATTCATTGTTAAATCCATCATTGTTTATACAGAATTGTTCTATATTCTATATATAAACTTGTATGTGTTTGCTATTTCTGGCGTTTTATGACCACTTCAGTTATAGTCTAACCTCAGACAAATGCAGAGCCGTTGCGCAGGAGAGATGGTTTCACGGCAAAAGCTCTGTTTACTGATGCTTGGGCCAACTTTTCTTAAAATATAATCAAATTGGTCCTGGTCCACTCTGAAATAGGCTTTGAACCGTTCATTGTCCAGGCGGAGCTCCTGGATCAGCTGGTGAAATTCCCCATGTTTTAGCATTAATTGTGCTTAGCAACGATAGACGCCTCCGGAGCACAACCGCGTCCTAGCGCTTTTGAAAAAGGAGAACGCGACGCGCCTAGCGTTTTCTACGCGTTTTTAGGCGGGATATGTGAGTCCAGCCTTAAACTAGCAAAAGTGGATTCGGACACGCCCTAAGTGCACTTTAGACCATGCGCTTAGATCGTTAAAATAGGACCCAGAATGTGTGGTGTTCTTATAGAAATAGTTGACCCAAAAAAACTTTATTCTGAGGAACATTAAAGAAGATATTTTGAGAAATGTCTCACTGGTTTTTAGTCTATACAGTGTGTCAGAGGTAACCAAAATTGTTTGGTCACCATCATTCTTCAAAATATCTTCTGTGTCTCGCAGAAGAATGAAATGCATACAGATTTGGAAACGACAGGAGGGTGAATAAATGATGGCAGAATTTTCATTTTTGGTTGAACTACCCTTTTAAATTTAACATGAAAATTAGAATTTCTGAGTAAAACAGAATGTTCAGCCAGAATTTTTTTTATAACGTGCTATTATTATAAATTGTGCACAATAAAAAATTTTTTTTATTAAAGTCAAATGTCATAATCATTCATCAAATAATGTAACTTTTTTTGCCACCAAAACATTATATTTTATTTATTTTGTATTGATAAAGTAAAAAGTAAAATAATATTATCCAATAATATCATAGACAACTTTTCAAGAACCAATCAAATCCTGGTGGATAAAATTCTCTCTCTCTCTCTCTCTCTCTCTCTCTCTCTCTCTCTCTCTCTCTCTCTCTCCATCCCCACCTTAGCAAAGACAAACTAATTTCCATATAAATGGAGTGTAGGCCTGCAGCCCAGGGACCAGGCAGAATGGCAAATATTTCATCTCTTGCCTGGAGAGCCCGCTGCTGTTTCTTTGTCGCCATCAACCATTGCTTCATTCCCATCTCTCTCTCTCTCTCTCTCTCTCTCTCTCTCTCATATCAAGCTGCTTCATTGTCGTGCTGTTATGCACACCTGACCACATCACCCAAGCACCTGCAGGGGTCAAACCAGGCTCTTTGGCTGTGATCAGCCATCAGCTGTTGTAGCCAGGTTTGAATACAGAGGACGCCAGGAGATCTTTGGCTAAAACAGGGGAGTGAGCAAACAAACTCACTCTCACTCTCTCTCTCTCTCTCTCTATATCCTTCACCATCCACCCACAATACTTTTCTGTTTTTATTCTACCCCCTCTACCCAGAGGCACCTGACATCCTGATTTAAATCTTTTTAAGCAATATCACACTCGCAATCATGCTTGTAGTACTGAATTTCTGTGCAACTGTGATTCGGCCACAGGTCATTTTGCTTTTAAATGACAGTTCCATAAAGTAAGTTGATAAGAAATATTCCGGGTTCAACACAATTTAAGCTCAATAGTACCAGGTTGAGTACCATGAAAAATACCTCTGAATCATCCCTTGTTTGTTTTTTTAAAGAAAGAAAGAAAGACTTTGAAGTACTAAAATTACATATTATTTTAATATGTTTGTGGAGGTTCACTTATAATATGAAATAAAGTTTGTTGCAAAAAAAAACAAAAAAAAAACATCCGCTTGTTTCCGACGCTAGGATCCTTCTGAAGTCTGTACAGAGACACAACCGAGCTGTTTAAACTAGACAAGCGTTTAAAAGGCTAACGTTTATTCACTCTTTCAGTTGTCCTGTTGTCGAAAGATTAAAGCGCGAGTATATAATATAAATGGGTTATATAATATAAATGCGAATATAATGGGTTCTATTTGCTTTTGATGCAGCGCTCACATCCAGTGTAGGCAACTGAATGCCAGTGGGCGGGGCCTATGGTGCGATGATGTGTTACTATTCGTCGATTCTTGCTCTGGAGGCGGGCATATGAAAATGCATTTAATTTGACCACAGATCCCGCAATATCAAAACGAGCTGTTTTTAGAGCGCGATTAAATAAATGCTTTGTTTATTATGAGGATGACATTTTAAGCTATGAAACTTGCAGGATGTTTTAATGGTACAAAACACTCTATGTCAAAAAGATCAATGCAAATTTGATTTATGACCCCTTTAAATTAGCTAAATAGAAATATCTAACAAAAACTATTGAAAAAACAAACAAAAATATTGACTAAAATTTTAATAAAAACAAAATATACAAATAAAATCTAATTCAATATATTTATTAATACTATATTAGTATATAAATGATACTAAAATAACATTGGACCCTACTTTATTAATAAACATCCATGGGATGATTTATCCATCATCAAAATGTAATAACTTTCTGTGACAAGTCAATATTATTACCGCAAATTTTTGTGGTTATCAACATGCCACAAATGCTGTCGATTGACCTTGCATTGAATTTATTTATTTATTAATCCTTTATTTAAACAGGATAATTCCATTGAGAGCCTACATTCGCTTCTTCCAGAGAGAATTGAACCCAAAATATTCCTTTGTTAAGTTGATACCGTTCAGCACTCTTGGAACGCTGCTTTGCCAATCAGATTAGAGGACTGGAACTAACTGTTGTATAATTGTTTTTTGCCATAAACCTACTCTTCCAAATAACATTTTCCCCTTTTCTGTTTAGACATTAGTAAAGCGCTACAGATGGCCAGTGTGTAATATGGTTAGTTATAGTTACTCCAGTGCCAGCAGTTCAGATTACATGATCTAATTCCCTTCTCCGTGTGTGGCTCTTTGTCACACTCCATGATTTCCGACGGCACTGTCCACATTTCACCGCCCAGAGGAGAGCTGGAGAGCCAGACCGCGGCAGAAAGAGGCAAGATAGCAGGATAGTGGGGGTAGAACACCATCTAATTGAGGAAGCATTATTTTTCCACCAGGAGAGTGCAATAAAAATTGAATGAGGAAATAAATAATTCAGTTTTAGTTTCCAGCAAGAAAACGGCTTTTCTCTGACTGATAGCAAAGAAATCAATGCTTTCTTACTCCTCAAGCGCTCGGAGCTGAGGGCTGGTGCGGGGGGGGCAACTTGAGTGCGGCTCTGAAATGATGTGTGCGTGAGACAAAGCAAAAGTCTGTTATTAAACAATGTAGTGTGTCCAGTAGCTACAAGTGACTGATGACAAATCACATGAAGAAATATGATTGACTTGATTTAAAATGATGTTTTAAATAATTCATGTTTAAAATTATGTTAAAGGGACTATAATGTTGGGACTATTTTTTTTATTTGCATATAGATTTATATATATATATCATTTATTACAATTTATTTCATTAAAAAAATCAAATTAAATCCAAAAACTTTTCAAGGTGGTCTCAGACAACTGTATTTTGTATATTTCAATAGTATAAAGTCTCCTTTGTAGAAGTGGGTAGTTTGATAAAAAATAATAATTAGAATATTCATAATTAGAATATTCATTCGCACAAATATAGCATTCAATTTTTGGAATTTCTTTTTTTATCTAAACTCTTAAATTCTTAATTCTAACATTCTGATTTTCAATACCATGTTAAAATTGACATTTTGGTACAAAATGTAAATACTTGCATTATAATTCATATAATACTTACAATATACTACATACATTTTTCATGATGTCTCAGTTTTTTCAGTTTTTTGGATGCTGGTTGATGGTTTAATGGTTACTGGTCCCCATCATGGGATGCTTGTTGTTGGTTTGATGGTTACTGGTCCCCATCATGGTATGCTGGTTGATGGTTTGATGGTTACTGGTCCCCATCATGGGATGCTGGTTGATGGTTTGATGGTTACTGGTCCCCATCATGGGATGCTGGTTGATGGTTTGCTGGTTCCCAGCATGGGATGCTGGTTGCTAGTAGACCAGCATATGTTGTCTCCTGGGTGCTGGTATGATCCCAGAAAGACCACAACAAAACTTGTGTATGTGTTACATGTCACGTTTCTATGTGTTAATAGTTAAATAAAGTCAATTATCCAAATCATTTTAATAGATTTTTTAATAAAGAAAAACACATGATTCATGTTACATGTTCATTGGCAGATCAAAACCCTCAATGTTAAACTAACACTGCTCAGTTTTCAAATGGTCCCAGTCTATAGAGTAAAAGTAACTGAAGCAGTGTTGCAGTTAGTGAAATAAAATAGATTCATTTTCTTTCAGCAATTGATCAAAGTGCATGATATCACTATTGTCTGTAATATGTCATGCTGAGTTATCTAGTTGCTATTAACTGCTTTTAACTCACACTCAACCCCGCAAGCATGCTGGAGAACCAGCTTCACCTGCTTCAGTTTGCATGACTATGCTGGTCCACCAGCTAGGCCAGTACTATACCAGCACAAACCAGCCTGGACCGGCATAGAGGACATGCTGGATTTTTCATCAGGGTTGCTTTCAGTTCCTTAGGTAGGAGTTTATGGAATAGAGTTATGTACAGTTAAATGAGCTGTGGTGGATTTCTTTTAGCTTACAGTTGGTATTCTCATGGGTGTTTCGTTATTTGTCAGATGTCATGCTCATAGAGTTACCCATGCAGGAGGATACACATGATAGACTGTCTAAAAATTGATTTTTAACCCCCTACGTGGAAACAGCAATATCAATCTGTGTGTGGCACAAACATCAGAATGGCAGAGCAATTAAAATGAGACTTCAATGAAAATGTTCAAACCAAACCAAAAATATGCCATGAATCAGTTAATTATAATGAAACAAATAGTAGAATGAAGAAATATATAGAATAGTTCTCCTAACTTGCCTTTTCTGTTTAACATTTTACTGTAATATTTTAGTATTTTCTGTCAAATCTGTCCATTTTTGTTTAATATTCCATTAGGAAAGGGCTCTTGGAAGTGGTAAATCTTTGGTCTGGAATGCTGTAGTTTTAATATGAATCATGAGAAAACCACTGGAATGTTAATGAAATTAACGAACGGCCTAAAAGATCATTCATAATGATATTACAGTTTTTTTTTTTTTACCACATCGATGTTCTGTGGTCCATGGTTTGAGTTGAATTATAGCTTTGGTTTACACCTACGAAGAAACATTAGTTGAAGCCATTTGATCCTACACTGTTTTGAGTGTGTGTTTGTGTAATCTGTCAACGCAGGGTTCGGTTTACCATTTGCAGACATCTACGATGTTGTTTAATAGCCTGTCTGTGCAACCCAGGGAAAGACAATGCAAGGTTAATGAAGCGCTACTCCATCTCGCTGGCAGACGTAAACGCTAACTTCTGTTTATTTGGAAAATCCTAATTCCCCTAAGAGAGACGATGCTGGACAGGCATATGGGAAAAAGAGGGGGAAGGATGGATAGCGAGCAAAAACACAAAAGAGAACAAATGGATGATGCTCTAATCCCACTCTGACACCCACTCATCCTGCTGAGCCATCATTCCATGCGCCGAGGGAAGCCGAGTCTGTTGTCCTTCCTCTGTCAACAGTTCCTTTCCTCCATCCCTCACTCTTGTCTCTCTCTCCCACTTTCCTTCCTACTCAACGGCTCAAAGCTCACACCTAGGCAACGTACCACAATGTTGTAAGATTTGCCCTTTATGGTGACCATGTGAAAAGAAAAACCTTTCCAAATCAAACCTCAAACGTTATGAAAAAAGGGATATGCACTGAAAGCCACAGAAAACCACTTCCCCCAATCCACATAACTTCTTCCGCCAATATAGTTTCGCAAAGCCAGAGTTTCGCCTATTTGCATTCAACTTTGTCAGCATTACATAATTTTGGCCAAGAACTGCCCTTTCAGGAGCCGTTTACACGACACCATTTTCAACCAAAAACCAAACTTGTAATGCATTTTGGCCTAAAATGTTTTGCGGGCATGAAAACGCAAGCTTTTGAAAACGTGGTTTCAAAGTGCAAGTTTTTGAAAATTATACCGTTATCGTCCCGTGTAAACTTGAAAAACACGAATCTGTGAAAACGGTGACGTCATATGCATGCATATTACATGTTCAGTCTATAGGCGTGTAGAGTTTCTTTACAAAGTGACATCGCCACCTACTGGCCTGGCATGAATAATACAGCGTTTTTAGTCATTTTCGCGGATCTGTGTGAACGGGATCGTTTTGACAACATTGTCATCTGTACGTGATAAACGCAAAGAAAAAAACGTTTCCGTTTTTAGTGCATTGTTGTGTAAATGTACCTTTATACTGGAAGTGTTTTGTTTTTTTGCCTTTTAAGCGAGTTCATCTGAAATTGGACATAACTCGTATCGATACAGATTTCATGATTAGATTCAGTTTAGATGATGATTCAGATCTTGACTCGATTTTTTGATTCATTTTTGATTATAGTATTTAATTTGGGGATTTTTTTTATTGTATTATTATTTTCATTTTATATTATTTCCCCCTAAAAAAAAAACATTAAAACTCAGATTATCAATGTGGTCTCAGACTTTTTAGACCATGCTATATTTTATATAAATTAATATTTAAATCTCCTTTGGGAGTATACATTTGAATACAATTGCTTAATTATACTATTTGATTTTTGGATCATTTATTTATTTAGTTTCCCCAACTGTATCATTCAGTATTGTTTATTTTTATTTTTTATTTTTTATTATTTTATTTAAGGATCCATCAGACTGAATCAAACGTAACTCTTGAGTTTGTGAGTCTTTTTGCATGATTAAAAAAAAATGGTTCTTGCGAGTCATTTGTTTGTGAATCAAATATTAGTCTGAATAAAAACTGAATAGAAAAAGGTGCTTTCTTGCCATTATCTTATGATAGCATGGCCCTTATATCTTGTCACATTCAATCCAGTTTGCAGAAAGTACAAGATCGATTGATATAAATCAGTATTTTTACCCAAACTCTGAGAACAAAACATACGTGGACACAATATATTAATCTACAAATGTTTACAATTCTAAAAATGTAGTTGTTTTCTGTGTTCCAGAGAATCATTGCTCATATACAGCGATGAGTAACTCCCATGATGCATCAGGATGAGTCATGCCCACCCTGGTGATTGGCTGTGGCTTAGTGTCTTGCTTCTGTTTCCACTTGGCTCTTATGGTTTCGTATCTCGGTAAAAGACGAGTGGACTAACACCGTTAGCCGTAGCACGTGGAGGGTGCTGCGAACTCGCACCATTATTCACTCTTGGAGACCCATAATTAATCTACTGATCTGTGGCTAATTGCCGTTTCAGGGTTGAAAGAATCCGCTGAGCTGCAGCTTTTTCCCTAAAAAGAGTGTCAACCACAGCAGAAAGGAAGCTGTGCAATCCTGGACTTCACAGAGAGATGAGAAAAGTTGTGTTTTCCAGAAAAAAAGAAAGAAAGAAAAAAACGTAAGGCCTTTCAAAATAACTGGGAATTCGTCTGCAAAATTGAGGCGACCAATGACGCAAGAACTGTGGGAAAAATATATGTTTGCGCCACTAAATCTCAGCACAAGGAAACCAAAGAAAGTTAATCGTTGCGCATTCAGTAACAATGACATCATATTCCAAGTAAATTTCTGGGAAACTAATCAGTGTTGTTTTTTCCCCCCATTTCTTTCCAAGGTGTAAACGGGGTGAGCGTGTCGCAGCATGCTCTACATGCAAAGAACATGGGAAGCAGGAAACGCTGCATTCAGACCACCCTGTGGTTGACTCAAAGTGACTCAAAGGAAGAACATGTTCCTCTCAAAATGTAGCTTCCCTACGATGACCAAACCCTTAAGAACTGGCCCTCTCATGCCCCTTATACAGCAAGTCCTGTCATGAGCAAGCATTTTTTCCAGGAACACTTCACCACAGGGACGCACTGAATCCAGAGCAGTTAGGAAATAGACATTCTGGATCCTAAAAAAAATAGAGCGTGAACTATAAGGAATTAATTTAGCCAGCTGTTACGTGATAGTGAATTCTCAAAGGGTGGCAAATTATGCTCAAAATACACACATGCATGCAGAGACATATTCCGTATGATAAACTAGTGACTTAAATAAAGCGAGACAACAACAATGGCGACACAAAGGAAAAAGCAATTTGCTGCTGAAACAAGCCTTCATTGAGGTCAAAACAGGGGCTTTGGGATGTTTATGCCTCACAGCTCCAAATATGGATGCATTTATGGGCAGAAATAGACTCTGGTAGGTGTGGTCGCATTTGTCCTTTGACATTTGTCGACATAACTGCTTTTTCACAAGCAACACGAACATGCTGCAAATGATGATATTCAAGCTTGTTGAGTAACCTCACGTCGGGCTGCCTAAACAATAAACACGTACGCACAACACATTAGCTCTGTTACAAAACCTGGTGAGTTTGCCTGTCTGAACAAATTTTGGTCAAAGTATTAGGCCGCATCACACGTGTCCTTTGCGGTACAGTAAATCTCAGTTTGCACTGTGGAAAGTTTGAGGAAAAAAAATCTATTAACGATGGCAGACAAAGCAAAAGTATTGTCAATTATGAGTAAAAATTTTGAATAAAGTAAAAAAAAAAATTTTTTAAACTATTAAATTGAACAAATGCACCATTTTACAAGATATTCATGTAAGTGTAGTACTCCCAGATTATTTATTTATGAATTTATTTATTACATTTAATATAGTAAATGTATTCGCAGCTGGAGTACACTCTTATTTGTGCCTAAAAGCATTATGCAAATTTGGTTAATTTAATGTATTAAATGAGAGTGCTACAGTCTTACTTGTAGCTTTATTCATTTGTTTAATTTATTTAAGTGAGAATACTAAACTCTTATTACTAGCCAAAATCATTAACTAAATTTACTTTTGTATGTATCTTGTAATGGAATGTATTTAACAAATAAGAGTGTTGTATGCTCACCTAATAAATGTAAATAAATAAATTGGATTAATGCTTTCAGCTACAAATAAGAGTGTAGTACTCTTGCTTAATACATTTTACGTAATTTTTAAATCCATTCTGCAATTTTTCCACAAAATTGAGCTTAGGAAATACGTTTTTCCTAGCTTTTTTTGCGTACAGACGACAACGCTGTCAAAACGATCCAGATTCACATGGATCTACAAAAACGACCAAAAAAAAGCTGTATTATGCTGCCAGGCCAGTAGGTGTCACTTTGTAAAGAAACACCACGCACCTATAGACTGAACACGTAATACGCACGCGCATGACGTCACCGTTTTCACAAATTCACGTTTTTGTAGTTTACATGGAAACAATAACGGTATCATTTTCAAAAACTTGCACTTGAAACCCATTTTCAAAAGCTTGCATTTTCAAGCCCCCAAAACACCGTTGGCGTGTCAATGAACGGCCAAAACGCCAGTTTTAACAACTAGATTTAAAACCAAAGCTTCTCACATTTTAAATCTAGACAAATTTTACTGCTTCACACTAATGACGTAGTAAGAGTCTCTCATGCAGTGTCTACATTATATATGAAGAGTCAAGCACTTCCTGTCTATTTAATGCTGCATGTTCTAAAGAAGGTGTTTCAGTGTGGGAGTGCACCATGACTAAAAGCTTTATCTGGGGAATTCACAATGGCGGACACCTCGAATCAGGCATTTTCCACAGTGGATCACTTAAACGCGACTCATATCTGAGTTAGCACTCATTAACATATGAACTATCATGAATGAGGCAATTAAAATGTGCATGTGAGGTCCTTTCCTATCAGTCTGCTCGCATCTGCTGCGCGTCGGTTTGTTGCTGTTGTGTCAGACTGAAGTGCTGTGAGTTCTTGGCACGAGATGCCTATAATCACAACCCACACCCATAACCCACACAGTACAGAGTAACACCCACCCACACACACACAGCAGTCACATGAACATCCTGTCATCCCCCTGAACAGGACTGGACAGACCACAGGCATTTACACCCTCTCACACAGTGAAATACTCGCAAACAAAGTGTGCCTGTCCTAAACACACAACGGACACAGAAACACACATGGATGAGAGACATCCAACCCACTCACACAATGCTACACCACCTACTTAAAGGGATAGTTCACCCAAAAATGAAAATGGTGTTATTATGTACTCGCATGATTTTGTAATGACAGAATTTTCATTCTTGGGTGAACTTTTCCTTTATGCCCTTGTTTTGATTCCTCTTTGACTGTTGCAAAACCTCCTTCCCATCTTCCTGTCACGGGACTGCAGGAGGAAAAGGGAATGAGTTAATTTTTTTCTTTCCCTCTAAGTTCATCACGTTCACTTCCCGACAATGACTTAACAGCTCAACAACTTTCACAACGCATGACTCACAAACGCACAATCGAATCTGTTACCGCAGAGGGCGCGCTGATCCTCTCGCACACTTTTAGTCCTTACACGTTTGAGGCCTCGCTCACATTTTCCTGATTTTCTTTTTATGAGCTGGCCGGCTCGGTTTATGACTCGCCACTGCCAATCATACTTCCCATAGTTTGGAAAATAGCTGTCTGCCTGACAGTGAACTCAACTTGAGACTTATAATATTAAAATTACAGATAAGCTGATAAATGGCTGAGATAAAAATTCTAAGTCTGTTTTTTTCACTGGCAAAAAAAGAAACTGAGGAGACAAAACAACAGAAACAACAAACAACTGGAGACACAACAACAATAGAACTATTGTTTAACTCTTTCCCCACCAGCGTTTTTCTTAAAAATCATTTATCAAAAATTATTCTAGCTTCATGCATTTTTTTTTTATCAACACTTGAATGTGGGTACGTTTTTAAAAAAAAAGAAACATTTTGAACAAAAAGCTGAGAAAATCGTGTTTTTGTCAAAGACTACAACGTGCATAATGCTTCTATCGCTTGTTTCTGCTTCTCCTTCGCCTGTGTTTTGATCTGGAGATTCTGTTCTCTTTCAGAAGATACGTACTAGCGCCCCCTACCGTATAACAGTGAAAACACGGATTGCTGGAAAATTCCGTAAATAGCGGTTAAAGAGTTAAACAAGTACAAAGACATTTTTATTGTCCATAACTTCTGGAGAGAAATAGCACAGACACTGGACAATGACCACATTTTCTAGTTCACATGTGTCGAGCACCTATCAAAAAAGTATCCTTTAAAGTCTATTTGTTCAGCTGTATGCATACGCTAAGCATTTGTTTCTAAACTGAGGAATGCATGGCTTCTAGTTGCTCCACAGGAACTGAGTGGCCTTCAGATTAAAAAATTGGCACAGAATCTTGACTGCCAAAGTTCATGATCCTAACAAACCTTCCCATGAAGATCTAACTATTTTGTCCGTATGGTCTGACGCTAAACCACTGCATAATGGAATGGACCAACAGGCAGTTTCATGCAAAAGGTCATGTTCTTTTGCTGGATGTTGGCCTGCATTTCCCAGGCTCCTGCATCCGTGATATTGCCAAGTAGAACATGTTCCTGGATCAACAAAATACATTCCTGTCTGAAAAGTTAGTCCTAACCCTATCCCTACCCCAAAACATAACAATATCCATAACTTATCCCTAAAATCAGAGGGAAATTATAGGTGAATAAAACTTGACATAAACCGTAAACTTGTCCATTAAAGGTACAATATGTAAGAATTTTGTTATAAAATATCCAAAAATCACTTGCACAGTTTGATCTATTTCCTGCAGTTGTGTACTTACAATATCCCAAAAGTTCCCAAAGATTTTTAATTTCAGAGAAATTCCAATTTTAAATAATGGCTCGCCCCTGGTCAGTGTCGCCTGTCAATGGCGTAATATCCGCGTTATCCCTGGTTTCGGCTCGTACTGCCATAGTAACCATGGCGACAGACAACTGCGTTACGTCTAGCGGCACGCTCACGCTGTTGTTGTTTCGTTCAAACATTATGGACCATGGCAAGCAGACTTTGGGACAAAAGGAGAACTAAAACGAGGATCAATATCGGCGTGGCGTTTTCGAGATGCAGAGAGCTCCACGTCCGCGACTAACTTCGATTTGACAGAGACACGGCTCTTGCATGTACTTTATTAGACAGGTGAGCAAATGTACATAAAACTAATCAATGTTATATAGCTCAACATGATGAAATGTTAGAATATGATCTGTATGTTATTCTAATGTTGATCTAGCTTACTGCTAGTCTCATACAGCCAACAAGCTAACACATAGAATAACTTTCAACACACTCAAATGCAGTTTAGTGTGATAGTGTAGACCAAGTGAAAGAGCGCTGCGTTACCTCACAAGTTTCATTCGTCTAATAAACTGACCTGTGTGATTAGTAATACAGAACTTGTGTGTAGTTCGGTAGAATGTCCTCTACCTCTACATTCCTAATATCCGCGGGACTCGCGTGTGGCGCTGATATCTGTCTCTCATTAGTAATCGCGTCCTGCTTCATACCACAGTCATGATCAATGACATCAATGTATTCACTCATCCATAAACATTATTAGATCAATCGGCATGATGACAAGTTCCATAATTCTGCTTATGCGTCATCAACCTACACCTTTGTTATTGTAAGAGGTTGAGTGCCCCTAGCGGCAAAAAAAATTGACATATTGTGGCTTTAAATCTGATTGGTTGATTTGGAATGTTGTTCCAGGATCAACAGAGATTTTGATCCGGGAACATGTTCTACTTGATGAAAATACCTTATCCATCATGGTCAACACAAGGCCTGACCTGGGATTTGCTGAAGGTCTCCTTTAATTGTTTTCAGCAGGCCACAGAAACTAAATAATTAAAGCGGCCATATACCTCTCCTGGCGTTTGAAGTTTAGGGCCTCTTCCTCAACCTTCACTTGGAATCTTTTCTTCCTCTCGTTTCTTTTTTCTTTCTTTCGAGGCTACCTCTTCACTCCTCCGCGTTCCTCCCCATTCGCTCTCTCTTTTTCTGCCCACAGGCGCTACACCCCCTCTTCTGTTTGACAGACTTCCTCCTACTCCTTTGCCCCCTGGCCTCGTCCCCAGGGCCTCGTGCACCCCCTACATTCTTCCACACTGACGTGCCGTGTTTACACGGACGTCGTACTGGAAATGCGCACTCACCAAGCTCAAGAATGACATTCAAGCCTGCAAAAATTCCTTTTTACTGCAATTTTGCCATTTAAGGTTTCAGATTTGCAAATTAAAGTCAGGGAGTTAAAGATAGAAAGGACACTTTGACTTTATAAGCGCACAACACAATAGCAGCCTTTGTGAAATGACATTTTGGAGCTAGCTTTATTCCTTCTTATTGTTCGTTCATGGCAAGTCATTCAGAGCATTATTGGTTATTTTTTGTAAAGTTTTGAGTTATAACAGACTTTCAAAAGAGCAGGGTTTTAGTTTTTAAAACATTTGTGACTAATTAAAATGCTTAAATAGGCACGTTTTGGCAGCTAGCAGGATTGCAGAACATGCATTAGCAGTGCCCCTATCGAGAAGGTCATCTTTTTCCATCACATACACGTGCGTGCTGCCTCCTAGACAGTCAGCACATTCAAATGTCATTGTCTGCAGACCTGTTGCATAATTCACACTTCGAAAAAAAGGGTCATAGAGTTCTAACTGCTCCTGGCCTCTGGTTGCTTCCCATTGTGCAATGTCTTCCAAACCTGTTTCTTTATAAACTGCCATTGGGGTATTATTTGTAAGGAACACTGATTTGGAAACCAAAAACGATATATTAGAAGGTCATTGGGCCACCTTTAAATATGCAGAAACCACACCATGACCTTCTCAAGTGTGTAACCACACGCTCTATACACGTGAGTTTCACACTTGGTTCAATTGGTTGGTCCGAACAAGCGTTCACTTTCGCCTCACTCGCTCTGCCCCCGCAGATCTCCAAGCCTCCATAGCATGAATATCGCTGTTAGACTAGGTATTGAAGACAGTATTTGTACCTTTTGTCCACCAAAACTTTACACTGAAGAGCAGTTGACATTCTTTCTTGTTGCACTAAATTCGCAAAGGCAATTTATCCAGAGACAAACTGCTTTGAGAACGCGTTAAAGTTGCCCCGAGAGATTGCGACTGAGCAAATTGTATGTCATCACTAGCGGGTCACTTCCGCAAGTTTGTACGAATTGCTTTCACACCAATTGCAAACCGTATTGGAGTTCAGATTAACCGAACCTTGGGTGTTTGCTTAAAGTGTTTAAAAACCAACCGAGTCTAGTGAGTGCAAGCAGCCTAAAGCACAAATGCACCAACAATTACAGCAATTGTAAAGAGACTCGATTTCAATCAGACGTTCAGTTTTCTCTCGCCCAGCCAGACATGCATTCTGATTCCAGCAGCCTCTCTGGGGGCGGTTAAGTACAGACACACACATTCATTGCCCGAGTTGGAGTGTGAAAACAGGGGGGTTGCGAATGGGGAGTGGGAGGCAGCCACAGTGAGCGTCCGGCTCAAAGGTGACAAGGCTCAGGGCCGCTGAATCGGCTCTGCACAGACGTTGCCCTTTGCACAGAAACACCCATGCACCACCATCCCGCCTACACCCAGCGCTCTCCACTCTAAACGGAGCGCTTCTCCCTCTCTCTCCCCTCGTTAACCGGCGTCGCCTGTTTTTCGAAAGCCAGCGTCTGGCTGAGGCGTCCGGCCTCCGCCAAAGAGACGCGCACAGTCCTTAAAGGCACTTTCGGTTTGAGTAGGCATGAAGTGAGTGGGAAATATAGGCTCTCTCGAAACATGGATTTATGTGCTTGATGTTAATCAAGGGCTCAGCGTGTGTTTTGCCAGCTTAGCTTTGACTCATCGTTATGTCGTATTAAAGCAGCCGTAAAAATCCAACTTGGCAGAGGGAAGGAGGAAGATAAGGATTCCGAAGACGGTGAACTTACACTTACTCCGATATTAGTGCACTTAACCAAATTAACACATATTATCATAGTAACAGTGCAAAGTTCATTTTGCCTTTTTCTCATTTAACACAATTTTTATAACAAATTATATGAGCATAACAGCTGAGTTACAAGTTAAAAATTAAAAATTAATATGAATTTGAGAATGACTTGGTATTTGTTGCTGATTATTTGATATGTCCCCTAGAAACATTGCAAAATCTTCTAGAGTATTTTATAAAAACCTGAAATGTTGTTTATTTCCAATTATATTTTGAATTCCAGATTTTCAATGTGGACTCAGACTTCTAGATCCCATTGTATATTTCAAATATACCGTCCTTCATATGTGTCTTATGCTAAATATGCTAAATGCTAAAGGTTCTTTAATATGACTCTTTCCCATTAAGAGGCGTTAACACTGACAACGGTTTGCATAAGACAATAAAAATAAGTCATTTTTAATGACAGCTAGCAATTTGTAGATAGATAAGTGACAGAGACTGGTAGAGTTTAGCAGAGTTCAATGTAATGTTATGTAAGTGCAGTGACACAATGAACAGCTGTTTTTTTAAGATTCCTTTAAAGTCGGCGTGAAGTTGCGATAGTCTTTTCTTCTCGATATTGTGACGTATATCTGAGTAAATTGACTTCTCGAAAAAGAACAAATGTGGGGTGGGACTTTGAAATGACAAGATTGTGAGTAAATAATGACTGAATAATGACTGAAATGTTTTGGTTGAATGCTCATTGCTGACTTATAGGGCTAAATTACATGTTACTCACAGGCTGGAATGTGGGGACAAAAATTTGGTGGGCTACCCTTCCCACTGACTGGATTACTGGCAGTATGGACGTCCTAGAGTGGTCAGTACTTCGCTTGAAATAGCAATGCTTGCGTGTTCCACCTCTATTTCGTAAGATACCTCAGAGAGGAGAGGCCTTGCTCCAGGCCACCTGTGCCTAAAGAGGGGTCATTATGTCCTCTGTCAACACCACCTGCCCTGGCTTGTGTGGACTGAGTTCAAACGACTCCCACAAATAGAGCCGAACCCTCTATACCTCATAGTGTGTGTTGGTTAGTTAAGTGTGTGTGTGTGTGTGTGTGTGTGATTCCCATTTGCAAATCACCAGCATTGCATACCAAATATGGCCATTCCTTAGTATTTCTTGATGGAAAATCATTCACACCCAGCGCCAGCTGGACACAAATTATTACAGACATTCCCAGAGATCCTTGAGCTTTAAGGTTGTACTGCATGTCAATGAAGACTGAATTTCAATCATTACAATAATAAGGCTGCAAAAAATGACTGTGTGAAAGTAATATTTAGTGAGGTTTATGCTTGAAACAAGTGCTTGAAAACTCCCAGTGGAACACGAAAAATATTCAAATATTCACAAATCTTAATCTCTTATGGTAAACTCAGTCATTTTTGCATGTATAAGGATGCAGAGTGCTTAAATCTCACTGTAAAACAATGGCACTTTTTCTGCCAAAGTATCTCCGATTTATTTTCTTCTAGACATTTAAAAAATTGTTCATTGTAGAGTTTTCAGCCTTGAGCCAGACCAATCCCGAGACGAATCACAACATGACAACATTTAGTTCCAATTTTAAAAAAAGAAGGGTAAGTGACAATATTGTGTAGGTAGGGAGTGAATGAACAACAAACAAAAGAAAAAGCTACAAAATGTTGTTATTTTAAATACAAAAGCTTTGCATATTTGCTTGACAGTGTGGGTAGACAGCTTTGTTTGTCATTTGCAATGCTTTAGGTGAATGTTATTGTGAATATGTGGGGTATTCAGGGTCCATGAACAATTTGAGGGTTTGAAAATGTCTCAGTAACCCTTATTTAGTAGATACAACTTTCAAATGCTGCACCACAATAAAGCAAAAGCTAAAGTGACAATGAAGAACACGTGTATTTTTTTATGATTGTGAATTATCATCCCAAACTAAAACTAAAACTAAACCAACCATTTTCTCTTAAGGAAGTTTGATCAAGGTGAAATGTTCAGCTGAGGCGTAATACAATACTTGGTTTTGAAATGATTCATGGCTCACTTGACATCAAAGGAATGTTCTGAATGCACATATCGCTTGGCCTTCGAGAACATATATTGTTCACAATGAGCTCTCCTTGCAGATAGTGAGAGCCCTGATGCTGTTTTCCATCTGCAGACAAAAGCCCATGTGTGTGCGCTGTGAAGGCATGCAGCATGACCTGAGGGTCCGTTTCAGCGCATGACAAAACAAGCTCGAGTGCTGGATGAGGCACAGAATGGGGATCTAGCGCTTGTTCCATGACTTCAAACTCCCTTTCCCTTCTTCTTTTTCCCCCTCCTTTCTGGTCCCATCTTTATTTTTGTTGTATCGTGAGTTTCTTCCAGCATTTTTGCTCGGTTTTCCCGGTCCCCCCTCTCCGAGCATTCCTTTGTGGGTGGAAGGTTGAATGGGCATGTGTGAGTCCAAAGGGGGCAGATGAAGGAATGACTAACACACGGTGAAGGGGGTTGAGGGGGAGGGCAGCTGCTCGGCCTTTCCACGAAAGAGGGATGCCGTGCAAGGTACCCGAGGTGGAGTGAAAGCCCGACCACGGAGGGGGGGGGGGGGGGAAAGAGGAAACGTGCCTTAGACAGCTGTCCTCCGCTAAGATCAGCTACTCTATCCAAGAGGCCGTCATCCTTTCCTCTTGCCCTAGAGGTGAGCTGATCAGTGGGAGACCCCTACTGGTGTGTTTATGCCACTGCAATGTCATTACAGCACTTTCGTGCTCCAACAGTACAGTATCATGTGTTGATGGATATATTAAATCAAGGCCGTAACCATATCTTGAACAATGGGTTGACCAAACCAATGGCCACTCCAATGTTCATGGTCATTTTATTTAAAGAAAGATTTAAAGGGATAAAGTGAAAGAAAAACGTCAAAAAGCACTAGAATTGATTTTAACCTATTTGAACTATTTGCAAATGCAAAAATTATTTACAAAAATTATTTTGCACACATTCCCTCTTAACCATAGCCGTAAAATGTATGTTTCTTGTCACATTCAATTAATAATAACATGAAAATGTAAATGGTAGCCTACATTTCCAATTAAAAACACAAAATTTGACATAAAAGCCAAGTAGTTTGCATCACTGTCGGTCGGTTAATTTCTATTGTCATTTCTATTGTCAAAGAATAAATGTTTAGCTACTTTCATCATAATGGTGTGTGTGTATATATATATGTATATGTATGGATGTATATATATATATATATATATCATTATTTTTATATATATTATTATTATTATTAACATGATGTAGGCAAAAAGTTTTAAAATGCATAAATTCAAGGTTTGATTTACACCTGAGCCTATATTTAATGTGGGTTCATATTCTATTTTACTTTGCATTATATATGTGGTTTTCAATTATGATGGCATGCCGCGCAACCTGTTTATGTGGGATCTGTCTACTCCGGCTAGATAAATACCAAATATATATATATATATATATATATATATATATATATATATATATATATATTAGTACAAATACACCACCATTTTGATGTTGATTTCACACCAACAGCAATAAATATAGGATAGGTGGCATCTCAAGTTAAATCTTGCACAATTTTATGATTAGTTGCATTAGTTCCGTTTTTGCACCGTGACCCACCAGTTCAGAACCTCTGACATGTGATTTGCTCAAAAGAGTTCCTTCCACAAATATGTATTGTTCTTGGCTTTCTCTGAATGCATGAAAAGTACTATATCAGGTCAAACATGCAGAACTCATATGTTGCGCAAATCAAATTCACGGAAGACGTTTGGCACGGGCTCAGGGTGCTGACTCAAGTGCATTATCTTATTGTGCGCTAAACAATGGCAGTGAATCAGAGGCCGAAATGAATTTCGGTTTGTTAAGCAATTAAGGAGGGTTAGCACACAAGGCGGTGTTGTTGTACCAAGGTGTCAGTGTGTGTGTGTGTGTGTGTCACCCAGCATTTCCCATCAAACCTTCTTTATTTACGGCTACTTTGCACCCCTCCATCTCATCGCATGTTTGTTTGGTTTCATGTCCTCTCCCCAATCAAACAGGTTTTTTCGAGGCCGAGCCGGTCTGTGGGCTGCTGGTGAGGGGGCGGGACAGGAAGAGGTGGGCGACCAGAGAATTGCATTTCCTTGTGCGTCTCCACTCCCTGCCCTCAGGTTATCGATTCAGCTCCTACTAAAACAGCACACACCCACGTGGGCTGGCGCAATACACACACGTTTGTTTGGCCGTGGACTCACACATGTACAAGAAATACACATGTACGTAATGCACTTGATCCGCCGAGCTCTACTAATAAAAAGCTTTTTGCGTTTTTGGCTTGTTTGCGGTTGTTCATTTTACACCATTTTCTCTCCCCCAGCTCACACATTAGAGCCCACACAGATATGATACATGCGCACACACACACACACACCTCTACATGCCTCTTCACTCAGACAGCTCATCCAAAGGGACAGGACTGAAACATTGTGACTCACACAGCCTAATTATCTAAATTAGGAAAATAGAAAAGGTGTTGGATCAAATCAGGACAGGCTCTATTTATAACTCATAATGTCTTGAATGCATTTAATCATTTCCAGAGGACTGTTGCACAATGTCTTTGTTCATGCCGTTTGCCAAACATGGTCAGCAAGTCAGGTGTGTTATGTGGTAAACACTGTGTAACTGCTTGAAGAGATAATTGCATATTTGTGTGTTTGTCTGAATGACGATGCAAGTGCGAATCTCACATAAACACAAAACCAGGTCATGGTGACATTTCATAGCAAAATGTCACCATAAAAAAAAAGAAAAAAAAAGAAGGAAATATTTTTCATTAACCCAAAAAAAGGGGGCTATTTTTTTGGACCACTAATCTTTGTTGCTTTGTGACATTTCATTACAATTAAGCACATTTACCCCTCCAATTCTCATTACCATAATGAGTTCATGGTTTATAGTATATATATATATATTTTTTTTTTTTTTTTTTTTTTTGCTGTATTACAGTAAAAATGCTTTAATACAAAGATTGTATTATTTATGAACATTTATATTCATTTATATAACGATATATTATTTTTATTTATGGTAATGACATTACAATACTTTACAATTTAAGTAATGTATTATTATTATTATGTGCATTATGTTAATGAGAAATCGAGAATGAGATTTTCCTGTGCATTACGGTAATGAGTTTAACAAATACTAACATGATTTGTAAATACTTTACATTTTAAGCTATATATTTTTCTTTGCATTACAGTAATGATGAGTACTTCATAATTTAACTAATACCGGTAATATTTGTATGTGCATTATGGTAATAACAATGAAATAGGTTTTTATTTTATTTAATTTTTTTAATAAATCATCTCATTATCATTACCACAATGGTCTTTTTTTTCTTTTCTTTTTTTTTTTTTTTGCATTATGGTAATGATAAAGAGTTTAACAAATAGGCTACTAATTTATAAATACTTTACTATTAAGTAGCCTATTGTTATTATTCGCATTACAGTAATGAAAATGACATATTTTTGTTGCATTACGGTAATGAGAATAAGAGAATAAGGGGGGGGGGGGGGGGAATCTTTAAACCTCTCTGTCAGGATTTTAATGTTTTCTTTTCTCCACCCCCAGGTAAATTATCAACCATCTCCAGACATCAAAGCAGCTTTCATCATATTATCATTCTCTGTGGCGCACACATCTTGAAAGCCTTTCGGTAAATACTTGATTAATATCGCGTCCATCAACGTGATGATCAGCAACTCTCTGAGCGCTGAGAGAGAGGAGGGCAGACAAGAAAACAGTAATGTTTCATTGGCACCAGCTAGTGTATAATTGGCTCGTAAAAGTCTAATTAGTCTTACAACCTGCAGGAAGGCAGAGAGCACAAACAAAATTATAATAAGCAATGCACTATAGCTGATGGGCAAAGTTGATTTTCCATCAGCATCTGTCAGTCATGCACTGTACATATGCTTCGATTCGCTCAAAGCAAATTGTGTTTGACAAGGGATTCCAAATGTTTAATCTGTCTCTCTATTGTTTATCTTTCCCTCTATTGTTTCATATTTGCTTTTACACAGTATTTTTTTGGTAAATAATGATTTGGGAAGTTTGTAATTCCAGTCACAGCCATCATTATTCCTCATGTACGATGACAACGCACAATGTCTGTTGGTTGCCAAGGCAGTGGCATGTCCTGTCAGCCGCGCGCTCACCTTGTATGAATGGAGACCTGTGGGATTCGCGTAACAGCCTTTAGAGACTGCGGAAGGAGGGTGGAGTGGAAGTGCGTCAATCACCAAGTGTCGGTACACCCCCACGGCAACGAGCGTTGTTTGTGTACGGCCCAGGATACAGAAAGACACAGCAGCTGCCTCTTTCCCAGGTCTCACCTCAGCGACAGCTCACAACAAACCAACAACCTTCTTTTCAGAGTGTATTCTTATTAAGCATGACATGTTCTCGTCAGCGGCGGCCTTAAGCATCTGGGGGCCCGTTGCAATAACTAATACGGGGCCCTACCCACATAAAACATAAACATAATAGAGCAGAAAAAGCAAGGATTCCTGTTGGTTTGCATCAATGGTATATTATTTTATTACGTGCACTTTCAGGCAGCTCAACATAGAAATAATCCAACCTTATTTGATTAAAACTATATACAATTATACAGCGTTTTACGTTGGAATAATGGTGCGTTCAAGTCATCTCGTATAGATCGTATTTACGAGTTGAACGCACATGAACGCCACCACAATGTCGTAAATACCAGTGGGGAGCTCGGGATTTTCTTTAAGCCCCGATCTGTACGAGTTGGGGGCGTGTCAGTGATTAACATGGCGGAATACACAATACGTAAAGGTATTTAGCTGTGATATTGTCAGGCTTTTCTATTTACAGAGCAGTTAGCTAATCGCCAACACAGAATATGATAGTATTATAATATAACAATGCAACATGTAACGATGAGCTGGCAGTGGCTTCATAAATTAATTAAAAACGTAAAAATACAAAGTACACCTGATGCACATTTCTTTGTTCTTCATTTTCTAGTACAAGAGTTTAAGAATCTTACTGTATTTTTGTGTAATTAATTAAGAGAAAGTACTCCGCCATTTTGCTCCGACGAAATTGACTTGAACGCACATGCCGTTATAAGCACGACTTCCCACCTCGTATGTACGAACATCCCAGGAGGACTTGAACGCACCATAAGCCTCGCCCTTTCACGCAGGGCAACTTCACTGCTTAAAGGGTTAGTTCACCCAAAAATGAAAATTCTGTCAGTAATTACTCACCCTCATGTTGTTCCAACCCCGTAAGACCTTCGTTCATCTTCGAAACACAAATTAAGATATTTTTGATTAAATCTGAGAGCTGTCTCATTCCTCCATAGGCTTCTAAGGGACTGAAACTTGCTGGCCCAGAAAAGTTATTAAAGAGATCATTAATATAGTCCAAGTGACTACAGTGGCTCAATCTTAAGTTTATAAAGCGACGAGAATACTTTTTGTGCAAAAAAAATAAATAAATAACGACTTTATTCCACTATTCATTTACGTTTACATTTGGCAGACGCTTTTATCCAAAGCGACTTACATTGCATTATCCTATACATTTATACATAGGTATGTGCAATTCCCTGGGATCGAACCCACAACCTTGCGTTGTTAACGCAATGCTCTTACCACTGAGCTACAGGAAAGCCATTTCCTTCTCTCTGGGCCTCGAGTTATTTCACGTAGTATTTTAACGCAGTGCGTCTGTGTTGTACGCCACACGCATCTCACACATGACCAGCATCGGCCAATAGTGAGCCTACGTGGTGACGTGCAACACAGACGTGCACTAAAACACTACGTGAAATAACTCGAGGCCCAGAGAGAAGGAAATGAATAGTGGAATAAAGTGTTTTTTTGTGCACAAAAAGTATTCTCGTCGCTTTATAAACTTAAGATTGAGCCACTGTAGTCACTTGGACTATATTAACGATCTCTTTAATAACTTTTCTGGGCCAGCAAGTTTCAGTCCCTTAGAAGCCTATGGAGGAATGAGACAGCTCTCAGATTTAATCAAAAATATCTTAATTTGTGTTCCGAAGATGAACGAAGGTCTTAAGGGGTTGGAACAACATGAGGGTGGGTAATTACTGACAGAATTTTCATTTTTGGGTGAACTAACCCTTTAATGGATTTGCGCAGTATATTTGCAGCTGTCTGGGCTGACTTAAAAAAAAACAGCTCAAACATCCCCTCAACTTGAATTATTTAACAAAAGCAAAGAAGAAAGAGTGTCTGACTGACACTGAACCGAACTTATCATAAATAACGATGGGCTCTGCGTTATTTCAGCAGCGCTTAAGCCGTTTGCGGGGCGGTAAACCACGGCGCGAGTTCCACCAATCAGAGACGTCAGTGTTTTGCTTAGAATTGTGGGTAGTGTAGTATTTCTCCAGAAGATCGCAGATAACAAGGTTGATTTCATACCTTGTGGCTTTTATAGGAGCAGAAACTTTCGTTTCACAACCTCGTAGCTCGTGGTCAATCTACCTTGGATGGTTTAGACATTATGGCTGAAAATCAATATCCTACAGAGAAAATGAATGGGATTTTGCTGGTCTGTTGGGGCCCCCCTTGGAGGGCGGGGCCTGTTTCAATTGAAACGGGTGAAACATAGGTAAGGCCGCATCTGGTCCTAGTACATATCGTATTCCAAGTGCCTCATTTGGGGTAAGGCCGGTTTACACCATAGATAAACATAGATTCCTCATTAGTGGCCGTCCGCCATATTGGAACAGTCAAAACTCTATATCTGCTATAGACTTCAGCAGATGATTTTGCTAAACTAACACAATAGAGTGGTGCAGGTATGATGTCACTTTGTAGGCCAACCAGCAGTTAGCATCACATTAAGCCACATTAAGGAATTTAATTCTCGGCAGTTTCACAAGCAGAAGCTATGCAATGTTGTGGCATCATTCTTACTGTGAGTGACGACACGCTGATCGTTCCAAGATGGCGGGCGCACCGACGTGTCTTGAGCAGTCGAATGTGAAATCTACGTATACATATCTATGTTTCACACCAAGAACTCTGGCTGCATCCAAAATCACATACTTCCCTACTATATAGTAGGCGAAAAACAGTATGTGACAAAAGAATTATGTCCGAATTCACAATACTCATAAAAGAGTAGGTAAAAAGTACCCGGATGACCTACTACTTCCGGCAAGATTCTGAAGTGTGCAAACGATGGGGCGCTTTACTATCCCATGATGCCACGGGAGAGGATTTATGAATGTCAGTGAAGCGATGCAACTGACACTGGTAGGTCACATGATAATGACAACATGGCAAATAGTACGTCCAGACTACATTCACACTACACACATGCATAGACCCTCTCCCCGGACAGCACGCCAAATATGCATACCATTTATTCGATCTAACTTATTTGTAAGTGTGAACTCGTGAAATGCTTGCGCTCTTTAAAGTTGGGTGGATTCTGATTGGCCAGCAATGTTTTTATCGTTTCATGTATATATATATATATATATATATATATATATATATATATATATATTCGTCCTGAAAGTGATTTGAACGACATTGTTCCTCTGTGGCGTATGGTTTCCTAAAACGATTATCAAAACTTTATAGTTATCATTATAGTTATCGGCCTTGGTGTGAATAGGCAGGTTTGATCAGTTGCTATGACAACAGGCCAGCATGTCCTTCTCTTCGGTGGTGCTAGAAAAGGTCTCTCGTAGCCGGGTAGGGGAATCGGGTAGACATGATGTTCAGCTGGACAGGGAAACAGCTTGTTCTCTCCATGGATGGCAGGATATTTAGAGCTTGGCTGCGAGACTGACGCACAACTGCTGCGTTACACCTGCACAAGAGAGTAATCATGGACAAATATGCCCTATCAAGGCATTGTCCATCAAGGACATTTTGCTGAGGCGGATATGATTACTAATAGCTTCCATTCAACGACTTATCAAAGAGAAAGTGGTTATATCATGATTAAGCAATCGTCTGAATGTGAAACGAGGTCACTTCTTTAAAGTAATACCATCAGCTTTTACAATGCTAGATATGAGGTTGTATTGATACAATAAACCTGGATCTGGATTGTTTTGGACTTTCGTGGTATCATATAATTATTCACACATATATCACATCTAACATAAAAGTTTGTGTTTATAATATACATATATATATAAACTATAAGGGAACTCACCAGTTCACAAGCATCCAAAACACAACATATGCTGCTGACAGCAAGAAAGGAGGACTTTAACGGCTTTTATAGAACATATAGACTGAAAACAAGTGGTGAGTCATAGGTGTGTGTCTGAATATATACAAGCACACATTGCATGAGTCATACGCATCCAATAATAATGTGTGAGAATTATGTGTTTTTTTTGTTTTTTTTTGCAGGTGGTGTTCAGGGCATAAACTTGACAGTATCAAAATGTCCTATTTGAAATATAGCCTCACCTAACAGAGCTATGAGTCATCCTCCACCAACACTGATAAATCTGTGCAATGAACCTGCTGTAAAAGTTGCAATGTCCTCGCGTTTTCCCAGAAATGGCACAATAGCAGCAATCACTTGTGATTTAATGATTTTGATGATGTAAAATGTAAGTCAGTGCCATGAGTGTGAAGCTCGGAAATGCTCATAAATTTCATTCTCAGAATGTTATGTAACCCAACTTTTCAATGTGAATGAAGATATATGCTTGTGTTCATACGCTAGCACGCCATGGTCTTGCTGTGCAACCAACAAAGGCAGTAACCACCGTCAATCCACCCCCACAGTAAGCTTGTAAACAAAACATGAGCTCATGCCTTACAAGCTGCAAAATGTGTGCTTACACAAATGTCAGACAAAATCTTACCAGTACAGTCAATATATAACATCGTGTAAGGAATCCATATGTCATAAATAGGCTATAGGTTATAGTGTTAGTGTATATGTATGTGTAAACATATATAATACTAAATATACAGGCTAGCTTGATCAGCATGTTGACTGTCTATGTATATTGACTATATGGTAGAGCGCGTGTGTGTGTGTGTGTGTGTGTGTGTGTGTGTGTGTGTGTGTGTGTGTGCGCGTAACATATACGTCAACAAACAATATATATGTTGCATATAGGCATGTATATATTAGACATATATACAGTCAATACATCTCTTCTGTTCCATATAGCTATCTAGAGATATACAGTCAGCCGGCTGATCTAAGCTTGCTTGATAAGAGGCACAAGATCAGACATGCAATTACTGCCCTCCACTGGTCAAATAGTTAAATGGAACAACACATTTCTGATATCTGTGATGGCAGCCCCTGTATCTGCATTGTAATACAATGCATGAGGTTTTTATCTGTGCGTGTGTGTGTGTGTGCGTGTGTGTGTGTGTGTGTGTGTGTGTGTGTGTGTGTGTGTGTGTGTGTGTGTGTGTGTGTGTGTGTGTGTGTGTGTGTGTGTGTGTGTGTGTGATTCTTGTCATTTAAGGTAGTAAGCTACATTTTAATATTGTTTTATGTATGTAACCATGTCATATCATCACATATTGACCGTGCTGAGTGGCTGGGGAAGGGTTTGTTCGAGAAATGGAAAGTTGTGGTAAGGTGCAGGAAGCGCATGCGTGGGTGTTTGAAGCGGAGGACAGTTCTCAAGGTCCCAAGGCTACGATATTTATAACTCAGCTTGTTCACCCTTGCTCTAGCTTGCTTTCTCTTGCCTTATAGATGAAGGAACATTTTTATCCAGGTCACTGCACAATTCTGAGAGACGTTATTTTTAGCTTCTTGACGTTCTTGCATGAGCAGATAAGGTGCTGTGCATTTTGCGTGTGTAGGGTACCACAAATGCTGATTTGCAATTTTTCCATGACCACGAGAAACCTGATATAACCAACAGGGGTGTGTTTTATAATTGTTGTACTTAACTGTATGTTTGCGATATTTTACCCTACAGGTAAAATGATGCGTACCGTAGGCCTATCAAACCAAAACGTGACGGGAGTCACGGGACGCGATTTGTCCAGTATTTTACATAGGCCCACACATAGTTGAATAAAAACATCAGGATTTTGCAGTGTTAATTGCAAATAGCAAATATAAAGAAATCAATTTCACAATAAGTTGCCTAGTGGATAAGCACATTTTCGCGTGATGTCATTTTAGCGGTTTTGTTTCCATAGCGACGGAGTCTCGTGAACATGCGTGGTAAACCTGCGCGTTTTTTAATCCCTTGAGCGCTGGCGCTCAAATGACGTTTGCTGAAATAAAAAGAATAAAATAGGCCTATATCTTTTGTCAAAACTTTTTTTATCTGTGTTGTTTTTCACCTGTGTTGTTTGGGGTCTCCAGGCAACAAAATTTTACTCAGTTTATTAATGTTTTTACTCCACAAGTTTCTATAAATAAATATATAACAAAAACAGATTTTTATGTAAAATTCACTTTATAAAAGACACACATTTCTAACTTGTATTCATGGAGATAACATGGATAATTTGACATGGTTTAGTGTAAGATTTTTGCCCACCTTTTCGAAAACGGCGTTTTAAAACGTCTGAAAGACATCGTTTCACAAGTTTTTCTTGTTGGAATCATATCTACATATGTGACCCTGGACCACAAAACCAGTCTTATGGGTCATTTTTTAAAAATTGAGATTTATACATCACCTGAAAGCTGAATACATAATCTTTCCATTGATGTATGGTTTGTTAGGATAGGATAATATTTGGCCGAGATACAACTATTTGAAAATCTGGAATCTGAGGGTACAGATAATCTAAATATTGAGAAAATTGCCTTTAAAGTTGTTCATTTGTTCTCGATAGTGCTGCATCCATTCACAAAAATAAATGTTTTATATATTTAAGGTGGGAAATTTACAAAATATCTTCATGGAACATGATCTTTAATATCCTAATGATTTTTGGCATAAAAGAAAAATCTATAGGCTAATTTTGACCCATACAATGTTTTGTTGGCTATTGCCACAAATATACCCGTGCAACATAAGACTGGTTTTGTGATCCAGGGTCACATATTATGAAATCACAATTATAACAATAAAAATACTTTTTGACAAAGTTTAGCTTTTTTTTTTTTTTTAGGCCTACTGAAAAAAAAATCTGTTTTTCAATAATGTCATTGATTAGAATCAAATGAATTTTGTCTGACCCCGCTTAGAAAATGGACAAAATATATCCTCAAAATAGGAAACAACACAGAACACACATGAGATGAAGTGGCACACTATAAATTTGTAGAATTGTATGAAAAATAGATAAACTGTAAAGACTCCAACTTTTCTCTTGGAGAAAGAGGGGCCGTGAATGGGTGTCTATTATTCTGCCACACTAAAGGTGGCAAATGCAATCCTAGTTCGGGGGCAGGGGGTCCTCCGGTAAAAAAAAAAGAAAAAAAAAGAAAGAAAGAAAAAGGTCTCCGGCCGGTACAAAACGAGTTCCATGGGGACTTAAAATACCGCGGCAACAGTGTAAAAGTAGCTCAATTCCGCTTGAAAATGTAAAAAAATAATATTAATAATTTTGCTAACAAAAAAGTACGAATGTGTTTTGACTATTCTTGAGCCAGCACATTCTGTTGTAGGCTAGCTGCTTGATTGTCACACATTAGCACATGCAGAACTATTTCATTGTCCTACCGAAAGAACCTTGAGTAGCAACACTTCACAATCATTCTGCCAATCTGCACCCAACTGTTTCTGGGTGGGGTCATCGTTGCCCTGCAGGGGGCCTCAGTCTGCCGCATTGTTCACTATGCTAAAGAGGAACATATGGTGATAGCACTGTTGTGCTAATGTACTGAGTACTACTGAAAGCACGTGATATTCTTTGAGGAACCATTAACAAGTGATACCAAGACCAGTATCTTATTTGCACAATCGTTGCTGAATGCAAAGGTAAAATATTGTTTTTAGTGCTAATAAATTTAGCACTATTCTAAGTTAAATACTTTTAGACCTGCATAGATCTTATTTTATGGGATTACATTTAAAAAGAGAGCAGAATTAGTTAAACATTTTTAACTTCTCAATAGTTAAGCGTGTTTTTCAGCCTTTTGTATTTTTTAAATCAAGAAACAGCAGCCTTTTAAACGTTTTACATTCATTTTTACTCATACGTTTAGGAATCCTTATTACACTGAAGCAGGATTTCAAGAGATTTGAGCAAATCTGCATGTGAACCTAAAGTATGGGGTTTGAGTTCAATAAAGATTCAAAAGAAGTTGCAGTCAGTTCATCAGAAGCCTATACAATTATAATCTTGTATAATTATAATGTCTAATTGTATCCTCGAAAGGAAACATGAATTATAAATAGGTTTCAGAATAAATAAACTTTTTGTGGCAAATAATATGCTATATTATTGAGTACCAAAGTCATTGTTAAGCCTAAAAAAGAACAGTAGGAACAGGATTAAAAAGTAGCCTTGAAAGATAATCCATTTTATTTATTATGTGTGTCGTGATTCTTGCAAAAAATGCAAACACTACTGAATTAGAAGATATGTTCCCAGCTTTTACTGATATAATCAACCTCTAATGTTACCACTATAGGCCTATTGAAAAAAATAGGCTATCATGATAACCACAGATTGTTCCATATCAGTTAATGAAATTGCATTTTATCACAAAGAAGTGGCATTGGTTGATTTGTTAAGGTTATTTCATTAGGGTTGTTTGTCTGTAACCATGGCCTACCAGGATTTTTGATCATACAATGCTATATTTAAACAGATTCTAGATTACCAGTTCAAATTATAGTAAACACATCATACCAGTAGCCTATAGAATAAACGAGCATTGCAATGTGGCATAATAGCCTACATCCAAATTCAGTTTTTTTTTATATATATATATATATATATATATATATATATATATATATATATATATTGCAAAACGTTTTTAAACAACAATACACTTTTTAATTTTGCTTATAAGATGGTAAGGATTAATTTAAGACATTTACGTAAGATTATATAAAATCTCTCTTTGAGATCAAGTAATATATTTTAGTGTAAAGGGTGACAAAAGGTATTCATTATTCATGTGACCTGTGACGCGACGAGATTTGACACGCCCCCAGTGATCTGCAGTCACGTGAAGCATTTAAACTGGCGCCATTTTCTGTGCCCGGTCTCATTCTGCCGCAGTCGGCTTCGCGTTCTGCAACCTTCCTGTGTGTTCGAGAAAAACTGTGAGGTAAGGAATACATCTTCTTCTTTTTTCTTCACCAAACGCTCTTTCTATGTTAAAATGAAGTGTTATATCCTGTTGTTGTATTATATTGATGTTTAATTTGTAATTCTGGTTCATTTTGTCGTGTATAAACGATTTTTGCGAATTCCGAATCTTTACAAATATTTTTTTTAAGTGTTTTTTTGTTATTATTGCTGTTTTTGATTATAATGTCTCACATGCGGTATATAAATCGTTTTGGGTCAGTCGGATTAGATGGCTTTCTTTGTTCATGTTGTAGCTCAAAAGCTCTTCGTCGTGACCTAATTACACTGACCTACTTTTTTTAAAGCTAGCGCGTCTAATATTGAATGGTTATCTTCATTTCGGCTTTACAAATGAATTTAGTCGCAAATCTGAAACTATAGAGTTCAAACGGGTTTGAAAAGATTAAGCATTTCTTTGTGGCAAAATGGCTGCAGCACGCTGTGAGGAAGAGGAGGGGATGGGTAGAAAATGGCGCTTCCTTGTTGCGCACTTTGAACACGATGCGTCTGAGCAACTCGACGAATTTGCTTCCATTTTACTTCCGTTCGGGCCTTTTTTTTCTTCGTGTTTTAACTGTTTTTGCGTGGTAATATTGTAAAAAAATATCTATTTTCTGCAGAATATTAATCATGTCTGACGAGGGAAAGCTCTTCATTGGTGGTCTGAGTTATGATACCACGGAACAGTCTTTGGAGGAGGCTTTCTCCAAATATGGAACCATTGCCAAAGGTTTGTTCACTTCAGTTTAATTAGTTTTGTGTTTTTAAAATGCCCTTTACAGCTTTATTCATGATTACGCGCTGCTTTTGTTGTTTTAGTTGATGTCATCAGGGACCGTGAGACCGACCGTTCCAGGGGCTTCGGCTTTGTTACGTTTGAAAATCCAGAGGATGCAAAGGATGCCATGGCTGCAATGAATGGAAAGGTGAGGGGATTGATGCAATTAACGACTAAACCTGAATATTATCCAAATGTTTAGTTTTTCTAAACTTTAATATTTTAATGGTGGCCATTTTGTTGCCTGATGATTTTAGTCTATTTAACATTAAAACTGCAGTTCACCCAAAAATTAAAAATAGTATTACCCTCAAGTTGTGCCAAACCCATTTCTTCTGAACATAAAGCAAATAATTCTGGTAACCAAATAGTTAATGGTAGCCATATACTTGCATAGTTTTTTTTTATACTATGGAAGTCAATGGCTACCCTCAACTGTCTGTGGTTACCAATATTCTTCAAAATATAATTTGTTCAGCAGAAAAGTCATGCAGGTTTGAAACAACTTGGGGATGAGTAAATTATGACAATCTAAATTTTGGGTGACCTATCCCTTAAAGACAAAGTAATAAGTGACATGAAATTCATTAACTGGGCTGGAACCTAAAATGCATTAACCATAAGATGCATCTTTCTTGCAGTCTGTTGATGGCCGCATGATTCGTGTTGATGAAGCCGGCAAATCTGGTGGACGGTCTGGTGGATTCAGAGGCGGTTCTGGAGGTGGCAGAGGATTCTTCAGGGGTGGCAGAGGTAGAGGTTGGTATAATAATTGCATATGTTTGCTACCAGATGGCTACATTTGCATTAGAAGTGGTCTTGACGTCATGTAATTATCATGACAAAGCTAATAGTCGACCATCTTGAGTGTCTTTCTTGCTCGTGTCATGTTGACTTTGTATGCTAATTTTTTTTTTCTTTGTTAAACAGGTGGTGGAGGATACAGTGGAGACAGAAGCTACGGTGGTGACAGGAGCTATGGTGGAGACCGCAGTTACGGCAGTAGTGATAGAGGCTATGGTGGAGGGGAGAGAAGCTATGGTGGAGGTGACCGTTCATACGGTGGTGGTGGCGGAGGAGGATACTCCAACAGGAGTGGAGGGTACTCCAGCGGCGGCAGTGGGTACAGGGATAACAGGTGAGGGATCTCTTACGGTTGGAATGGTTGTGCAGGAGGAACAGTTTTTTTGGTCTTGTAACCGTGAACCCCTTAAATATGGCAAATATTACTTTTGGTTTTAGGAGCCAGGGGGGATATGACCGCTCTGGCGGATCCTACAGAGACAGTTACGACAGCTACGGTACGTATTGCTTGATTGATTTCTAATTTTATTAGTCAACTGCACCAATCTGCACCAGTAGATCTCAGGCCACTGTGTTCTTAGAATAATGTCTAGACCTAAGCAGAAAGAAAACTGCTCAACTTTTGAGATCAGTCAACTTGGTTGCTTTATCATGGAATTGCTGACCACAATCCTAAGTCACTTTTCAGTATTAGCGACTAAAGTCGGTTTGTGCACTTGATCAGAATAGTCAATTCTGATAGTCAATAAGACCTTGTTCGAAAAGAATCATATCATGGTGTCAGTTCACTTTTTGGAAAGGATGTTCACAATGCTCCAGTGCCTTTACACTCTTGCCTACTTCTTGTCCTCAGCTTCACACGAGTAAAAAAAAATCCTGATTCCAAGATCCATCCCTACTACGCTGGCTGTATTTAAAAAGATGCGCTCTTCGAAGACCTTTTTTTATTTTTACTTTTTTCTTTACGTTTTGTGTTCTGGTTCAAATGTTCTATTAAAGACAGACTCCTTTTTTACCGTGTCAAGTATCCGCAGGATGTTCCTCTCATTGAGGAGCTGCCTAAAATCCATGAGCATTCAGTTACTATAAGAATTTCAAGCCTAGTGAGGCTTCCTGTATCTGCCATTTTTTTACCTTGCGATTGTTATAGATGCTCACAGGGGGTTGAAATTGTCTTTGTTTTTCTTTTAGTATGTGTTTAAGAAATTTGTCTCTGAAACCATGCGTGAAAATTGACCTGTCCAACACAGCCTGATAGCTTCTAAGACCAATTTCCTCAAATATCTTTGGACCAATTTCTTAATATCGGCTCACTGAAAGTGCTAGGGGCATTTGCATTTAAACTGAATTTTAAAGCGGCAAGCTTCGCCATCAGAAAATATTCTAATCCGATCCTCCAGTAGAAGCTTGATAAGCTGTGATGTGCTCTTTATGGCTCCTTGCCACCTCCATTTTGTGATGCATTCCTTTAGTGAAGCAAGGCAGGCATGTTGCGTTGGAGTTGTCTCCGGCAAACCTCCTTGATGTTGCTAAAGATTTGTAAATATTCATTATCCAAAGAGTAAACCACTTCAGCGGGTCATTGAGCCTCATGTTAGGACTAATGACCCAAGGTACTTTGCTCTTTGCACAGTCTAAATTTATTTTTAAAAGTATGCTCTACTGTGGACTGAACTTATCCTCTTAAATGTCAAGGTTTTGTTCCTTCTTGGAAAGAAATGTGCTCTGTTTCTGTATATCAACTCCTCAGAATCCTTTTTCTTTTTTGTATTAATCTGGCTTCATGAAGCCCATTAAAAAAATGGTTGGAAACTGCTCTGATTTCTTTTGCCTCCGATATTAATCTCAATGCAAGCCAGATGAATGTTTTGGAATGGCTAGCTGGGAATTTAGCTTCTGGGATCTTAAATGTTCATATAGGAAAATAAAATTTAGTATTTATTCAGCAAACAAATATGAAGATGAAACGTTGCTGTTATGGTATAGCAACCAATGGCTCTGTATAATGCTTCATTGGATCCAAGAGTTCTCTGCTAGCAAATTCGGAAATCAACAATGTCCTTGGAGAATGAAGTGTTGTGCCTTCCGACTCAAGAATCCTGAGATGAAAGCTGCTCTCTTGACTAGGTCATTTGTGGAGATAGGCCTGTAATGTGAGGTAAAAACTTTTGCTCTCCTGTACGCATCCTACAACAGTTCTCATTGTCCATGTTTTCTTCGAATATTGCCTCGACCAGTGATCTATTACGTCTGCAGAATCTAGTCAATCCTGTTCCACATCTCTTCCCCCTTTAAAAGAAAATAACAAGCTGCATGACTCGACTACTTTTTATAGTGCGCTCGTGTTTGGTGGAAAGTACCTCAAGCCGCCCTTCAGATGAGATGTTTTAAGTCCCTGTTCTGATTGCAATTTTTTTTTTTTGTCTGCACCCACTTTAAAGACTCATCTTTTTGTCACCAATGTCAAAACCAGACTTGAAATTTGAGATGTAGCCTTTGCGTCGCCTCATCGTCTTTTGAGTGATTCACTATGGAGTCCCTATAGAAATGCCTGGTCCTTTTTCAACATTAGTTTTGTGTGAATTTCTTGCTTGTTTAATCTAGAAAATGTAAATAGTTTCTTATTTAAACTTTTAAATGCATGGTTCTTACAATTGTTGTCCCATCTACTATATAGTAAAATATGCTTTATTTTCCAGACTGATGCATTGGACGTGTTGCATTTGAGAACTAGCGGAGGAAGCTAACCTTTCAGATGAAATGAATTCATTTTCATGGTAAAAATGAGAGGTATGCAGTTGCTTTTAAAATCCACTTTTGATTTAACTAATTTCAGTAATGTCCTGATGTTCTATTAGAATAGAAATGGGTGTTTGAGTAACATTAATTTGCTAGTTTCTCTCTATTCTTGTCTTAATTTCTGACAATGTTTTTATTTTTTTCTTCCCCAGAGCTCATGGAAAGCTGTTGTGCTGATGAACCCATCTCTCCATAAAGCAAGGAAAGCGTCAAAACACTTGCTAGAGATGAACAATCGATCGTCTAGATTGAAGTTTGTGCTGTATTTTGCTGAAAGTGGTTGTGACAATGGTAACGTCAACCAGTAAGGCTGATTGTTATAAGGTGATGCAGTAGAAAGGTGTTCATTTTAAACTCTTTAATGACCAAGAAGTTAAATAAAGTTTGTTTACACGAATTTGTTCAGTATTTTGCTTTACAAGTTTATTAGCTTAGGTTTTTCCCTTGAGGCTATTTTAGCAGTGATATACACTTTAACCACAAGGTGTCAGTGTTGGCCAACTACAGTAGTGGTTCTCAACAGTTTTGACTCCCAAGGCACCCCATTTCAATCTTATTTTACCAGATAAAGATTTTTGCAAACTGTAATATTACTCAATTTCTCCCAGAAGTATTTTACAGCTTGGGAGGAAACTAAATTATCACATGCCCATGGAGTTTGATTTACATCACTCTTTCAGATCTAGAAGTCACACATTAGGCTACCTTATCCAGGTTTGATGACCAATAAAAGTTTGGTAATGTCTTAAAATAACTTATTTTTGTTTATAATGCTTGTGTTTAGAGATGGAACAATAGGAAATGTCATGATTATAGTGACAAATTATCATGGTTATCAATATAGTATTATGTTCTGGAAATGTTCAAAAAGTACCTATATACAAAACTGAAATCATTTCACCAAGTTTTTATTGAAAAACGACAAAATTAGCACTTTGTTTGAATAAGCATTATATTGACAATAGCTGTATTTTAAATTAATTGCAGCATAACGTTATCTACCAACATTATCAAATAAAGTTTTGACTATATAGCTTTAAATCATAAAATGAATTTCCTCATCTCGGCCTTCAAATACATTTTTATTTTAAAGAGATGAGTTAAAATTTGATATTTTATCTGCACTGTAAATAATTCTAAATACCTTACAAGAATTTTAATTTTTAGAATGTTTATTTTACATCAACTGGTTCAAATGAACAGCTTTGCATAATTCAGCCCAATTTTCATATTGGTCAGAACAAAAATGGTAGACCGGCTCATTGCCTTCCGCCATGATTTTTAACACTAAATGAAGCCTATGTTACACTCTGCGCCTGCGTGAGACTTATTTTGCTTAATGCAAATACAGTTTTAATGATAATTAAAATATGTAACCATAATGCTAACCCTCATGGATTTAATCCTGGCTTATCTAACTGGTAACCATTTAATTCCTACCATCTTGAGCCCGCCTTGGAAGTTTGAGGCCCCCTAATGGGCTCCGGCCCTCTGGTTGAGAACTACTGCATGAATGCTTGGTATATACATTTTAAACGCAGACAATTAAATGCATATTAGACTTGTGAAACAGTGACCAGTGTAAGCCTTTATTTTAAAATTGCACATTTAATGTTACAGATGTGCTGAATGTTGTAATAGGAAAACCAAACATGGATGATTGAACTCATATTGAACCAAACAACTGGTTTTGAACTAAATGAGTTTATCCAGGTTGCCCTTCCATGTTCCGTTATTCATTTTGTTATGAATCCATTGAAGGTATTGGGAAATGTCAGTGTATCTTGTGCAGTGCTCTCCATTTGATTCCTTTTGGTAATAAGATACAATTCCATGAGCAACATCTCCACAAACAAGAGGACCCCCAGAGTCTCCCTGTGGATGATATCATTTGATTATTAGTATATCCAGAATGCACTAACAATACACCATGGATAATAATTTGTAAGTGATGCCACTTGAAATACCTCTGCTGGTCCAGTTGTTCCCTCACTGCACAGAGTGTCGGGTGTCCCACAGTTTTTGGAGTCCATCAGAGTTACACTTGCTTCTTTGAGGACCCTTGATGGAGGCCCACGGCCGTAATCCTGCAAGCCCCAACCCAAGACCATGCAATCCTTTAAGATCGCATTTTTGGGATTCTCTTTTTTTGGCAAGGCGATAGTCTTCACAGTTTTGTTCAAAGTTGCATTGGTTTTAAGCTGAAAGGCAAGGTGCAAAGTTCTACATTTCTTTCTATGTTTTTCTGTATTTTAAAGAATGTATTGATTAGATTTTTAGTATTTATTAGATTAAATATGAATTAATCAGATTTAGCCAAATTATATTCTGCAAACATCAGGTTTCCTGTTATGAAAGGCCATTTTTCAAAGGCGTGATTCTAATTATAAATGGTTCAACGTTATATATTACCTTTAAAAGCATGATGTCATGGCCTGGTTTATTGCTGAATTGTGGATATGGAAATGTATGAACAGCTACTCCTTCAGGTAAAAAGTTGGTGTCATTGACGCCTAAATACACCTTAAGATGACTAAAGATGACACACACAAAAAATAAACAGATACAAAAATTTACAAAAATATATTTTTCAGGTAACACTTTACAATAAGGTTCATTAGTTGAACCTTTTTGTATTTCTTATTGTTAGTTCATGTTAGTTGAACTAACAATAAGAAATACACGCGTTACAGTATTTATTCATCTTTGTTAATATTAGTTAATAAAAATACAGCTGCTTGTTCCTGTTAGTTAATACATTTACTAATGTTAACTAGTACAACCTTTGATTTTAATAATGCATTAGTGCATGTTGAAATTAATATTAACTAAGATTAATAAATGCTGAAGAAGTATTGTTCATTCTTAGTTCATGTTAACTAAGGTTAACTAATATGAACCTTATTGTGAAGTGTTACTATATTTCAATACAAAGATATTGCCACTTTGGATATCAAAAGTTTGAGGCAAGTTGTATACCCTTTCTAATTCCAAAATATGATAATTCATTTCACCAACCTTCCTTTACAGTGGGCGGCTGTCATCACATAATCCTCTCTTACCAAAAAACCACCACATAATGCTTCGGATTTAGAGTCATGAATGTAGACCATGTAGGGTCGACTGTGTGGAATGGAGACTTTCCCGCCAACAATACCATCATGCATGGAGAAACCTAAGAAAGAGTTTAGTTCTATTAAACAATTCGACAGCATATTCTGAGAAACAAACTTTTGTAAATACATAAGTAGATTAGATGTGATCACCTGGAGTGCAGGAGCGCAGCAGTAGCAGACTAGCTATATGCCAAAGGATGCTCATTGTTGACAGCTCAGTCACACTCGGTATATGCACCACAGAAAGGTTGTCTCCTGCTTTTATACAGAGTCAAGAGACCCATACCCGGAAGTTAATGGTAGAAGCTGCAGCATGCTCTGTATCCAGATCAGTTTCACTGATGTAAAAGCTTGTTATGATCACAAATCAGTGATTATCATCAGCTCTCGCTGTCTGACAACTCAAACTTTGGTGATAACATCAGACAGCCCACGATCAGTTGAATTTCAGTATCTGTAATTTAAGCAACTTCTGGTACCTCGTTTACCACATTTTATCAGCTACAACTTTTACAAACCCCTTTGACCCCAGAACAGCTGTAATTCTTTGTGCCACTGATTCAGCAAGACCCTGGAAACATTCTTTAGAAATTCAAGTCTCCATTGACATGGTAGCATCACGCAAACTGCACATTTGTGATGTGAATCTGCCCTTTCTTCACATTCCAAGGGTACTCTTTTGAGATCTTGAGACTGTGGAAGCCATCGGAGTTCACCGAACCTCTTGAGCATGTGTGCGTGCTTTTATGAGTGTTCTTTGTGTTTCCTTGTTGCTCAAGACACAACTCATTCAAGTATTCTCTTTCAAAGATGGATCCTCGTTGACCAAAATCTTGACCACAATCTTGACTTCACAAGGGGTTATCCTTGTCTTTCAGATACAGAGACACTTGTTCAAAGGGGTTTGTCCATCTAAGTTGTGACATCCACTTTGACAGTAGTTGTAAGGTTTCCCAGATGTATATGTACAGCTCTGGCCACTTGGATAAAAGGTGAAACATCTTGACTAACAGAAATTCATTAATCTGACCAGAATAATCTACCAGAAAATGTGACTAAAACTGAGAATCTTCGCAGTCAAATATTGCATTGAATTCAAAGCTTGCACTGTAAATGTGACCACTGTGATAAAATCGTACAGTGAGGTGAAGTTGCAGCAATGGAATTACATTTACCTGCCCAAATAAATATGCAAACAGCAATCCTAGAGGGTTTGCTGTGCTTTGCGTGATCACCCTTAAAGTTGTTCAGCAACAGAGTTCAGTGGGCCAGAGGTTTTGTAGCTCCTCGTAGAGTCCTCCAAAACAGGAAATCCATTTTCATGGCTTTCATTACACGTCTTTGATGGATGTAATAAAATGCGCATTGAACAAAAACGCTGTTTTGAGTACCTCTGATATTAGCGATGTGGTCACATAGTTCCTGAAGGCTGTAATGCTATATGCTTGCTTTAGCCATGCAAATACGCCAAGCAGTAGCACAGGAATGCCCATTAAGAAACTTCCTACGTCTAGACTGAGGTATGTTCTTCTCATACCTGAACCACAAGACGTTATTATAATTATTGTGAATGAAGCGCAGACGAGGTTTCTGTGAGCGAGGGACGGTGGGGAATGGGTTGCATGCAGAAGACTGGGTCTCGAACAGTAATGGGAATTACAGGAGGAGGTTTGGAGAGGCCGAGCAGAAGAAAGGGGGGCAGCGGGGGGGTGTCTAAAAGGACGTTTACCGGCAGACTGTCAGCTTTATTAGAACCAGGGGGTTGACTATGGGATGGTTAAGCAATTAGACGTCATGATAGAAGCAGGGAACGAAACGACAGTTGTAAAAAGTCCATCAATCACCGCGCAAATCACGATTATTAAGAATAAAAGGAAATGACAACAGTGCGCTTCCAAATAAGAAAGTAGCATAACACACTTCGATATCTGGCCACTCTTAAATGAAAATGCATGTGAGGATCTAGTCAGATCATGTCACTAGGTTTGTGTGATGCTTTGTGTTTGGGTAATCATCAAAATCTTCTGGATTTGAATGGTTTCAGTTGATAATGTCTGAGTTTGGTTCGTGACTTCACAAATGTTCGCCGTGATGTTTTGCATCGCTTTCAGGCCCAATAAATATCATCGCTATTTGCTTCGTCTACTCACAAACAGAAGCTGTTAAGTTTATTTTGCAGTTCTCAGAAGATCACCAGATAAAGCCTACACATGCAATGTTACGTGCCACAGTGGAAATGTGTGAGAATGTGGTTTTGAGTAAGTTTCGATATGTTTTCTGTATGCTTCCCTGAAGCTCGTCTCTGTACCAGTCAAGACTAGAAGAGGATAGGAAAGGAGACATGAATTAAGAGGGGAAGATGAGCAGTGGCAATGCGTTCCAGACATGACTAAACACCTATTTGTCTGAGCACTAAATCCACCCTTCGCTGCTTCCCCATAAAAATTCTACCCTTTAAATTTATATTTTTCCTACATTATTACTCATAAAATGGATCATCTGTGTCTGTGCTAGTGCAAAACAGAGGTGTTTCATTTGAGTGATGAGACAGGGTAGTCTTAAAAGACAAAATAGCTCCATAAAAGTATACGACTTGGGCACTATTGCTAGTTTTCGGAAGATGTAGTAGTTTTTTGTGAATAAAAAGTGCAATTTACACCATTATTCATTGACAGTTACTTGAATGTCAGTAAAAATGTTGAAATTGTAAGACGAGCTGTTGATTGTAGTGTAACTTGATCTACTGCATCTGTACATTGAATTGTTTATTACTGTAATTTATATATGTACCTACTATTTATTTTTCATTGTCTTCCTTTTTTTTCTTAATGCTGACATCCACTGTTGCTGTATTTGAATGTTCAAGAAAGTTTTGTTTATATCTGTATTATCTGATTTGTTCATAAATCATTCAATAAAGTTTTCTTTAAAGTTTATATTTCTATAAAATACAAAATACATAGAAGCCTGATTGGTCCATGGATTGTACGTCAACGGCGCCGCCATATTGGTCCAGGCAACTTGCCGTAACTCTCACATGTGGACTGAGAAAAGAACCCTGACTATTTTGAGGTTTTACAAACCGTCGTACAATCCAAACCATTTCTCGGGGAATTGCCATTCACATGTAAGTCTGAAGAGTTGTTTTTGGTTTTATTTGGTCATTGTAACATTATGCTGACAACTAGTTGGCCACCAAAGTCAGACTATTAATAGCTAGCGATAACGCTAGTTAGCTTTGAGAACTGAGGCTTTAAAAAAATAAACTAATATAAAGTTTACATGATTCTCTTGAAGTCTGATTTTATATTAGATTTTATATTATGAATTAATCCAAATCGCAAGTGAGTCTTCCATGCATTGCAGTGAGCCAGATACCTTTGACAGGATAGCTCAGGCTGTCAGAATTACAGATAGAGTTAAACCGTCTAATCTCACCAAAGAGCAGGTGTTTTGATTGCTTGTCATCTAATTGGCTCATTTATATTTTTTTCCCATTCTAGCCAGTGGCAACCAGGATAACGTCAAGGAAGACTGAAGAAAGCCTGTCAGTGGACTGTTCTCTGCATTTTCCAACAGACGTGTGCACCTCTCCTGCCTATCATATTATTATATGACTTAAACAATTAAATGATGATATACTACTGACTATTTTATTTACTATTTTTATTTTATTTACTATTATTTTACAGTTTATGATATATATATATATATATATATATATATATATATACATATACAGTACAGGCCAAAAGTTTGGAAACATTACTATTTTTAATGTTTTTGAAAGAAGTTTCTTCTGCTCATCAAGCCTGCATTTATTTGATCAAAAATACAGATTTTTTTTATTTTATTGTGATATATTGTAATAATTGTTATTTAAAATAATTGGTTTTCAATTTATTATACTTTAAATGATCATTTATTTCTGTGATGCAAAGCTGAATTTTCATGATCATCCAGTCTTCAGTGTCACATGTGACATCCAGTCTTTAGAAATCATTCTAATATTCTGATTTATTATTAGTGTTGGAAACAGTTCTGCTGCCTAATATATGATGAATAAAAGGTTAAAAAGAACTGGATTTATTCAAAATAAAAAAATATATTTTCTAATAATATAAATCTTCTTTATTATCACTTTTTATCACTTTAACACATCCTTGCTGAATAAAAGTATTGATTTATTTCAAAAAAAGAAAGAAAAAAAATTACTGACCCCAAATTACTGACCAGTAGTGTATATTGTTGTTACAAAAGATGTCTATTTTTAAAACATTAGCTTTTTTTTTTTTTTTTTACTTTTTATTCATCAAAGTATCCTAAAAAAGTATCACAGGTTATGAAAAAATATTAAGCAGCAGAACTGTTTCCAACTTTGATAATGAATGATCATATTAGAAAGATTTCTAAAGGATCATGTGATAGACTGGAGTAATGATCCTGGAAATTCAGCTTTGCATCACAGAAATAAATGATAATTTAAAGTATAATAAATTGAAAACCAATTATTTTAAATTGTAATAATACATCACAATATTACTTTTTTTTTCTGTATTTTTGATCAAATAAATGCAGGCTTGATGAGCAGAAGAAACTTCTTTCAAAAATAGTAATGTTTCCAAACTTTTGGCCTGTACTGTACTATTTGGTGTTTTATTAATAGTTATTATATTACTACTATATTATACTCAAACTCAATTGTATTTTTAGGCTATTATTATTATTAATAATAATATAGGCTATTAATAATAATAATATGCTATAGAATAAAACTTCCCCATTGAAATAATACATCTGACGTAAAATTTGACTTATATTTCATACAATTTATATTGTACTTTACTTGTACTATAAATGTTTTTCCGCTGTAACTTAAATGTTTACTGTATCCATTAAGGATGATCTTATAATTAGGGGTACAAGCTGTGATATTAATGTTGCCCACTAGAGGAAACCACAGGATAAGGAATCTTTTAAATCCAAATCTTTTCTATCTGTTTCCATCCATTTGAATGGATTTAGTTCATTTGAATAACTATGGTGTACTGACAGTAAGTCTGTGAAATGCTTATAGATCATTAAATGTTGAACTTTTTACAACCTAATTGAACACATTTTTTTCAAGTTGCCAGAAACAATTCAAAATAATGCTGTCCGTTTAAAAAGAAAATAATTTGATGTATTTTTTACTATAATATTAAATTGATCTAAAGACATTGTTATGGTATGAACAATAAAACAAACATTTGTGTGTTAATCTGCAAGCATACAATCAGGAGGCCACACATATAGAAACAAATTATAAAAAATGAAAAGGTGAAGATGCTTCAAGGGTTTGAGCTGCAAATTATCTTTACATTCACTTGAAATTGTCCTGTGACATATTATGACGTGATTTAAGAGAAAAAGCTCAAATGACGGACTGGAGTTGAAGACAGAAAAAGCCATTTCTATGATTAAAAACTATGTGAACATTTCATGTACATTAAATTATATTACATTAGGGATGTCTCCACAATTATTAACCAAGAAAAACAAACAAACTGTTTCACAAGCGTGAGTTTTCACAATGCCTTATGACAGTGAACAGGGCCGTAGCTGGGGAATCTGGGATCCTCAGTTGAAATGTAAACTATTGCACTTTTTGTCCAGAAACCTGTTACCTGTTTACTTGAGCAGTCTTGCTCAGACCAATATGGCGAACTCATTGACATATCACAGCAATGGTCCAAAGCGGCCAATTAGGCATCTATGTATACAACTATGTCCAGAGAGGACAAGCGAGGGTTTCCTGTAGTTCAAACAGTAGAGCGTTGGTGCTTGCAACGCCAAGGCCATGGGTTCGATTCCCAGGGTAAGCAAGAACTGATAAGAATGTAAATGTGTACCTTGAAATGCAATGTAAGTCGCTTTGGATAAAAGCATCTGCCAAATGTAAAGAGAGGCTTGTTCTCGTGCGCCAAAGCATTTATGGTTGAGCTTTTGTTTATGTTTGCTGATCAATGTTTATATGAGAATTAGATCAGTCTAAATTCAATCTGTTCATCATATAAAGTGATCGAGTCATCATATGAAGTGACTGCACGCTTCATGGATTACAATCTCTTTATGAACTTTTTGAAGTGTCAAAGTGGTAGTTGCGTAAACTGTCAATGGAGGGACAGAAATCGCTCAGATTTCATTAAAAATATTTTTCATTTGTGTTCCGAAGATCTTGCGGGTTTGGAACGACATGACGGTGAGTAAATACTTTTGGATGAACTAACACTTTGAGTACATTCACTATGGCTCTTCTTTTATTTTTTTTATTTTTTTTTGCTTTAGAAGAATCCAAATTAAAATGGACTTTTGTCTAAATCCTCGTCTGGTCTCAAATAACATCTGCTGATGCTGTACTGTGTAGACTGAGGGTTCTCATGAGATAGATATGCAACGTGGGAATACGCTCCCTGCCAACAAAATTATATCTGTTATTTTGATTGAGAATAAAACATATGAGCATATTTATTTTTAAATCTAAAAGCCAATGTATGTCTGACTCAAAGCAGTGGTATTCCGCAGTTTGCTGCATACCCAAAGTGTGCTGACACTAAGCAACCTTAGATTCAACTAAGCACACATGACATTTTGAGTAACATGTACACCAGAGTTTGATATCCATTTTCACTTGGTTAGACAGGCAATTAGGTGCCTTTTGAGGATTATAGAGTATTTCATGAGCACAGAGTGCCCTTGACTCATAGTTCAGGGTGACTGTAATTTGCATAAGAGCTGGTGGTTAGCTGCCTCAAATGAAGTCAATCCCATTGCAAAAAAGTCTGTTAAATTGGTTCCGTTTCAGAACCTATTGCACTACTTCTGTACGTTAAAAATATTTTTTTAAATTGCAACAATATATCGGTCCCATATTGGTTGATTCCAAGAGAAACACTCATTTTAACTATACTTATAATTCATTCAATATTGAAAATATTTCAAAATGACTAAAAAATGACTATTTTATCCAAGTCAGGTCTCCAATGAGCTTCTATTTGTATGATTTATAGACTTCCTGCATATAGAGCGTTTCAAATCAGTCACTTATGAGGTTCCGAGACAGCTCACTAGGTTGTGGAACAGAGCTATTAGGAATAGCACAGGAATGTGACAGGGCCTGATGTGACAGGGCCTGACGGTTGGCCATTGTAAACTGCCATTACTCAGCCTGCTAGCATGCTAGCATAAAAACTGTTAACATGCAAGCAAGGAATTTCAATAACCTTTTTAGACATGTTTTGGATTTAAAACATTTTCATTATTTTCTGGAATGTTTAACCGTGACAGGGCCTGACCCTTTAGCTCGTCTTCCTAAAAAAAACATACAAAAACAAGCTTAAAATCATACAATTCAATGAAACAATTCAGCCTTAATCAATGTAAGCTTCACCTGGGTCAAATGATGTCACTTCCTCTGAGTGATACCCTTAAAGGTGTATTTCACACATTTTATGTAGAGTTTTATGTAAACGTGACAGGACTGACCAAAACATGGGGACAGTTGTAAAATAGAATTTATTTGTAGAATTTATATATCATTTTATGTTTTTGATCAGTTGATGTGAATGATAACAGCTTAAACTTGTTATTGATGAGTTTTTTTTTTTTAAATAACAGTTTGTAGCATAACAAAACTATGAAAGCTGTAGCTCCAATTTGGCTGAGGACAAGGGCATGGACAGGATTTGTAATTTTCAAAAGTGTTTTTAATAAAGAAAAAAATATCTGAGAACCTAATGAATGACATATTCCTTTACAGAACAACTCACAGAAATCAACTATGAGCCAGTTTTAGAAATTTTTGGATGAAATACTTTTTTATTCACTGTAACAATTCAAGGACAGATAATGTACGTTTCTGGTAGAATGTCCCATTAAGTTTATCCGGCACTCCGCCAGCCAGTCCGGTCATACATACCGAACCAGAAAATAAGTTTTTTTTTAAAGGTTTCTCACCGATACCTGTGATACATTCAGAAGCTGTGACAGAGATGAAGCAATATGTGGGCAGCACTATCAGCCAAAGCACACAGGGACAATTTTTAATGTTTTGTACAGTTTTATTACTTTCCTCTGGACCATGACACACTTTCTCTTATTCACGATCCGTCTCTCTCTCTCTTTCTCTCTCTTCCTCTCAGAGCGATAAGACATCCATCACAAACTGCGGTTGAAGGTCTGATGTTACAAAATGAGTACATCAAGTGCATTTTTATTATCTCTGGCAAGGATCAAATGTGCAACTGTGCATGATCTCATGTCTTTAGTAATGGCGCTGTAAACAGAGAACCTGCTTCATCTGGTTTTTCAAACGGGTACACCAAGGTCCAAAATGAACAGTCACAGGTGCCAAATGCGCGAAAAATTGGCCTTTGCGAGTTACTCGCCAGTTTTTGGATGGTAATTTTAAGGAACTGCAACGTAATATGTGGTTTAAGTCAAACTGTAAGAATCATAGTCTGACCCTCGCTGCTGTAAGTCATGTGAGCGAAAGATAGTCGTGGCTTTTTCCTTACTCGAAAAATGTCCTTTATAATTTCATCTAGGATGCCTAAGTACAATTTTAAAAAGTGATCAGTTGTCTTACTTTAAAAAAGTGAGGAAACTCATTGCCTTAAAATTAGGGATGCACCAATATGAACATTTTGGCCGATACCGATAACTCTTTAAAAGCTGATGAACAATATATTTACAGATAAATCTAAATCCAAATTTTCACCATTAAATCCATGTCCCAAGCACACAATTATAATGTTCTCATGATCATTTTATGTAGTCTATATGACAGATTTGCACTGCACATCTTGCACTTAAATGTATTTTCCATATTTGAAGTGATTCCAATCATATTTTTAGCAATTTAAAACCATCATGGTGAACAATGTGCATCTGAAGTGTCTCAGCTGAAGGAAATAATCCATTATTTATCGGCTTTAATATATCAGCCAAATTTTCTTATCGGGCTAATAACGATAACATTAAAAATGAACCGATATCGGCTGATACCGATATGGTGACCGATATATTGTGCATCCCTACTTAAAATTATTAAGTAAATAAACGTAAAACTTAATTGAAAAAATTAAGTTACGTGAACTTGACAATTCCACATAACTTAATTTTTTCAATTATGCTTGGTTTATTTACTTCATTTTAAGGCAACGGGTTTCCTCACTTTTTTAAAGTTGTGGTGATGCAAATGTAGAATATTTCTTACAGTAAACCCACAAAATAAAATGAGGCAAATCGGGGGTTAATTCGTATGATTTTGTACAATCTCATTTGTATGTTTTTGTACAATCTGCTTACACCCCAATGAGGGTTAGGTTTAGGGGTGGACCTTCATACTTATCTTTTTTTCAAAAAAAAATGTATGTTTTCATACAGATAAAATCATATGAATACATACGAAATCACCAATATGTAAAATAGTTGTTTTCTCATGAGATTGGGTTGTTCAATTCACATGACTTTGGCAGGTGTGGCACAAAATAAAATAATTTTGGACCCTATAGCTGTACTACGGACTTACAAAGTTGGACTGAGTGGCATCTGTTCTACTGCTTGCTTCAACTGTATAGCTAAAAGGATAGGCACTGAACTAATCACATGGTACCAATAATTTTAAATGATGAGGATGTAGAACTTCATGACCTGCATGCGAAACCTGACAGTGGTGTAAGGCAAAGGCATGTGTTACATTCACTGGAAATAATGATGCTCAATAAAAGAAACTCCTGGCAAGTGTTTGCCAAAATGAAGCTTTTCTAGAAAGCCCTTGAGACCAAGAACAGAGAGATCAACGACATGTTAGAGAGAAGAGGTATAAATTATGCTGAACATTTGGATGTTCTCCTCTTCCGAATTTGATTTGTAAAACATATGGTGTCTGCCCGCATCAAAGAAGGTCCTCGTTTTAAAAATCAATCCAATGATGACCAAAATAACATATTGCGAAATAATTCGCAATCATATAATCCCAAAGCCTATTGAATTAGCAAGACTCAAAGGCTCCACCGCAAGCCCTAACCTCTGCAAAGAGAAGCACACACTCAACTAGAGGAATGTAAAATCGCTAAAAATCATCTCCTCATCTTCCCGCAGATGTTGTTCTAGAATGTGTGGGTTGATTAGAAGCAGGGAGCTCTGAGAGAGATGAGATAAGAGACAAACTGCCAAACATTCAAGCACTGAACTTATGTTTCAGCTTAACGTGATAGACATGGAGATGAAACATACTCATCTTGCAACTACAAGATAATGGCTCAAAGTTCAAAGGTAGTGTGCAACTCACATTCATTCCTTTAACAGATATAGAGCAGCCCAAAATGAGCTCTCTTTTGAGTTAACCTTTGTAATTTGTGTAGTTTGTGAAGCCTCGGACCATAATGAGGCTGAGTTGCATGAGCCAGACTGTGGAGAAAAATAGTAGAGATTTATTGTATAGGGTTTATTAGAATTACTTATCTATTGACCAGACTGACTGTGGGCATGATCTTGTAACTGGAGGCGTGAGAATCCACTGTTGTATTTTTAGCAAGTCTGCACGGAGTCGCTGGCCATTATTTGGTAATGTAAGCCGATATATTTAGAAAGTTCTTTCATCATTGTTCGGACCAGGAGTAATTGTTTGTCCAGATGTGGTCTGGACCAAAAGAATGTGATCGGTAAAGGATTTATATGTATGATATGGCAAAGGCTGTAGTAAAGACAGTAGGCCTATACAGTAACCTATGACTTAAGCACTTCAAATGACACATCTCGTAATATATGTTCAAATGCTGGGAAATTCCGTTTGATAAAAGTTGTGCAAACCCTGTCCCCAACCCAGCACTCCCCTGTGTGACTTTCATACACAAATTTAGATAACAGAATAAGATTATTAATCTGCATTTTTGTCTTGTTTTCCGGAAACAATATTTTAAACCAGATAAATTTAATTTAACTGTTTAAGAAAATAAGACTTCTTTTGTACCTCCAGTGGTAAACTGTTTTGTTGTTGTTGTTTTCTAGTTTTAAGCATAATTCTAATAAGATTTAGCAAGATATAGGGGGCCCCAAAAAGCATTTGGACACTTTATCCATGCTTAAAAGCCATTGTAACTTAGTTCTGAAAAAGGGTTGCTCTAGATCAACGTCAACGTCAACGTCTCGTCACTCTAGATCAACATTTGTCACGGTTAGGCTAACCGGCAGTTAGCATCACACTGGTTCCCTCGAGATAAACCCAATATGATTTTCCCATAGGCTTTTGAATTATCACAACAACAAAAACAAGCTCTGTGATCAACAAAAGTTTATGATTCTTACACGTTTTGTCCATCGAGATAATTATCACAGATGACATGAACACAAGTTTTATGATTTTTGAAGCCTAAATGCAGTCGGCAGAAGTAAAAAGTTAAGGTAGGCTATATAAACCCTATAAGCGTATATAAGCGTATGCTCGCTCGACTTCAACGTCAACATAACTAAGCTTTCGACAACTCTTCGAAAACAACTCTAAAAACATTTTCCCATTATAAGCATTAAAAGCAGACTGAGTTTACATGTTTGTCGTGATGACGTTTAATCTTCTCAACAGCCTCTTTAGTCTCATTTAGAACACGTAACAGCTTAAAACATTTTTTAAATGGGGTAATACTGATATATTTTAAGTCGTAGAATAAAACCTGAAAGTATCTTAAGCTTGTGTTCACCACAGACCTTATTTCAGCCATTTAACCAACCATTGGTTGGAACTACGGAAATTGACAGTGAAGTTAGTAGTCATTAATTGAAGTATTACCGTGACCTCTCAATATAAGCAAAACTTGAAACTGTACGAGAAAAACTTTGCTCTTTTCTCCTCATCATTGTCAAGCCTTTTGCTGGCTTCCGTGGCACATCACCAAATAAATAAACATGTAAATGCTGACTTCACTAACTTCTGTGTTTAATTCCATGCTGCGTGTCGTCTTTGTTAGGCTACTGTGCTTTTGTGCATGCGGGTCAGGATCTTGACCTGTTCACACTCAAATAAATCTGATATTGGTCACATTTAAAAAAAATTATGCGAAGAGCCAAACAAATAAATTGAGCACTAAGGCTTGCAGCATGAACCTAATTGTCTCATTGTAATTGCTTAAGAAGAATCTATTTACTCAGCACACCTTTTTTAAATTTGTATATTTCCCAAAGGTATGTTCTCCTCTGAAACAAACAAAATCATATTTCTTTTCCTTAATGGAGTCTTTCACGTCGGAAACCCAGGGAACAGGTATTCTGGGTATTTGGAGAGGAAGAGCAGATATTTGGGAATAAAACGCGGATGAGTGAAACAAAGAAGAATGGATTAGGGGGCGGAGGGAGGGGGGGTCAGGCGAAGCAGACAGTCTGCATTGGTCATTAGAAGAAAGAGAGGATGGAGAAAACAGACTGAGGCCTTAAGTGGACAGTCCTCAAAGAATCTGGTGATGAGAAGAACGCTATGTGCTTCAGTTCCTCAGCAGAAATCTCCCAGTCGCTTCCTCACCCTCCTTATTGTTGCTATGATGGACAAAAACACGTTCTTATGTTTCACTTCATAACACATCAATCAAATCACACAACCTAGACCTTGAAATACTCTTAAAAATAAAGGTTCCAAAAAAGGGGTTTTCGCAGCGATGCCTTAGAAAAAACATTTCCCCAAAGAACCTTTCAGTGAACAGTTCCTAAAAGAACCATTTTCTTCTTAGAGTGAAGAAAACTCTCTTACTTTTTCCACTAAAAAGAACCTTTTGTGGAATGGATGTTAAAGGTTCTTTTTGAAACCATCAATGCCAGTAAAAAATCTTTATTGTTAAAGGGGTGGTTGATTATGATTTTTTTAATCATATTCACTTTTTTAACTTTAGTTAGTGTGTAATGTTGCTGTTTGAGCATAAATAACATCTGCAAAGTTATAATGCTGAAAGTTCAAAGCAAAGGGAGATATTTGCTTTTAAAGAAATTGCTTTTTAAGGACTACAACAAACGGCTGGAAGGGACTATGCCACATTCCTCCCGGGTTAGTGACATCACCAACCCTAGAATTTACATAAACCCCGCCCCCAGGAACAAGATTTAAGGCTTGTTCGACTTCATGCAGCTCTGCGCAGACCGATCGGCGGCTGACTTGAAGCAGTGCACGCCGGTTAGAAATTTTGTCCGACTTGATACAGCGCCGACGCCACGTGACTGTGACGTATGCCATCAAAGTACCGCGAGAGCGATTCGAGAGTAGCCGGAGAACTCAGCCAGCGCAGCTTCTCAAGAGCGGCTGCACGAGCTCTGATGACGACACAGCTGTTCCACGATTGGCCGGATTCACTGCATGACAACAATCACGTGTGTTTCGTGTTTATTCGAACACCTTTAGTTCCTCTAAAGCTCACAAATCAGTTTTTTATAACAGTAAACACTCTTTCATGTAGTTGCAATGTTATATTGTGTCATGTTTATCAAATTAAAACTGATTAAAAAATTTCATTGAGAGTAGCTTATGTTGAACTTTATTCTTGTTCAAACAGACGCTGCGAAGCAGTACATAAAGTATTGAATGAAAATGTCTCTGAAACATCTGTGTATTATTTGGCAAATATTGCATTTATTTCACTTCAGCTGTGGTAAAGTATGCAGACACCACTACGGGAACCAGAAAGTGTCCGACTTCACGTCTCCGTTTGCAGCTCCTCCCCGCCTGCACGCGGCTACTCTCGCCGATCGGTTACATCCAGCCACAGCCGATGTCGAACACACCTTTATAGATTATAAAAACAGAATATGCTAATCAATGACTAGATAACTACTAAGATAACTACACATCAGCTACATAAATTCAACAGCAAACCATTCAGAAATGTCCTGTTGCTTCTACATGTTGTCACTTCTTCTTGAGTCGCTCCATCTTTCTGACTTCGGTTTGAACATAAAAGGCTAAAAGTTTTTGAAATTTTCAGTGCATGTCTGTGTGAGGTAAAAGGACAAGAGCTCTTGAAGCTCCGCCCTCTGTGCCGGGAGCACCAGCTCATTTGCATTTAAAGGAACAGACACAAAACGGTGCGTTTTTGGTCACCCTCAAAAAGTGACAATTTTAACATGCTATATAAAAATATCTGTGGGGTATTTTGAGCTAAAACTTCACATACACACTCTGGGGACATCAAAGACTTATTTTACATCTTTTGAAAAGGCCATTATACCACCCCTTTAAGAGTGAAGGTGTTCTTAACAAATCATATTTTCAAAGCATTGACAAATACTTGGGAGGATCCTTGTAAATAATATGAATAATTGCCTTTTATACCATTGTCAAGGTTCACAAGATTTGACGATTACCTCATATTATAATACGTTAAAATTATAATGTAATAATGTAAAATTAAGTACAATTATTTTATGCAATTGCCAAAATGGACAATTAAGTTGACATTGTATTTAACTGGAATTGATTTAAGTCTTTGGCTTGTATAACTATTATTTTGATAAGGAACTGTCTGCAATAATATCACTATACTTAAAATGAAAAGCAATGGTTAAATTTGAAAAATGACATGTACTGTTTGTGGAAGCTTAATTCAGTGTAACAATGTTGAGGCTAGACATCGGTCCGACAGGCCGTCACCAGCTGTAAGTGCTTCTGTATTCAATTTCTGTGGGATACTTCTTGTTCATAACTTTCTGTCCAGAGCACCCAAACCTGACCAAAATAACAACTCTTGTCCAAATGTAAGGTCAGTGGAGAATCCATTATTTTATATTATACTTAAGAGACCTATTGCCTCAGGACTATGAAACATTTTGTATAACCTGAAAAAGTAAAGCCTATTACAGAGGACTGGTATGTATTTTCATTAGTGTTATTGTTTTATTTCGCGTTTTTACTAAGAAACAGTACCCTGTTTTGTCATTTACTGATTCATACCACAGATGTTTGGAATTGCTTTTTCTCACTTGCTTTTCATTCCCATGTCGATAGGGGACATTGGTATTGGATTCACACTGTGTTTACACACAACGCGCCAAAACGTCTTAAGGCTTTTAGGCTGATTATAATCGATATGTCAAGTCAAGTCAAGTTTATTTGTATAGCGCTTTTCACAATACAGATTGTATCAAAGCAGCTTCACAGTATTAAATTAAAATAATACAACAAAGTTTGTTTCAAGAGGAATTTATTGATTGATAAAATTAAATTAAATATCCCCAAAATATCCCCAACTGAGCAAGCCAAAGGCAACAGTGGCAAGGAACCGAAAAACTCCATCAAGTGACCTAATGGTGTCCTAAAACTCCATCAGGTGACCTAATGGAGAAAAAAAAACCTTGGGAGAACCCAGGCTCAGTCGGGGGCCAGTTCTCCTCTGGCATTTATGAGCTAGAGGCCGGATTGTAGTTTGAACTGTAGGATTATATGAATGCCTGGCTGAAGAGATGCGACTTTAATCTAGTTTTAAACTGGGAGAGCGAGTCTGAGCAACGAACAGTATCAGGAAGACTATTCCAGAGTTTTGGAGCCAAATGTGAAAATGCTCTCCCTCCTTTGGTGGTTCTGGATATCCTAGGTATGACCAAAAGCCTTGAATTTAGTGATCTTAAAGAGCGCGATGGATTATAGGGCGATAGAAGATCCGTTAAATAGACTGGAGCTAAGCCGTTTAGGGCTTTATAAGTCAGTAGCAATACCTTGTAATTAATACGGAACTTTATAGGTAACCAATGCAGTGATGATAAAATCGGTGTTATATGATCATATTTTCTTGATCTCGTAAGAACTCTAGCGGCGGCATTTTGGACTAACTGTAGCTTCTTTATTGAGGATGCAGGACAACCAGCTAATAAAGCATTACAGTAGGCAAGGCAAGGCAAGTTTATTTATATAGCACATTTCATACACAATGGCAATTCAAAGTGCTTTACATAGAAGAAATTAAAATAATTAAAAGAAATAAGAATAATTAAAACAGTTTAGAAAAATAAAATAAAATACAGTACTTTAAAAAAAAAAAAAAGAATGTTATTATAGATCTTTCCTTCAAAGGATTCCCTTAAGACTTAAATCTTTCAACCTTCTTTTAACCTTCAATCTTCTTACGACTTCCATCTATCAACTTTCCTTTAACTTTCTTTTCTCCCTCATTTACTCACACGTTCTTTTCACTTTTTTTAGCACTGCGTTCACATTCTTTCTCAGACGAAAACTTTAATATCGTCATTTAAATACTGTTCTACTTTCAAACCCACATTAATACACGTCACTTTCACATTATCACTTTCTTTTACACCTTCTGAGTGGGCATTTACAGTTACGGGCTAAATGCCCTGCTGACATAGGAGAAATTAAAATAATTAAAAGAAATGATAATAATTAAAACAGTTTAGAAAAATAAAATAAAATACCGTACAGTACAAACAGTCGGACGAACAGCGGCACAGTGCTCATTCAGTAAATGCACAGCTAAACAGAAGTGTTTTGAGTCTGGATTTGAATGTGACCACTGTAGGAGCACATCTGATCTCTTCTGGAAGCTGGTTCCAGTTGCGGCTGGCATAATAGCTAAAAGCAGACTCACCATGTTTAGAATGAACCCTTGGTATTTCTAGCTGATATGATCCTAATGATCTGAGTGATCTGTTGGGTTTATATTCAGTGAGCATATCTGCAATGTATTGAGGTCCTAGGCCATTGAATGATTTATATACCAGTAATAATACTTTAAAATCAATCCTAAATCTAACTGGGAGCCAGTGTAAAGACCTGAGGACTGGTGTGATATGTTCATATTTTCTGGTTCTGCTCAGAATCCTAGCGGCAGCGTTCTGTTTGAGCTGCAACTGTCTTATGGTCTTTTTGGGAAGGCCAGTGAGTCTCTTTTAGTCTAGTAATTTAGTCTTGAGGTCATGAATGCATGAACTAACTTTTCTGCATCAGAAACTGATAGCATATTACGTAGCTTAGCAATGTTTCTAAGGTGGAAAAATGCTGTTTTTGTAACATGAAATATGATTTTCAAAAGACAGGTTGCAATCGAGTATAACACCCAGGTCTTTTACTGTAGAGGATAAAGTAACACGACATCCTATGATGTTAAAGTTGTATTGTGCGAGGTTTTGTGGGCGGTTTTTTGAACCGATAAGTATTACCTCTGTCTTGTCTGGATTTAATAAAAGAAAATTAAGATATGTCAAAGTTAACGTTCCAAATACATTTGAATTTGTATCGAAAATAGCGTTAGCGTGTGTAGTACGTCAGAAATAGAACTGGGTATCTCTTACTGTGGGCAATAGAGTGGAACAGTTCAGCAGTATTCTAAATCAGCGGTGTTGTTTCCAGAAGTATTTTTTCCATTCATTTCTCCCATAGGGATTTCAAAAAAGTCTTCCACCAAAACAACCAGCTACGAGGTGAATCGCATCATTATAAAATTTGATTTGAAGCAAAAAAGTATTTGAAAATCGGACAAAAATACAAAAGACTGTGTACTTAACGGCTTTAGGGAAAGAACTACAATCCCATGAACACTGCGAACAGGATAATCGAATTAAAAACGATGGAGAAAAATAAAACTACTCATTTAAAAAATTTGAATATATATAAAACAATATATTTTAAGCTTATTGCAAAATACTTAAATATATTCAAATATTTAAGTATTTTTGAGAGTATAGAGAGACTAACTTAGTTACGTCACTCGCAGTGCTTCATGGGAGTGGGTGGAGCTAACAAAATATTTTTACTCTCTGATTGGTGGAATTTTCGGTACAGCATCATGGAGTAATGTAGTTTTTCACCACGAATTCTGCTGTTAACTACGATTATTTAAAAAAATAAGTTGAAATAATGCGTACTCGTAACCAGTCCTATTCGACCCGATCCGAACGAGATTCGAAACGGGATCTCCGGCGTGGGAGGTGGGCGTGCTAACAAAGACGCTAAAGACCGCAGCCGCTAACATGCCTCCTGAGGCCAGAGGAGTGAGGTTTACACGCACAGCTGTACGTCTAGGCCCCTACGGCCTACGTCCGTTACACTCACCCCCCCCCCCAAAACTCCCATTCGGGTCACGGCACCACGTGTAGCCGGTCCTACTCAGTCCTCTCCAAGTGGGATTCGAACCGGTGCAGGAGGCGGGTGCGCTAACAAAGATGCTAGTGCACCTCTTGAGGCCAGGGTAGTGAGGTTTACACGCACATCTCTTACTGGCCTATGTCCGTTACATACTGACGGCTTCAACAAAAGCAAATACTATCGATTAACAACCTCGTAGCTCACAGTAGGCTGTCTTTATAGGTTTATAAGTTAAAAGTCTATTTCCCTATGGAGAAATTGGATAGAGTTTTTACTTTCAGAACCTGACTGTTGCACTCTGTTCAGTGCTTCATGATGCAACATATCCCATTTTAGACAGCATCAATTGATTATAATGGGTTTTATTTGCTTTTGATGCAACACGTCCGGTCTAGACCTTACTGGACATATTAGGTAAAAGAACAAGGGTTAGATTGTCAAAGTTTCGGGCAAGAAACACCTCATTATGAGATTAAATCCTGGCAGAAATCTCCCGAAGGCAGTTACCCTGAAAAAAGATAGAATACATAATAAATATTATTGGTAAAATGTATGATGAAGTCGGCAATCAAACAAATTATGCCATTAAAAGTGATTTCAATGTTCAATGTCAATGTTTGCTTTCCCTTTGAAACAGCAACATTTTATTGTCATTTTAGTTTAGTCAGCATATTGTGTGGATAAACATTAGTCAATTGATCAAAACAGATTAAGGTTTCGAAACTCTTTTCGGGGGGAAAATCTATCGTTCTCGATCTCAACTCATCAGCAACCTCAGATGCATTCTTATCAGCATCCTGTAATGATGACACTGATACTGCTCGAAGCACAGAGGAAACGTGCTGTCTAGAAAACAAACTACTGCATGAATCGCTACAAAATGAGTTGTATAAAAGAGTTATATATATAATACAATACCTTACAATCAATTTTATTTCTTAAGAATACACAGGCAGATGGTGTAGTTACAATATCCACCAGCAGGGGCTAACCGGACCATGCTAACTAGCAAAACTTGACCCCTTGGCCAAGACAAGAAAACCTTGCTCATTCAAAAATGATGAATTGCATGAAAACATACATATGTTAATGCTATTTGGGAATTTAACAGGGTGTAACTGTCTGGAAAGCGGTTAAAATATTTTTCAGGGCATATAAAAATGGTCACGGGGGCTTTGCTTAGTACCCCCAACAGAGACAGACTGCCGTTCGGGTGAGAGGAGCTAGGCCTATCTGTCATTTATCCACATCTGAGAGTCAGTAGAAGCATTTGTCATTCCCTTCATCTTGTGCTGTTTTACAACGCTCCTCTTTTAGCCCCCTTAAAGTGTGTGAGTTCCAGGCTGAGCACATTGTTCTCTGAATGTCTCTGGGGTTCACTGCGATGAGCTGTGGCGGCATGCAGGTTTAAAATTAACCGAGGCGGGGGGGAAAACATGCACATGCTTTGGCCGAAAAGTTGCCTGACTTTAGCAGAGAAAGACGTGTTTTGACATCTGTCTAACGACTGAGAAAAATGAGCTTGGCAAGACCACTGGAATCAAATGAAGAAGTAAAATAAATGTTTGAGGCTAATGTCCTGTCATTTTCAATTAAGTGCAAATCATGTCATGTCACAATGGAAGATTATTCTGATTGACACACGGCTGTTCGTTCGGGGTTTCTTTGTGCACGGGCCAGAGAGCAACAACACAGGCAGTTTCCCTCACCCGTTTAAACTGGGAAGTGTTTAGGAGTGTACTTGATTTGTGTGCAGGACAAGATATTATGGGATTATTAGAGAATGACGTAGTTTTAGTTCTTTATTGATACCTTGGGGAAAATTTAGCTGATTCCAGAATAGGAAATAACAATAAATTACAAGTACCCAGTACATTACAAAAATACTAAATATAGCGAGAAGATTTATTTTTGTTTAAGTACCTCATTTTATTGAGATGTTAATATAAAAACTTTGTATATATATTTGTATATTTATATATATGTATATATAAATCTTTTTTACAAACCCAAACCTAACACAATCCTTAAATTATAGGCTACACAAAAATAAATGAAAATAAAATAGCATTTAAATAAAATAAACAGTGTTCAAAAATAAATAAATAAATAATTTACAAATTAAGATAAATGATTCATTATTTACTTTGTTTAAGTACTTAATTTTATTGTAATGTTAATATCAAAACTTAACCTTTTACAGTACAGCGTTACCCTCAGGCAACGGAACGTTTTCTTAAGAAAGAACAGTCCAATAAGGTGTTGGAGTCACTATCATGCACCATTTGAAAGTGGGACTTCCTTTTCTGTCACATGGTCTCAGGAGCACATGGTGTGAGAAGAAGGCAAGATTATCTGCTTTAGTAATGACATGAACTGTGTAAAAAATATGTGTGTGTGTATGAAGGTTTTATGAAGTTTTTATTTTATTTTGCATGTTCATAAATTCACTTTTTCTTTTTGTTGCCTCTTATTCAACAAAATGCCTTGATGAAATTATGTGGAATCATTTTATCATGTACCATCAAAATGTAGTAGAGGGTTAAAATATTTTTACCAATCCAAACCTAACATAATCTTTATATTATATATATAAAAAACAATAAATCATTTAAAAATTAAATTAAAGCCCCCCCTGTAGTCAATAATTGTATCCCTTAAAACTCATCTTTGATCACCAAAATGACATATTGAAAGTTTTTCTCCCTGTGAATTTTTTTTTCTCAATGCTTTAAAATATCTTGATTGTAACTTGCTTCAACATGCACCCTTGCTTAATTTAGTAGCCTAGACGCGGATCCGTGAATATGCAAATTAGCCCCGCCTCCACTCGCTCACTTACTGAGGAAAAGGCTGCACAATTTATATCTCTCTTTACAACGTCGGACTCATAACAGTCCCAAGACAAGCCTTTTGCTTGACTACCTTATCAAACAGCTAATAATGTGCAGCAAAAATGTTAAAATATACCCTGATAACCTGGCTTCTCTTGAGACTCCTCTAATTCGCGGGCAGCTTAATTAATGATATGCTAAAGCCCGCCAGCACGTTGACCTGATTGGTTACAAGGTAGTTTATGACGTCAGAAACACCTATTTCAAATGCATCTCATCGTGCAGTTTTAAAGAAAAAATACTCGGCAATGGTGTTGACTTAAGAATTTGCACATGGTTTATCTTAAAGCATATTAAAAACACCACATAGACATATAAAGAACATTAAAAACTTTTCACTTTTAAAGTGAAAACTTAAAAAAAAAAGATTTTCACCACAGAGGGACTTTACAGTAAATAATAGGCTACATTTTATTATTACGTATTTGCTTTGTTGAAATACTTCACTTTTTGGAAACTTTAATATGAAAACTTTATATATAAATATATATTACAAACCCAAACCTAATAAACTTTAGGATAAACATGAAAAACCCTGTGGTTTGTAGGGCTTTGTTGGGTTTTGGTAAATACCAGATCTCTAATGATTAGGCTACATTTGATATGAAGATATCAAGGTTGACTGATTGGCGATGCTGTAAAAGTTTGCGCCTTTGAAAGCCATAATTATCTCTCTTTGATACAAATAATTCCTCAAACCTTTCATAAATGTCCAGGAGCTCAGCAAAACATTTTGAATCATTTTGGCTGTAAATGGATAAAATATGTTCTTTGTTTTGGTGGTGTAGATACGGCCAGTAGAGGCTAACAGCACCATACTAACCAGAACCAAAAACCAACCTCCTTTTAAAATGATACCACAAACAGCAATGATTGCGCTCGGGCTGATCGCCGAGATTTTCACGCATAAACCAGAATAACAATCATGAATCATGTATGCAGAGATGAAAGATTCTGGTCGAAGCGAGACTGGCCACCCTTGGGAATACGTACAAGACTTGAGGGCTTTTGTGTTTATTCCTCTTTCATCTTCTGAATGTGTCGTCCTCTGATAACAGCCTCTTCCAGACAAACAAGCACTGTATCTGGATATAATTATGAGTGAAGACATGACGGGTCAGGGACGCACTGATCATTTCAGCAGACACGGAGGTCAGGAGAGGCCTGAGAATGGATATCCTCCACGCTTGTGTTCATCATCTCCCTTAAGGACATTTATCAACATCCACACTTCCTCCGTTCTACAGGGCCCAGTCGATATCCCGACTTCAGCCCAGCAGGCACTAGCAGCTGTGCCCCATCATTCATGCTTGATGGGGTACAAAAAGTTGGCACAAAAAGACATAAAAACGTAATAGTGACTTTTTATCTCACATCTCTGACTTTATTTCTGTCTTATCTCGGGTGAGATGTGTGATATAAACTCTGTTTCTGAGAAAGTCTGAATTTCAAGAAATAAACTCTATATCTTGCAATTCAGTCTTTCTCAGAATTTCAAGTTTATATCACACAATACTGTTCGTTGCTCAGACTCGCTCTCCCAGTTTAAAACTAGATTAAAGTCGCATCTCTTCAGCCAGGCATTCAATCTTACAGTTCAAACTACAATCCGGCCTCTAGCTCATAAATGCCAGAGGAGAACTGGCCCCCGACTGAGCCTGGGTTCTCCCAAGGTTTTTTTTCTCCATTAGGTCACTTGATGGAGTTTTAGGACACCATTAGGTCACTTGATGGAGTTTTAGGACACCATTAGGTCACTTGATGGAGTTTTTCGGTTCCTTGCCACTGTTGCCTTTGGCTTGCTCAGTTGGGGATATTTTGGGGATATTTAATTTAATTTTATCAATCAATAAATTCCTCTTGAAACAAACTTTGTTGTATTATTTTTATGTAATACTGTGAAGCTGCTTTGATACAATCTGTATTGTGAAAAGCACTATACAAATATACTTGACTTGACTTGACAATTCAAGACTTACATTTCGTAATTCAAACGGTAAAATGTTGCGAAATATAAACTCAGAATTGCAGGAAATAAAGTCCGAATTCTAAGATAAAAAATCACTATTACCATTTTAATCTCACTTAGCAATATGGCTATTGAGAGGTGACACTTAAAATGATTCCATTTCAACTTCTGGACAAAATATACACGTACCCTGGATGAACCCTAATCAGCTGGCTCTCCAAGGAAAGGCTTTTGTTTCTCACAGAGCAGTAAACCAAGTTCAAAGTTGGGCTTTGTTTCCTGTGGAACTCCCCTTGCTTCTCAATCATGTCTGGATAAGAAAAGTAATGGTGGAAAGGGAGAATGGATATTACAATATTTCTCCAGTGCCTCAGGGATACCGGGGACCTTAACCTTTTTAAACACCGGACAGGTGTTTTAGGGAATAATTTGTGCAGATTTCAATCAATCTTACCCGCTGGACTGTCACACTAATTGCAAGTGAGAAATTTGTGCAAGGGACAAATCATGCTGTTGACTGATTTTTTTGTTGATGTAATAGAAGCTTTCAGCAGGACTTACACAAATGAAAACCACATTTTTTGGAGATCACAGTGTCTGCTCTGGGCTTGAGGATGAGGAGACTTTTGAGGGTATAGATGCTGGTGGAACAAGAACAACCATATTTTGCATCAGTGGATCCTGCACAGCTTGAGTAAAGTTTTGTCCAAGCTTCCATATTGTGTCATTAGGAGCGTTTTCAACAAGGCCAACATGCCTGCGGCAAGTTAGCTTTTCTGTGCAGAAGTCATTTTGTCTGTCTGGCATTTTTGCTTTGCTATATCACTGTCTAAAAAGCGCTGTGTTCATTTTTAACTGCCAGACTTGTGCCTTGGCATGATGTCAGTTCTATGACATCATAATCACAGTCCTCATAAAACAATGTAATTGTAACAATGCATGCGATGGTTTTGAAAAAAGAAACCGAACTGACATCCATAATCAACCATTAAAGAAACTGCTTTGCAGAGGTAATTGTATTTAATATAACTGCTGTGTGTGTGTGTGTGTGTGTGTGTGTGTGTGTGTGTGTGTGTGTGTGTGTGTGTGTGTGTGTGTGTGTGTGTGTGTGTGTGTGTGTGTGTGTGTGTGTGTGTGTGTGTGTGTGTGTGTGTGTGTGTGTGTGTGTATATAGCTGGGGGAATGTATTAATAAACGTTGACCTTTGAATTCTGACTTTTAAAAAAGTGTGTAATGTATTCAGAACTGGACAGTAACAAAGTACATTTACTTGAGTTCTGTACTTAAGTAGGCCTACACTTTTTGAGTATCTGTGCTTTACTTGAGTATTATTTTTTCTGGAAACATTTTACTTTAACTTCACTACATTTGAAAGACAAATATCGTACTTTTTACTCCACTACATTTCTGTCAAGGTCCTTGAGTAGAAAGTAGTAACGTCAGTCGGGATGAATTTGGTTGCAGGGGTTGGATTTTGGTTGGAAATGAAACATCCAAAGTCGGACAGACGTTGGATTTTGGTTGGAAATGAAAGTCGGGTTGACGTCTGAACCCAACGTAGGTTTGATGTCAGAACCCGACGTCAGATTGATGTCAGAACATGACGTCGGATTGACGTCATCATCCAAAGTCGGACAGACGTTGGATTTTGGTTGGAAATGAAAGTCAGATTGACGTCAGGACTCGACTGATGTTGGTTTCTGACGTCAACCCGATTTTCATTTTCAACCACAATAAAACATCTGTCTAACGTTGGAGATTAACGTCAATCTGACGTTGGATTCCGACATTAACCTGATTTTAATTTTCAACGTTGGGTTTGGTCTTCTAAATGCGAATTTTGTCATTATTTTGGAGCACACTAGCTTATAGATAACAGTAAGGGTAACATATTCATACTAAAAGCCAAAAAACTTTAAATAGGGCAGTATTTGAGGGAACAGCCATTTGGGTGTCCGAAACCATTGTGGACGTTATTGAGTGGCTTATTCAATCTCACATTCAATCCCACTACTGGAACTGTGTTCTAGAAATAAATGTGATATTGATATGAGGGTAGGCAGGTATAGATTCAGAGGCATAAGGTACTGTAAGTATTACACACAACAATGCAACATTAATAAAATGCATTGACATTTACTTTTTACTTTTGATACTTAAGTAAAAACGAGTAATATTTGACCAGTAGGCCTAGTATTTGTACTTTCACTCATAAGGAAGTATTTTGTCCACCTCTGGATGGATTACAAGTAATGTGCATATTCAGAGCTGACCTTTATTAAGGTTGATGTCATTTTGTTTGACTGTGAATGAGTTTTAACTTGTTTTTATTTAAATGGAGGCCAGCAGGTTTATATGACTGAAGTATTAAGACTGACAGTAAGCTGTGCTCAGAACATTCATTTGACAAATGACGTCATGTTTCAGTCACATTTTGAGCCTTTGCAAGCCTATATTTTTAAGATCACTGTGTAACTAAACATTATATGGGGGAATAGAGCAACATGCCAACAAAATATTCTCTCACACAGAATTATGGTGATTTGAGTTCGGTTCTTGAATTGGTGCGGGCAAAGAATGAGTCACTGCGTGAACGTGCACCAAGCACGGAAAACTCAACAAATGCTCTTACGGAGTCCGCTTGCGTGCCAGAAGGCTGGTGCAAGTCCCTTGTCTGGCTTGTTTCAAACAATGGAAATTCTGGGAAACACATAATTGTACTACACACAATCAGAACAATCCTCATTTAATGCAGTAAACTGCATTGTTTTGAGCTTTCGCAATAGTTGACAAATGGACACGATTCTTTGTTTTCAAATCGTGAAATGTCTGGAATTTTGCAGTTTCATTTAATAGCAAAAACTACTTTATCTTTAAAATTTATATTATTTTGTATAAAGGAAAGTGTAAGTTTTTGTCTTCACTAATTTAGTTTTGCGTGTCACATGAATTTTTTTAATTCCATGCAGACTCTCAATTAATTTGAGCTTATAAAAAACATTTCTAACAGTTTGGTGGATTTTGGACTGAGCAGGTTTGCTGATTTATTTTTTTATTTTTTTATTCAATTACTTTTTTGCCTTGTTAGAGGGAGAAAATGTATTTCTGACACACTGGTCAAGCTCAGGCCTAATAATCCTGACAAAATATTTCACATTTCACATTCATATTATTGGACATTTTTCAACCCTGTTATTTTTGCAATGCAATGGTATAACAGGGTGGACGTTTGAAGCTACACTATAAAAAAATTATTGTTGGTTTAACTTAAAAAATTAAGTAACCTGGTTGCTTTAAATTGAGTTCATCGAAATTAAAAATGTGTGTTAATACAAAGAAGGAGATTGGTTTAATCAACAGAAACTCAAAATATTATGTTATCTGAATTGATTTGACAAAAGAAAAAAGTTCAGATAACAAATCATGAAAATAATATTTTACAGTGTAATCAAGCAATAGCTAGGAAAGAACAACATGCTAGCTGAAGATTAACATTTAGAAAGAATTTTAATAGATTTATAAAATAAAAAAAATAAAAAACATCATGTCCAGTATAAATTGACACAACAGGGTGGATATGTTGTTTATGCTATTAGATAGGTCTTCTAAAAATTAGGAAAGAACAAAAGTTCATGACTGATACTTTGAGATTTTAAAGGGCAAGCAGCACCAGCGCAACAGGGTGGACTGGAGTTTGAGAGACATAAACGGTATAAAAATTAATGGTTATACACATTAAAAATGTGTATCACAAAAAAAGTAAATGTGTAAATGTAATACTCAAAAATGCTAATTTAGGTATGTAACTATTCATTTAAAGTGAAGTTGAGAATACATTATTAGGGACATGGGAATTTTCCTGTCAAATGCTTCAAAAAGTTTTTTTCAATTATTCTTAGGTACTGATAATTGTTCATTTGTGTTAATTAGGGTACATGCATGAACCATGTGGCATGAAAGTTAATTAATATTTTTGAAAAATATGTGTGTATAGATATATATAGTACAGGCCAAAAGTTTGGAAACATTACTATTTGTAATGTTTTTGAAAGAAGTTTCTTCTGCTCATCAAGCCTGCATTTATTTGATCAAAAATACAGATTTTTTTTTTAAATATATATTGTGATATATTATTACAATTTAAAATAGTTGGTTTTCAATTTATTATACTTTAAATTATCATTTATTTTCTCTGATGCAAAGCTGAATTTTCAGGATCATTACTCCAGTCTTCAGGGTCACATGTGACATCCAGTCTATCACATGATCCTTTAGAAATCATTCTAATATTCATATCTAATATGAGTGTTGGAAACAGTTCTGCTGCCTAATATATTTGATGAATAAAAGGTTAAAAAGAACTGCATTTATTCAAAATAAAAAAAGATTTTCTAATAATATAAATCTTCTTTACTATCACTTTTTATCACTTTAACACATCCTTGCTGAATAAAAGTATTGATTTATTTCAAAAAAAAAAAAAAAAAAAAAATACTGACCAGTAGTGTATATTGTTGTTACAAAAGATTTCTATTTTTAAAACATTTGCTTCTTTTTTTCTTCTTTTTTTTTTTGCTTTTTACTTTTTATTCATCAAAGTATCCTTAAAAAGTATCACAGGTTATGAAAAAATATTAAGCAGCAGAACTGTTTCCAACTTTGATAATGAATCATCATATTAGAATGATTTCTAAAGGATCATGTGATAGACTGGAGTAATGATCCTGAAAATTCAGCTTTGCATCACAGAAATAAATGATAATTTAAAGTATAATGAATTGAAAACCAATTATTTTAAATTGTAATAATATATCACAATATAAAATTAAAAAATCTGTATTTTTGATCAAATAAATGCAGGCTTGATGAGCAAAAGAAACTTCTTTCAAAAACATTAAAAATAGTAATGTTTCCAAACATTTGGCCTGTACTGTATATATATATATATGTGTGTGTGTGTGTGTGTGTGTGTGTGTGTGTGTGTGTGTGTGTGTGTGTGTGTGTGTGTGTGTGTGTGTGTGTGTGTGTGTGTGTATAGCAGAATAAATACTAAAAAAAACAATTGCAGAGTGGCTCAAGTGGGTTTTGAAAACGTTTCATTTGATGGGAATGAGAATGTGAAATGTGCTTCTAATGATAAATAGCCTTTGAGTGTTTGTCTAGAGCTTGGATGTAATTGACCGGAGAACCTGTTAGCCTACATTAATGTTTGTGCTGTGTGAAGCTGTCTTAGCATGGGTTCAAATTGTTCTCTCATTTAAGTAGGCCTATTCAGCTCACTCACTAAAGATTATAGTGTAGAGAATACAAGGCTTTTTGGATACTGGCCTTGTCCCTTTTTTCATAGTGTTCGACCAGATGTTCAGTCATCTCGCATCTAGCAAGCATCTTATATTAATCTAAATGCAAGCCAACATAAATGCTAGCAACCTGCACTATATCAGCACAAATTATTCTGGAGAACAAAGTTGCATTGTGATGCACATTGTAGAGTATGCTGCTACTAAGTTTTGGTGCATGGCTGATTATGCTTATGGAACTAATCTGACTTAATAAGTTATGCTGATTATGAATAATTGAGACAAAAGCGAGGGACACAGTTGATTGAGAATGGCTGATTGCATAACACAAAGGTGGACATCATAGCTTTGAGAAATAGCTAGGACATTGTGAAATAGCTTGATCTGTTTTTGATATTTTGTGTGTATTGTTGTAATCACTGAGAGCTTTATTCTTTGAGTATGAGTTATGTATATTGTAATAAACCAGTCAGGATAGGCTTGTTTTAATTTCCTTCCTTGTCCTCAATATTTTTGAGTACTACCAGAATGATGTAAGTAAGCACCGTATCAGTCTGCATCAAACACACTTTTTTCCTCATTTACATTCAAAACTGCTTAGTTTAAAAAGTCCACAAAGTATGATGGTTATTTTTCAAGTCTTCCCTGATGAACAAACGGCTAAAACCTGCCAAACTTGTTGACTGGTTTGGGCTGTTCTTCCAGCGTGGTCATATGATTTAGCAGGCTAGTTTTTTTTAGAGGGGTTTTGACCATTTTAGCCTGTCAAGATGGGAGACCAGCTGAACACCAGCTTGGGCCAGGCAGGATTTGTTGTTGTTGTATTTCTTTTTTCTTTTTCTCCCAGCAGGGTTGTTAAACGAGCCTTTGGAGACCCCTCTTTGGCGACCAGGCGCAGTGCAGCTTCCAGGAAGCGACAACCCCGGCGACACCAGCGACTGTCGGTGAGCCGAATTACATCGCGTTGTTTATATCAAACGAGAAATACAACACGTTAATGAGCCGGTTAACCCACCTCCATGACTTCTCCAGAAGATGAGAGTGTTCCCTGGAGGCTAGTAGGGCCTGTGTCAGAGCTGTCCAAGAAACAATGCAGATTGATCTATTCATCTGAAGGAGGCGACGCGGATGTTTGTCTGTTTTATGTGAGCGGTGAATTCTTGGCGATGGACGCTCGCTGCGCTCATTCGGGTATGACAATGAATTATTCCACATTGTATTAGCTTATATCAGTTTTTAAAGCGCTAGAAAGGGGCGTAAAGCTACTTTAGCTAGCCAGCTAGCTAGCAGCAACGACTTATATGATAGATATTAATTGTTTTGTCCGTTGTGCGATGTGTTCATTCTCTACGCGCCATTTCATTAAATCACCATGGTAACCGTAGTTGCCTAAATGTCAGTTACTTCACTGTAAAATCATTAATATTATGTTATGTCCTACAAATATAATATGTTTTCAGGGTCTTTCTCACCTTTTTTTTAAAAATTGTATTATTGATGAGGATAATAATGAGTATTGTGGCAACATGTCTTTTCTTTTTTGATATGTATGTGACAGATAATATGTCTACATGTTAAAAGCGAAATTGTGAAATGAAGTATAATGACTTTCAGGAGGTCCGCTGTGTGATGGAGATATTGAGGAGGCCGATGGGGTTCTTAAGGTTTTCTGTCCTTGGCATGACTATGACTTCAATCTCAAAACAGGGAAATCGAGCACAGGTTTACAGGTAAAGCATTTTTTGGTTCAACATTTTAACTCATATTTAAAGGATTGTTCCAGGTTCATTACAAGTTAAGCTCAACAATAACATTTGTAGTATATTCCCAGACAGAAAATTAGTGTCGGCCCAGATCCGGCCCACATCTGTTACATTATTATGGATTCCTCATGTACCAGTTGTGGGCCAGATCTAGGCCAAAACCATGTTGCTGTTTGGGTTGTTGATTACCACAGAAAACTATTTCAACTTGTACCTTAGCAAAAATCTATGGAAGCTTATTTCTGCCACGGAATAATAATAAAAAAAACTTTTTATCTCGCAATTACAACTTTTTTCTCAGAATTGTGAGATATAAACTTGCAATTGCGAGTTATAAAGACAGAATTGCGGGATATAAAATCGCAGCTCTGACTTTATTTCTCGCAATTTCATATCAATTTCTCTCACAGCCATATATCAAAAAGTCTCAATTACCTTTTTTTTTTTTTATTCCATGGTGGAAACAAGCTTCCTTTAAAATCACTATTACAGTTGGACACAATGGAAGTAAATGGGGCCAGGCAACAAAGGTTGATCGCAAGATGGCTAAAATATTATACAGGTTATCATGAGTGTGGTGAAATCCCTTAGTAATCTTGTCCAATCTTTCAACTTTGTTGTCTTGACACCTCCTCTACAGGATACGAAGGGAACTGACATAACTCTCTTTCTTACATGGCGTTGAACCGGTAAATTGTCTGACTGTTTTCTTTAATCAGAAGAACATAACACTTGTGTTCTAGTTATCGACATACATTCAGATCCAATGGCAAGAAAGAGAAATGTTCTTCAAAATAGTTATTATTTCAGCCAACATATCTCTGTTCAACACCTACAGATATTATTACATTGCTTTTGAACAGTAATCCCACTGTAAAAAAATATTTTTTTTTGAAGTAAGAATTAATGTAAGTGCTTAAAAAAATATGAGCTTCACATTTCGGCCTTCAAACTCTCCATGTGCTGGCGCTGTTTACATACCTTTTTTAAACTAAGAGGCGGATCAAAATTATTTTCTGTGGTAACTCATTATACAACAAATGCTGTTGAAAATGCCTAATTTGTATTGACTCTGGAACATTCCTTAAAGTTATACCAGATGTGATTATGTTTGGAGAAGCAGCACATATGAGAAGATCTAACTATGTTAGATGAATCTCTAATATAAGTAGCATTTCTTGAATTAGTGAGATGCTTGTATGTTCCTCCTAGAGATCACTGTAAACACTAGATTTCATTACTCAGCAGTAAAGGGGCAGCAGTCAGCCAGTTGAACCAGTTAAGTTAAACAGTGATTCAGCCGATGATTCAGCGTCCCCGAAAAACACTTGTATTTTAAAATTAAAACCACATTTGTTGTGCCATCACTTTAACTCAGTATGGCACCAAACATTATCTCACGCGGTAATGGATTGTACATCATCAGAAACATACAGAAGTCATTGCTGCCAAACAGACGTTTGGAAAGTTCCTAAGAATTCAACTACCATCATTTCGGCACGTTTCAATTTAGCCAAGCATCTGCTTTTTTAATAAACAGGCGAAATGTGTTCTCTCATGCTGCGAATAAATAATTGGCCGGTTGGACGTGACAGCGAACTCCGTCCAATCAATACAAGGCAAAGTCTCTGTAAACCAATCCATAATTACGACAGTCATCCTGGGGGGCTAGACACCTTGAAATGTTCAGTAATTAGACTCTATTCCCACCACCGGTTCACATCCACCGCGCTCGTATATCAAAGTACCTTCCTAGCTTTAGGCTTTTACAGCTGTGCAAGCAGAAATAGAGAGTCAGATGCATTGCAGGCGGGCTTAGTTTTATTTCACCTTTCAAAATGTATAGCTTTTTTCTTTTTCTTTTTTTAGCAACAAGTTTATGAAGTGAAATTGGAGGACGGCAACGTATACGTCAGGCACGCAAGCGAGCTCTCGTTACAGCCTTTCGGACAGGTCAAAGAGCACTGAAGTTCTTGGTTACTCTTCCCTTGAACTAAATCATCTGTTTGGATCTTGGTACTGTGGGTAATATTTGAAAATGATGCAGAATTTTAGTTGAATAAACTTTCCTGTTCTCCATTGGAGCAGTTGTTAACGTTTGTGACAGCTTGTATATATACACTACGAATTAAAGATACATTTAATGTTGTATGGAAATTGCTTCAAATGACACTAAAATGAACATTGTTTTCTGACATTTCTATGATATATTTTATGATTTATTTGAATTGTTATAAATGTAAATTGTCAATATTTATATGCAAGATTTATTGAACTCAGGGAAAATAAGGTCACAGACGGCGGCTTAATTATTCTTAGTTTTAGCTTCATAATCGTTAGTACTCTGGAGATGTTAATGTGTTTCTCTCTAGGGCTGTAATTAATGTTTACAGTTGTAACTTGCCATAATTATACATTCCTAGATCCAATCCTCTTGAGTGTCAGGTAGAAATGACTTTCACCGGAGGGAAAAAATGAAGTGACTTCCCCTAATTAATTCCCTTAATTACTTGTTTTTTTAATCTTATTATTCCATTATGATGTTTACTTGTCTTTGTTTAAAAAAATTACATTACATTCTTCCAATGTAAAGCAGCATCCTACTCCTATAAAATATAATTTAATGCAAAAAATATAAATATATATATATATATATTTTTTTTTAACAATTTAAAATATTTATGTGTGATATTTTGCCTGCTTGTGATTTCTGGGTTGTTGTTTTATTTTTTTGTTTACACATTTTGTATTTAACTTCAATGGAATAAAAACAATGCCAATAGAACGTGTTTACAAGAGATCTTTATTTACATTCTGGTAAAACTGACAGACATTTTAATCCACAATTTACACATAAAACTGGCTTTTGAGATAGCAAGGCAGGAAATTTCATGCAGTCTAAGCTAGGATATGATTTGCATGGATTTGCAGCATTTGTTTTACGTAAGATGTTTGTGAAGCAAGCATGAAGAGATTTCCGAGAGCGCCGAGGCAACTATTCAACTCTCACTTTGTAGTGTAGACAATGCGTTATCAACGCACATTTTGCCGGAGGATATTCCTTGAAATTTTGTAGTCTCCCTGAGACCAGCCAGACAGTTGAAGCGAGGACAAACACTCTTTTGAAAGCTAACTGGAGGCCAACTTTTTTATATTTTTAGCACCGTATTCATCCAATATCCACCTCGCCTCTGAAATAAAAATGTACAGTATAGATATGCTGAAAGACCAAAGGTTACATTAACTGGATATATTACAAAATTACAGAAGTGTATTCAAGTTACAAATGTATGACTCAGCATCACTTATAGGTGAGACTGTCTGGGATAGAAAATAACAAACAAACATAATTTTAGTGTTTTTAAGTGTGTACTTGGTGTACAGCAATGTGTTTTACAGTTTAAATGGGAAAAATGGATTAGAGGTACATTATATTTTATTTCCCTAATGAATAGTTGGCCACAACAATGTGCTGTTAATGGCACAATTTAACATACTTTTTACATATTGCAGTCTGTTTTAATATCCGAACAGTCTTTTTGGAGAGTTCAGCAACTTTGCAAATAGTGATCAACTGCAATTTTAGAACAATTCTGCCACAATTTTATAATGTACATTTCTTCATTGGATCCTCTATCTTTTATTCAGATGAATCAATATTTTTTTCTTTTTTGACATATATTGTTGTTTAATTTGATTTTATTTCACAAAATTGGTTATATTACCTACCTGCACTGGGCAAGCTGTACACTTTGGAGACACAGACAATAAACTTTTCCTGCATTATCTGTTAAAACGTTGCATAATCCCTCAACCCAATTAACTTTCTTCTCTGAACCAACGCAGGATAGTGAGGAATTTTAACACATAAGGGATTAGACAAATCAAAGCAGAATTTACCATAATGAAATCCTATTCGCAATGCTTAACTACAAAAAATACCTCAGAAAATACAGTTGTCCTGCTCATGCAGGTCTGCATGATTTTTTATGGTCCATTCAATTTATTTTGTAAATGTCCATAGTTACTTCAGGGTGGTTTTAAAATACTGCAACTGCACTTATGTTGCATTGTCAGCTGGCTAAATGAGAGAAGGCTGCATTGGATTAGCAAGCTCAGATTCATTATATCTTGGTTAAAAAAACAGGTATGTAATTTGAAATTCAGATATACACTTACTGAGGGAATAGCCCAACTTTTTTAACAGACCTATGGCTGATTGGCTCATTACATAGGACGTTTTTGTTAGGACTCTCAAGTCATTATTGGAACACAATATTGCACTTTAGGAGACAGACAGAAACAAGAAACAAAATACAATCAGTTTACCCTAAAATCTAGACATCATACACTGAGATTTACTGTATTAGTTGGATTTCATATCAAAAGAAAACATTTAATTAGGCCAGCCATGCGATTAAAAGGATAAAGAGGGCATTTCAAAAAGGCGATGTTGCAAGTTAAGGCCATTTTATCGTTCATTATATGTCACCACGTGTTTGTTAAATCTGCCTTATTCTGTTAAGGGATGCAATTTTTTGGCTGGAGTCAGTCATGCTTTGGTCAGACCGATAGTTGGCTAAATTACAACAAAAAGGAGGCGAGACAGAACAAGCATCGCCTCAGGTCTAGTTCATTGCATCAATATGTCGTTGATGAAAGGATTAGCAGCTGTCACACTTGACCTTAACATACATACAAGTCTCCATACAGACTTGTCTCACCTATTTAGCCTGTAATCAATGGAAGACAAGGCACTGATCAATTCGAGAAAATGAGTCAATAATCTAAAAGTAGGACACTCCACATAAGCACGTTTTGACATTTAAAATAAATAAATGACATCATCCTGTATTAGTATTTGGCCTAATCAAAAAATGTATGTCTTAAACAATGAAATAAACTTGAGAGGACAGTTTTCCATACACAAACAGAAAGAGTTTAAATGTGTTCGGATAAATCAGGTAAGGATTTTGCTCCGTTAGGACACAGCATCCAATATCACCCAGCTAGCCAAGTTTAGGATTTCCATTGCAGGTTTTTTTTTGTCTCATTTCTTCATTCTTTTCAAACAGAAAAGCCTGCGTGTGGACAGAAAGCATACACTTAATTTTCATCAACATCTTGAAATTATTTGATAAAAAGTGCACTCGGAGAACTCACCTAAAGAAAGGTCTACTGTCTTGGTTGTGTCCTTGTAGCAGGTCTCCTTCTGTTAGTGTTCGTGGCTCTGCGGTTCTGGCTCCTGCCCTGTTGGCCAAAGGGGTAGGCCACCATTTGGGTTGACCCTCTTCTGACTTGCAGTCCCTGGGACTCCCTCATCTCCCGCGCCATCTGTGTTAGTGTTAGGCCAGGATTTGTTTGCAAGCGCTGGAATAAGCTCTCACGATTCACAGTTCTTTTAGGGCAGCTGAACGTTAGTGCCACTCCAGAATCTGACTTCATCTCCCTGGAAAAACCATCTGAAGTTCCATCAAAGCAACGGCCAATGGCGATCTCTTTGGCAACGCGTGGGTTCTGGTCTGTGACGGTGTATATTCCGTAATTGTGTCCAAGGGGATCAACAGGAGCTAACATATTGAATGCATGAGATTCATTGTTCTGAAGAACAGGAGGATGCTTTATTAGATACTCTTGCAGGAGACCGTTGATGCCTATCCGACGGCAGTTGCCTTGTGGAATCACAGAAATGAGTGACCTGTCTACACTACCTTGATCAAAGAGCATCCCGCTGCACTTGAACTCAAGACAAGCTGCAGAGGTGTTGGGATGGTTTAAGTCACGGGTACTACGAATGTCTCTGATGCCGTACAACTGACCCCTTGTTTGAGGATGAGTGCCACCAAGGTTTTTTGACCTTACCATGATTTCTGTTGCTCCATGAATCTTAACTTTGATGAAGCAAGCCCTGAACTCTTGTGGATTTGGCCACCAGGAAAGGTAGTCTCCAGTCCAAGATGTGAGGTCACTCTCCTGAAAGGGTACCACGTTGTACTCGTACTTATCTTTTTCGACACGGAAGAAACGAAAGTGGTTGGCATCAACAGGTGCATTTTCACATGAAATCAAATTCTGGTAAGGATAGATTGGACCATTCGTTTCATCAAAATTGTTAGGGTTTGGTTTGGCCAGGTTGATTCGGAAAGCTGTTTTCTTAAGTGCTGGATCCTCATGATCTGAGCGCTGATAATCTAACTTCCCTAAGTAAGGCTGAGACACTCCAATAATGTTTGGGTTCATTTTTGGCATTGAGGGGGCTGCTTCCAATTCCTCACCTCCCATTATTGCCGTGACATAAGCCGTGTACGCGTCAGCCCTCTGAGCGTCGCAGAAAGCAGGAAGACAAGCACCGTTTGGTCCTGTTATCACACTATCAAAGCGACCCCATGCCCTTGGATTTGACGAGTAACCAGGCTTGGGCTCCAGGTTTATCAAGTTTATTACTACTCCTTCTATTTGCTCGTTGGGCAGGAACTTGTCGTTCATGTACGCTCTCACCTTGACATAGCAGCGGCGATTTTCAGGTACGTCGAGATTGAACAATCTACGCTCCCTGATTTCCATATTTCCTATTAGGAAAGTGCGCTCCTCTCGTTTATTCCTCCCACTGCCAGCAATGGTGCTTTGTGTGGGTTGAAAGTTACTTTCCTCCTCCCAAATGCCTGTGTCGGGATTGAGGGACCAGAGTTTCATATTAGGAATGTGCTCCTGCATTTTAACATGCTCTGTATCGAGGAGAACTTGGACTGCGCCGGCTCCTAGAACCTCCTGGTTTGCCCCATCTCGGAAATCTACTGCAAACATTCCGTATGTCCTGAGAGGGAGCATGTCTCCTTCATCGTCTACAAAGTTGAGATCACCAGGGGCAGCAGCAGCCATGGTAATGTTGCGTGGGTCAAGGAATGTGACGCTGGCCTTAACGGTCCCTTCATACACTTCCCCAGTGTTTTTATGGAAAGAGTTTGGAGGTATGACCAGTTGACCGATAGGGTCCTCGCCTTTAATTTCACCTAGGTAAATGGTATTGCTTTCTGCAGCATTGATATCAACAGGTTCCTGCTTCCTCATCACTTTTACATCATGATAGACTGCACCTCCTCTTTTGTCAAAAATAAAAACCTTGATTGTGTCAATTAACTTCTGAGAAGGGTCGACAAAGTTTACCACAAGACGCTGTGTGTCTGGAGACACCTGGATTGTGAACCCACCCTGATATCCTGTGGTACCTATCCGTTCCTTCCCTATGTAAATGTATCCAAAGCGAAGGGGTTCATCATTGTCTGTCGCCACCACCCTGCCCCGTACAAGGACTCTGGGCTCCACACAGGTTTGGCAGCCACATTCACTCACAATCTTGATAGGCAGGGTGTAACGGCCACAGTTGATCTCCCTAGTGTCCAATTGTTTGACCCCACAGCAGAAGCCGGATCCATCCCTGCAGCGCATATCAAAGTCCAGCGACCCAGGGCATTTGTTGTGTGGACAGCGACCTGCATTGTAAAACTTGGAGTCTGTTCCTGGTTGCTTGCAGTCAAATGGCAATTTGATCAAGTGAGAATCAGGTGTCGAGTTGCATGCTGGTGATCCTTTAGCTGTGAAAACAAAATGCGAGATCAGTGTGCTACATTTTCAATGCATACAGAATATTTATGGGCACTGTAAAAATGTTGTTTTCTTAAATATTTAAATATATTTTAAAACAGATCAATTTACTTTGAATTTTATTTATTTTTTATTTTAAAAATTAAGTAAATTTTTTCTTATCCCACTGGCTTTTTCCTTTTTTAAGCATAAAACTCACAAAACTTTGTAAGATTAATTCTTAAAACAGAGAGAAAGAAAATTCCATTAAGTATATTTTCCGTGTTATAAAGATGTTTTGATAGTATTTTGTACAAAAAAAAAAAATGTTTTACATAAATATTTTACTGTGTTTATCTTGTTAGTAGACTTTACATACCACTTTGCTTTAAAGAAAAATATTATATGGTAAATATTTTTTTTATAAAATAATGAATGGAACATTGCGAACAAATAAAACTGGGTCACTGAACTTGGAAGCCTGAAATGGGAGTCTGATGGCTTGCCAAAGTATTGTTTCTGATTAAATTAAATCTCATTCTGTTACCATATTAATGACTGCTGTCATTATTGTCACATTACCTCTCCACTGTAAATGCTGTTCATTTATTCATTAGAGAGCTGTTTTTTCCTTTAAAATGACACTTATTCGAGACAGCAACCATGTAATCTTATTTGAGGTTGATGAAATTGAATTTACAGAAAACTTTCCTCCTGTAGCTGTTGTTTAAATGCAAGAGTGAATACAAAACACATTAATCATGCTCCATTAAGAATCCTGCTGTGACAGGTGTAAGTGTTTCATTCAGCAAAGCACATTTCATATGCCATAATGATTAAGAAGCAAAGAGATCCCTCAGACAAAGTCTAGGGCTGATTGCTTTAGCACACGTTTTCAGCAGACTATTTCTGACAATCTATATCTTGGATAATAAGCATCATGGGAATTTTCTAAATGTGCAGTTATGTGTGCAAAAGTAGAAATACATACTTGTCTGAGGATGAAAAAACAGGATTTATTGAAGAGCTTGGATTTCACTTTAATATGGAGAGTTTGTGGGATTTAAGGATTTTAGTCTGCTCACAATGACTTCTTGCCAGTCATTCCCTGTTTAGAAAGTGGTAATTTCTACCAACTTAAACATAATAAAACATTGTACCGCACATGTCACTAGACATTATAGACTTTAATATTTCATTGGAGACCTCAATATTTAATGGGATTATTTTTCTTCTTTAGGGACATTTTAACATATCCCTCTTGCCCTCTAAAATGGTTTTGCACTTACCGAAAACAGTGAGGACGGCTGAAGTAGACTTGATGCTGCCTGTCAGACTAGTTGCTTTGCAGTGATATTGTCCTGACTGCTCTGTCTTCAGGTCCCGCAATATCAAATCTTCATCGTACTTGTATTTTGTGCGATTCAATAAAGTTCCATTGTGATACCTTTGAATCAAACAAATGAATTTTTTTTTAACTAAGACATTAACGCCATATGTGACCCTGGACCACAAAACCAGTCTTATGGGTCATTGTTTTAAAATTGAGTTTTACACATCATCTGAAAGCTGAACAAATATGCTTTCCATTGATGTATGGTTTGTTAGGATATGATCATATTTGGCCGAGACAACTATTTGAAAATCTGGAATCTGGGTGCAAAAAAATCTAAATATTGAGAAAATCACCTTTAAATTTGTCCATTTCTGTTGGCGATTTTGCTGCATCCACTCACAAAATTTTAATTTTTGATATATTTAAGGTGGGAAATTTACAAAATATCTTAATGGATCATGATCTTTACTTAATATCCTAATGATTTTTGGCATAAAAGAAAAATCGATAATTTTGACCCATACAATGTTTTGTTGGCTATTGCCACAAATATACCCGTGCGACTTATGACTGGTTTTGTGGTCCAGGGTCACATATGTCCGAAAATCTAATTATAAACATCATTGTTTTTACCAGTAATATTTGTCAGGTTTTGGTGTTCCTGTTGCTCTACAGCAAAGGGTTGCACGTTGTCCCTCATAACGTACTTTGTCTTCAGGATGTTTCTCAATATATGGCTTTTCTGTAAGACATAAAACAGAGAAACCAATAATGCAACAACTTACGGTAAGATTTGTTCAAATTAAAGGGTTAGTTCACCCAAAAATGTATATTATCCCATAAAATACTCACCCTCAAGCCATCCTAGGTGTATATGCCTTTCTTCTTTCAGCCAAACACAATCTGAGTTATATAAAAAAATATCCTGGCTCTTCCGAGATTTATAATGGGAGTGAATAGTTACTAAGATTTTGAAGCCGTCCGTGCGTTCACAAGAGAGTCAGGTTCTATCATATGACGTAAGATGTAGGAGTAACGTAAGCTTAGGTGAGAGTAGACGCCTCTCGCGGTTCAAACTAATAGGGCTGGGCTAAAAACTCAAGCTCCTCCGACATTTCTCTTTTAAAATTCTCACGTTCATCTAAACGTCATGCATCGGGTCAGAGTTCACTCTTCCATTGGAACTCGACTCGTGTACAGAAGCCAGTCCTTATAGTTATAAATATAGTTATAAATATGGATTTTTTTCTTACAAAAAGGCATCACTTCGCTTCAGAAGGCATTTATTAACCCCCTGGAGTCGTATGGATTACTTTTATGATGGATGGATGGATGCGCTTTTTTGGGCTTCAAAATCTATTCACTATTCACTCCCATTATACAGCTGGGAAGAGCCAGGATATTTTTGATATAACTCAGATTGTGTTTAGCTAAAAGAAGACATATACACCTAGGATGGCTTGAGAGTGAGTTAATTATGTGATCATTTTCATTTTTGGGTGAACTAACCCTTTAAGTTATCAATGTGGGATAATTAATATCCAAATTCAGTGTATTAATATTATAACTTTTTCACGTTTTCTTAATTTCTTTACCTGAGGATTGTAAGACGGCCCGTACCCAGAGTTCATCAGTGCTGTTGATGGAAACAGGGAGAGTGATGGGTGCAAATTTATCCTTCCTTATGACTACTCGGGTCTGAGGGTTGGTGCACAGTCCTTCAATCTTGAATTGACCCTTGGCATCAGTGTGGGCACGGATGACCTTGGCTTGGCTGGCCAGAGCCACTGTGGCGTTAGCCACTGGGACACCTGTAACGCTGAAGACCTCCCCTTGTAGTGTCTGTCCATCGCAGATACAGTAGCTACAGTCCTTATTGGGACGTCCCCCAGGACAGACACGTTTGCATGCCACTGTAAAAAATAAAATATGTGTTTTGATTTCAAGGTAGCAACAAATATTATGGATTTTCAAAGATTGTGTGTTTTGTAATACACAATACCTGGGCATGGATTTCCACACTTTTGGACCTCTACTGGTCGTCCTGTACACTGAATTTTAGTTGAAGATCTATGACATGTCCTACGTCTTGTCCTGCGTCCCTTCCCACAGGTCACTGAGCAAGCACTCCATGAACCCCATTGGCTCCACAAGGCTGTTTAGTAGAGATTTGAGGGAAAATAGTGGTTAATTAACATAACTAGATCGCAATGTCTTGGCAAACACCCACAACGCCCTAGAATCCCGGTGGCAAGTTTTGCACATGAAAATGCCACTCACGTTATTTTACTATTTAAAAATATGATGTATGTGTGCGTGTGTGTGTGTATACAGAAATGTCATACTGCATTTTGACATCTCTGCCAGTGTGGTTACATTGATTTTATGATCAAAGAAATCAAAGCTTAGTCTGTACATACAGAAACATGTTAAGGTTTAACCAGCTAATTGGGCACCACATGTGCCATGTAAATGTCAGCAGGATGTGATCGCTCTCAAGGATCGTGAGTGGAAAATAAGCCTCATTTCTGAGTTGATTGTCATAATAATTTAAGTGATTCAAAAATGCGTCAAAAACAAACCTTTAGACATATCTATGAAGAGCACACAATGAGCGCGTGACACCTCGCTGCTGTTTAAATATCTGGCTTTATCCTGCCGGAAAATGTTTAAACCAACCTAAAATGGATTGCTGGGTTTTTGGGGGTACTTTGAAACGACTGGTTGACCAGCTAAGCCATCATAGTGCCATCTTAGCCAAGTTGGGAGATCAACTAAAACACTACTAACTAAAAACGATCTTCCATTGATTTAAGTGTTTTTTAGCAGACGCTACTGAAACCTAGCAATGAAGGATAAAAATGCATATTATATCAAGTAAATGTTATAAAAATGTAAAGGTTGTCTCCAAATTCATATTCGTTCTTTGTTTACCTTGACATGGTGGGGTTGAGCACTCTCTCCGTTCGATGTGAGGTCCCACGCAGACGGGCGAAAGCAGCAAGGGAAGAGGTTGTGTGCTCATGCATTTCCTCTGACGGACTTGGATGCCAACATCATTACAGGCGGTGGCAGAGCAAGGGGTCCATTCGCTCCAGTCGGTCCAGTATGAGTGGACTTAAGAAACAACAACAAAATAACTCATATGTTAAAATGCATAACACTCATGTGTTAAAATGATGCATATGCCTCCATATGGAATACACTTCTCTACGTTGATGGATTGTCTCTTGACTAATTGTACCTGGTGGACACTGGAATCGCACATGATAGTTGGAGCAGCTGCGACCAAATGGCTGCTCCTTATTGATGCACCAGAAGCCTTTCTCCAGACTGGAATGGACCACCTCCCCTGTATCCGCAGCTGCAACCCAGTCCGTGGTACGGGCCTCCATGGCTACAGGGCGTGAGCAAACCCTTTCCCGATAGTAGAAGCGAATGGCTTCTAACCTCTCATAGTCGCCGTTTCCTCCCGGATGGTCGATATTGAACCAGGATGTCCACTCGGTCACGCCTGGGTTACACAAAACAAAGATCAGAGTAAGATGTTTTACAAGAACTGTATGCTCTTACCAGTGACCCAAAGATGTGAAGAAAGAGAGTTTCCAGATTACGTCAAATTTCTGCCCCATTCTGCTCGGTTTACTCCAAGAGATTAGTCCAGCTTTTTAGCATCATATTAAAATACAATCCGTGTCTCACAAAAGTGCTTGTTGCTATATGTCTAACTATCCCATGGGAGGTACGAATCAGATGACGTTATTGGAGGCAGAGAGAGCTGCCTGAATTGTCAAAGAGACAACTTATTCTTTTTCTCCAATTAGGAACATGTGTAAACTCATTTACACGTAAATGAGTTAATGTCTAATTGTTTCAGCATTGCAGTGGCTATATGCCTTCATCATTAAGGCTCACATTTAATGAAGACGGATGACTCCAGATATCATTACATCACAATTTTTAGCATCACAAAGATCCACAATGCGGTTTGGATCAAATAGGACGCCACAAATTAGTTGATTGCATAAAGAGAGCATGTTAATATATCCATAACTACCTGTGGTCTGTGGTTCCACAAGGCTGTTGTAAGCCAGCTTTCTGTTCCTGTCCGTTTGGTTTAACCTCCGAAGATGTGAGCTGTCCCAGATGGGTCCTGTGGGAATGCAAACTTTATTACAGCGCACTCAACAAAGGTGCTACCAAAGGAACATTGGCTGCAACTAAATCTACAAGGAACACTGACCTCCTTAGGGACTAACAAAATTTGGTCTTAAAAAGTTGGACACAAAATTTGTTTGATCTATTACAGTGCAATATCATTTGCAATGTAATAGATCAGAAAAACTCATTCCTTGCACGTTCCTTAGGTTGCAGACACGTCTGCGAATGTGATCGGAAAATCCTGCTCGGATTCGTGGTAAATGGAATGTGTGCTAAAGACATTCAATATTTAAGTACTGATTTTTTTTTGTGTGTGCTCTCGGCATCGGTGCCACCAGAGTCCAAGTGGCCTACTTTTATCGGCTCAGCATCCCTTGGCATCTACGGCCCTTCTGAACCACGTCCAACCAGTTTAGAGTTAGCACCTGATATCTGATCTCATGATTGGCCTGAGGAGGACACATTTTGTCCATTTCTGCACTGTATCTCTTTCCGCTCTGTCTGGTCACATCGGGAGATGCTGCAAACATATGGTAGTGGAGCACGCACGATGGCTTGATCCCCTACATCCATTCTCAAACTAATCTGGAGACACTTACTAGCCAGGGCCCCAAAGCAGAAGATAGAGTAATGGGTACAAACACATGGTGTCTCATGCTTTCTAGATGACACATTACCATAAGATACACTCCCACATCCCAGGCGGAGAACAGTGGGCCTCTGGTGCTTCATGCTGACTGTCCTGCCTGTCAAAGGTAAATCCCTGAACCACTTTCCAGAACTTGCTTATAGTGTGCTGTGATAAGGAAATCATAGACTGAGGGATTCATTCACCAATGCCATTACTTTTTTTCCCAAAGGCGACGTGTCCCACAGATATAGCCAAGCCTAACATGCTCAAGTAGAAACAGCACAGTGTCTTGACAGTGGATCGTTACTGGCTTTACTCAACACACACTGAAGCGCTTATCTGCGGCAGACATGTCAGTCACTGTAGAAGCTTTGCAGGACTTACTCCAAGCCACCATTATTGTGATTATATGCCTCTCAAATACTGCATTGATTTACCTTGCAGGTTCACCTGAAAGAGAACCTGTCATTCCCAAAGTATAGATCACAGAATATGAGAATGTCATTATTTCAGTTATACACTTATCTTGAGTGGCCTGTTGGCATTGTGTCGCTTTTAAACCACTTTCCTAAATACCACAAAAAGTAATGATTAAGAATGTTATTCAGATAGCTAGCTAAGTTCTCTTCAAACTCTTCAATCGTGATAGTAAAGGGCCTTCAAACCAAGGATGATAAACGCAGTGATAACTATAATCATAACTTTTTAAAGAGCACGAGCATTGAAAGCAGCAAACAACATAACTGCAGTGTGCACTTTAATATACAGAACGTCATCATCTCCTGTTGCTGTGGATGCTATTATAGTTATTGTTATAGATATCGTTCTTGGTGTGAGCAGGCCTCAACTGATCTGAAAGAGACAATCAAACATAGAACAAGACAAGTATTCAGTAAGAACAAGACATGGAACAAGTATTCAGTAATGCCTGAAAATTGGTTGGTGAATTGTGATCACAACAACCAATGACGTCAAGCTTGAATACATAGCATCTGCGTTGCATAGGCTATGGCTTAAACCCAAAGTTTTTCCAAAAACTTAAACAATAAATCTTTATAAAGGCCACCAATATAATTAGCACTAACCACATCACATATAGTCTGTTTTATTCCAGGACGGAAGAACTGCGTGTCCATGGCCTCAGTCGAACCTTGTAATATCCACACCCAGTAACAGGGCATTATTAGGATCAGGTGTGTAAAAATTATTTACCTTGCAGTGGAAACTAGCAACTATTTATATATCAGTGTCCTCCTAACATAGACTGACACCCTGCCCTCCCATAACAAACCACTCGTGCCAAGTTTATATTGGGAGATGGCTCTCACACAAGAGGGTCATTTAAACTTCATTCAGCAATTTTTTTATTGTTTTGTGCTGCCAGGGGTTTCAGCCCACAATATAAAGTGCAGTATCATTACTATTTTAGGACTTCTCGCATCACCTCATAAAGTCTGCAGTGTCCAATAGCCATTCTCAGACAATTAATCCATTCACGCAAATAACAGTCTGTGGCCTTTTAATAAGACATTCCCCATTTTTAATGTGCGTTTGGAGTATTGCTACCCAAGCCAGAAGTTAATCAAAAAACATGCAAGGGTTGGATTTTAATAAAAGAGCTACGTCAAAGCTGTGGCAAAGAGGTTAGCGAGCATGCTGTAGACGTGCTGCTTATGCGGGAATCATTTTTGGTCCTCTCTTCTGTCTGTAAATAAAAGCCTCCCAGGATAGATTTAAAAACATGGGAAAATTTAGCTGGCTCTAGTGTTATCCTTTCTGAACGTTTTTTCCCAGGTTCTTCCAAAATGGAAAGGTAAATCATTTTGGCATGTTATGTAATCCCTCTGACAAAGCGCTATAGTGCTATCCCGCATTCTCATATGTATTCGGGCGAGTGCGAAAACACTGTGATGTCTTTAACGCAGTATACAAGTAAGGATTTGTTTGAAATCAGAGGCATTTCATTTAAGAAGGCAGTGTGCCCGGGCAGTGGTCTCAAAATTGCATTCCACATCCCATCCTGTTTTAATGAATGCAAATGCGAGCTCCAAAGTGGTTTTGTCTGTGTGTTTATCCTGCGTCGGCAAACATGTGGAAGTAGTTTTGTGCATTCTGGCACATGTCCTGGCTGAGGTGTGCTCGAATGGAAGATGGTGAGCTCTGTCTGATTAGGTTGAGAAGAAGATTAGAAGACACCAACTGTTCCACAGACTCTGAGGGGTGATGCATCTGTGCTCTATTATTCTAAACTGAACTGCCTCATTGTCACTGCATAATAATGATATCATAGCCAGATTGGTGTGTGTGTGTGTGTGTTTTTAAATGATCTGGATTAGTTTCCCTCGTCTTTGAACTGTTTGAACCATATATTTGAGCTGAAGTGTCAGCTTGAATACAGAAATTAATTTTACACTGGACAAAAGTATTTTTCTAAGTATTCTAATTAGTCTTTTTGTTGGTTTTCCAGTAAATCTTTAAAAAAAAAATCTTTAAAAACATAAAACTGGATTTATTATTATTAGTGCTGTCAAATCGATTACGATTAATCGCATCTAACATAAACGTTTTGTTAATATAATATGTGTGTGTGAATATATACACTTATATATAGGCTATATATATATATATATAGGCTATATCACTTTTTTAAGTTAAAACAACAATATTTTGTACAGTGTACGTTTATTATTATTATGTATTATGTTTATTATTATTATTATGAGAATTAAGATCACATTTGTTCGTTTAACCACTTAATTTTGTAGCCACTTCACGGAAAAGAGCGAAATTGAGACGTGTAACCTCTCGCACATTACCTTTGATCCCTCTATCCACCCTCTTTTCCCACATCAAAGCAACAGAAATCGATGTAACGGGCAGCTGAACTTCAGAGCAAAGTGAAACATCTGGAGAATGAATCGTTTGAATGGAGCAGATTACAGAGTGGCAATATTTACTTTGGCGCGTTGAAAATGTCTTCGCCGTGCCCTGGATGAAACTGGCACGGACGCGCGGGCTTGCAGCTCATTACCGGATGACTGAGCGACATCTGGTTATTTAAAACCGAATTTTAGTCCTAAAGATTTTTAAAAGCCTTGACTTAGACCTCAGAAATGTCAGGCGCTATTTTCCGTGCCTGCTGTCGACTCGTGTAGGGAAACAGGTAATAAATTCCGCAGAGAGGTTGAGGACCGGAGACCACTGTGGAGTGACAGTGAATGAGGGATAAACCGGTGCTGCTCCAAATTTTAGTCTGGGGTGGCAGTTTCCCAGTATTTCGGGACAATCGGTCATTCAAATAATGAATAGACTACCTCTACAGTCATACTTTTTCCAAAGTAAATACGTTTGAATGACGCTGTGATAGAATCAGAAATAGTCTAGTGCTGCTTTGTGATACATTTACTATTTTTTATAAGCTTTTTGGGTGAAATGTCATAAATTGCAAAATGATAAAAGTGCCATTTACACTTCTGTTCCCATGTCAGAACACTTTAATAGAATTAGATGGTAGTTGCTTAAATTCACATTCATCTTACTGCAGCCTAACAGCTTTCTTATCAAAGTGTCAATTAATATAGAATAAGTCAAACACAAGCAGATTTGTAAGCAAATTTACTAAAGATCACTCCAGCCATGTGAGTTAATAAACCTCTCACAAACAAGCAAGCTTTTTTTCTAAGTCTTTCTAAGTGCTGACAGCTGTACCAAACTATTATTAATGAATTACATCCTTACATGGTCTATAGGACAGTTATGAGATTATTTAAATTACATTACCTTGTGCCAGTGACACAACAAAGAAGGTAGACAGCACCGACGTCAAGACTGTGAAGTCCCACATAGTGCCACTGTCACTGATGGGCAGCTGTTGGTAACAAAAAAATAAATTAAAGAAACACACACACGCACAAAAAGAAAAAGTTTTTTGAGAGACTTGACCAATGAATTAGTTTCCCCAGTCTTTCAATATCAAGTCTGATAGTTTTGTGAAGTTCCCAGAGTTTTAAAAGACAGGATGGAGTGGAGAATGGTCCGGACCAGCCCCCTCACGCTCGCCATTGGCCGGTGCGCTAACATCTGTGTCCTTATATCATTCCAACAGACAAAAAACAACAGGCAGAGATGTAGGAGAAAGGTGAATGTTGCAACAGAAAAAAAATGATATGTTTGTGTTTTTAATCAAGATATGTTGCATTACCAGAGATCTGTGTGCTTGAGCAGAACGATAAATCACATAGTGTGTTTTATTATGTTCTGGCCTGGCGCATTACATCATTTCAACCACAAATGAAGATGTTAATGTGATGGCAGCAGATGGATTGAATTTTTAAAAAATCTGTTTATTTGATAATGGAATTTTCATATTTTACTGACATGCAACTGTTAAGCATTTCAGGAATGTTCCTCCAATGTTCGGTGACAGTAAAATGACTGTTGCAAAAATAGGTGCATACAAAGGGAGTTGCAAACAGCTGAATGGTTCACAGACACTGATTCACAATAACTATTTAGCATTGTTTGAAGGTGAAGTGTGTAATATTCTTCTGTTAATATCTCAGCGTAATGTGTATAGACAACTAAAAATAAGACGAGTGCATAAAAGATGGTGAGAATTTTGAATACAATTTTGTGGGAGTGTTCAGGAAAACCTGTTTGAAACTAATTATTTTCGTAATTCGGTATAATGCAACAAGTTGCGCAGAAATTACATACCTCACCTTAATTTGTAGCAATACTACAATTTAGACTAATACCGATAAGTCGATAACGATAAATGGTTGATATTACTATTTAAACAAATTACGGTCATGACAGCTCTCAGAGTGTTTGGCATGGTAATGGATTTGACATGGTAATGGATTTGACAATGTTGATTTGTTTGGTCTTGGCGGAAAAAATCTTAACCATAGCAGATCTATACAAGTGGAGCTGGGGAAGGTGGAGGGTTTCTAAAAGCGCGCTGCAAACTGCTATTTGTATTTGAAAGTTGAGCAGCGAGCTGATTGGCTACTGATACAGCAGGAACCAATCAGCTGTGCCCTATAGAGTATGATGTGATTGCAAGCAGGTTGAGATAAGAATGAGTTAAGAATCAGCCTGCGCCATCTAGAGTTTCATGAAAGAGCTTTGTATTAAAAATAAAACACTAAAATCAAAAATCAATTGAAACGCTAAAGAGAATTTAGGCATAACAATATTACAAAGTGCAGTAGGAAAAATGTATATTGATTTTTAGATTTACTAAAGATATATTTAAATTGTTAGTGTTTTTAAAGATGAACTTTAAGAGTGTATTAGATGACAGCAAAGGCAATCTAAATGTTAAAATAGAAGAAATGAGCATAAATCTCCAACGTTGATTGATAATAAAAATAAAAAAAATCTTTAAAATGGCAGTTATGCTACTGATATTGTGCATTTAATGTCTTTTTTTACTGTTTTCGACAAAGTAGTGCACGATGGCTTTTACCATGAGCAATGGTAATTGTGTTTAAACATTTGTAAATATTCCCATGCATGCTACATGTACAGTACTGTTCCACTGTCTGGATCATGCATGACCCACACATCCATGATGTGAAGATGCGGTCACTTGCCAATCCATGGTGTCGTCCAATATTTAGGGTCATTTTGGCACAACTGTTTTGAAAGCATTGACAAACACAGGGAATATTTTACTAAATGAGTCAAAAAAAAAAAAATCATGATCATAGATTAGGGAAACTGTGGTATCAAAACCATCATTTGCAAAGAAAAGCACAGACCAAAATATTTCCCCAATTCCTTCTCAGTCTAAACAGATTTTCATATTTTCCTTTGTCACCATATTGAGTGCATATGGCTTCTTTTGCCGGTTACCTTTGTGAAGCTCTCTATGCGTGTTTAAAGACAATAAACCTACTTTTTGGCCTTCAGTGGGGTGGACAGAAATGTAAAATGTTTATTGGCAGAATAAGAAATATGATCTCCGGATGATTTCATGTCCACCTTTTGATGAATATATCTGAGTTTACACAATGTCCTGAAACAGCATTAGTGATGAATCATTACGCTGCTCCGGTATTCCTGTCCACATACTGTAACTGTTGTTGCTTTAGACAGAAACATTCCTTTATATCACCCACGCCTTTTCCTGTCTTTTGAATAAATCTCTGGGAAGAAATAATATACTGTATGGTCTAAAGAATATCGTAGCTACCGCTTGTTCCCAAATACTGGCTAATAGAGCACATTTTTCAAGGTTTGGCTAAATAATAACATCCAACGTTTCTTTAAACACCCGAATTTGACATCTAAATGAATAAACAGTTTTTACATAGATAATTTATTCATTCAACCTATAAGAACTAAGAAAACACATGTACATTGAGGAATGTTAAGTAAAAACAAAATGATTTACATGTTGTCAGCCTCAGATATATACTATACAACTTTACCAAAAAAAAAAAGTACGGTGAATAAACTTGTATTTTCCAATTCCAGCATAAATGCATTGGATTTGTAGGTGGCGTGCACATTGGACTGGAGGCACTATCAGGGTAATGCACTTTCAATACATCCAACATTTAAAAGATTTGCGTATTGAACAAAACTGTATTGACGATTTTGACGAATCAACAGGTAATGTCGAAAATTTGCAAAATTCAATAGATAATTCTAAACCCACTCATTAGCAGCGAAAACTCACCTTAACTACCCAAAGTATCTAGTCATATTTGTCAGTAACTGAATGCCACAGAACAATCTATAAAATACAAAAGGGGAAAAACATCCTTGTTATTCAAAATACATGTTTGTATAAACGGCTACAGTTCTATAACACATTCCGTGCCGGGGAATTCTGGCAGATTAAGTTCGTATTTTTTCTGAATGTCATATGGCAGGAATCGTCCCGCCAGAAAATGTTTTCCCGAGAAACCTGTTGCGCACTTTTTGGGAGCTGTCAGAGAAATGAGAACTTCTGGATTTATCCCATCTTTGGCCGGTTCGTCAACATCCCAACCTTCAGGAAAAGAGAGATAGGAAAAGTGAATCCTTTCTCACCAACACAAGCCACTGGTCATTAACTGAAACATAACAATGTTTCCAAATTCTCCCAGATAGGAGGTGGAAAACTGGCCCGTAAAGATCATTCATCACAATATTGTCATGTGGAAAGCGAGCAGCAAAAATGCAATGTGTCAGCCATCAGCTGCAATTTTCAAATAAGGTCTCCCGATGACATAATGGCTGCGAGTTCACTTTAGTTTTATTATTTGTCTGTTGCGAACACTTCAGGTCCAGTGCAACACATTTGCACATAAAGGTCTCTGGTCAGGTCATTTATCAGAAAAACTGGATTTCAAACAGATTTCATCACTCAAATATCCCAGGAGGTGTTAGTAACCCATTTCGCATACTTACAAAAATGTATCAACAACATTCTCTGTTATTCGGTTTGACTTTTACAGCACGCTAGTAGCTATTAACTTTGCTTTGTAATGTATTTCTCAATATTAGAATGACTATTTTGCCTACTTAAATTATTTATCTAGTATTCAGTTTGACTTTGACAGCATTAGGTAGCTATTAGCAAGGGTAGCTAATAGCTATTAGCCTTTGATGCTAGTGATTAATTGCTCAATAATATAATGACTTCAGCATACTTACAAGATGTACTAGCAATGTGTTATGTTTATCTACTAGAGTTTGACCTCTATAGTATCTAACACACTGTAAAAAAAGAATTATATGAGCAATATGTTATGACAACATATGTTTTTACAATGCTTTAACTCATCAAAATAAGTTGATAAGTTATACAAGATTCAACTAATTTTTAAGTCAGTTTAATGTAATTTAAGTTGAAATGATTTAAACATCCAAGTTGATTGTACTTTAAAATTTAAGGCAACTTTTTTTTACAGTGGTATTAGCTAGTAGCGAATTAGCCTTGAAGGAGTTAATCCAGTTATTAATATTATGACTATTTTGCTCACTTGCACGAATGTAAATTTTTTTGACCTAGTATTTGATTTTACCTTTATAGAATTGATTTGCTAGCAAGCTATTAGCCAGTGCAGCTAATAGCTATTAGCTAAAGTTAATGCTGAAGTAATATCTGTGCCACAACAGTGACTGAACTAGAATTGCAAAATAATGATGAAACAGGTTTTCTGAACACTCAAACAACAGAATTTAGTATGGAATCATGTTAATGTAAATGAATTTGTAGGATGCTAACATATATAGCCTACTTTACTACGTTTGGTTAGCTGTAATGAATTCCTCAAATGATGTTCAGTGTATAAAAATAGACCCTTCAGATTTGTTAGCAGTTTTCTTGAGTGTGGTGATGAATGCTAATGAGCATTTTTACAGTACGTCTTGATAAGCTGCAGTCTGACAAAAATAGCATAACATTTTTCTGAACAGATTGAAAAGATGTTTTTCTTTTCCTTGCAAGTAACCACTCTATTTTCGTTGCGGCACTGCACAATAAAGATGCCATGGGCAGAATTTCTCTAAAATTCAGGATGTGTGTTTAATGAGCAAATACCTGAGGGCATGTCCACACTAACGATGGGTATTTTGACCTGTTTGAGAGTCACCAGCATCCCAGCATAGGGCTCCTTCACCTCCGTATTGTTGGTTTCTGGTCCCAGGATGGCGTCGATCACCAGATTGTAGGCATCATTTAACAGCTGGACCTGGTCGTGGGGTCAGACGGGACTCGATTAGGATTGACAGAATGTCCAGAAGAGTGAACATCACATTGACATCTCTCTGCCGGTGAGCTTAATTGTTTAAGACTGACACCCACCTCTGTCGGAAGATAGGACAGGAAAGGGATGTCCATTTTCTCGCACTGAACAGTGAAGTCCTGGTGCAAACCTTGAGAAGAACGCTTGGGATAGAAAATGGTGGGCTCATATTCCTACATGTGAGAGACAAGGGAAAAATGAGTTTCCATCCAGAACATCACTTTTCAGATTTCAATCTTTTTCTTCTTGTTATGTGATGATTAGCACATAGCCACATAGCCAAAATAGACATTTGTATTATGTCTTCATTTATTTTTCTCCCAGATTCAGACTTTCCATTTTAAACTATAAGATTAATAAAAAATGAAATCAAATAAAAAACATTTTGAAAACTCTAATCATCTAAACAAAGAGTGAACCATTTTAAAATGTATTGTGTGTATATTTTTTATAATTTGTTCAAAAATCTGTCCCTAGGTTGTGAAAAACCAACGCTATCTCACGACCAATTCGTACGAATTCGTACGAATGATAAAAAGTTGGCTAATTCGTACTAATTCGTACGACCTCACTCGTACGAATTTGTACGATTTGTCTAAACCCACGTGATGGGTAGGTTTAGGGGCGGGGTCAGGGGTAGGTCATTCGTATGAATTCATACGAATTGGCCAATTCGTCAAATATGTACGATTTTGCAAAAATCGTACTAATTCGTACGAGTCAGGTCGTATGAATTCGTACGAATAAGCCACTTTGTAGAATTTGTACGTTTTCCCGTGAGATCGGGCTGGAAAAACAGACATGAAAATGTGATGCATGGAAGCCATACATGAACCAGACAGTCACCGTGATTTTATCAAGTAAAACATGTTCCTGGATCGTCAAACAGTATTTTGTTGATCCTGGAACAAAATTCCTGTCCAAAAATTTTGTCCGAAACCTATCGCTACCCCTAAACCTAAAGTTATCCCTAAAATCAAAGGGGAATGATAGGTGAATAACAGAAGCACCTAACCCTGATTTTAAGCCTAAACTTGACATAAACTGTAAACTTGTCCCTCAATTCTGATTGGTTTATTGGGAATGTTGTTCCAGGAGGAACATGTACTTGGTGAAAACACGTTCACCTAAACGGGAAAAAGCTTCCAAAAAAAGCTTTCTGCTTTTTAAAGCAATATTTTTTTCCCCCATGTATATGCAGGGGGATTTTTGAGTTCATAAATCACATAACATAATTACCTCATAATTTCATTTCAAAAGAACATTAGAGGTGATTAATGTGGACTAAAATGTATGGTTTTAGACACCTCATTTTCTCAAAATACAGGATGAAGTCCACACAGCCTGGATAAGTTGCCAGGTAAATTCATTACAATCCTGAAGTTAAACTTAATGTATTTGTTACATAACGCTGGTACGGACACAAGAATCCATGCAGATGTACACTGGGAATGTATAAAACAGCTGCCATCATGTGATGACCCTCTATTGTTCGTTTTTGTTAAGTTTTCCATTCCGTTCCGTTCTGGTTTTTTTTTTTTTTTTTTTTTTTTATCTGTTCCAAGAATCCCATAATGTAAACTGGCCAAATCTTAACTGGCCAAATTTCACTCCATCAGAATGAAAAGAAGGATAACTTTAACAGAGTATACGATTATTAGACGAAAGTGCGACAAGTAGGAAGACCGCAAGTGTTTAGGGTGCCATTTGGGACAGGGCCTAAGAGGGTTTGTTGATGTCAACAGAAAGAAAAGTCATTTAAGAAACGGAGGAAGCTACTACGTTTTAATGAACGATTACAACTTACTTTTTACAACTAACTTTGGAACAATGTGCAATGAATCATACACGATAATAGCAGAAAAGTGCACTAGGAAAGCAAATTCACCCTGTCAGTATCCATTCTGTCTCAGTGCCCTTTGGCATGGTGTTCTATACTTACAAATATACGCAGATGGCGGGCACACACCAGACCGATAGAGCCGTTCTGCTCAGGACCACAAACAACCAGCAGGGTGGGCTGCTTTTTATTCAAAGAGCTCAAAGGAAAAGCCTGGGGAGAGACAAAGGAGAGGGACACAGTTAAACGGGGCAGGGAGACGTCTCATTTTGCTCTATATCTGCATTTGGAGAGGCAATGTTCATCACAATAACCCAGCAACAGTTGCAACTATAGTTAAAAGCTGTGGAGACATTACCACAGGCTGCAGGCTTAAAATAACACACTTTCTGACAGGTTTCTAAACTAGGCCTGCACAGTGTGTCCAACTCTACACGCTCACAAAACTAAGCCTTTAAAGGTGAAGAGTGTATTTTCTGTGTCACTAAACAGAATTGCTCAAATAAGAATTGTTGTCTAATAGGTTTCCATGTGCTATTGGACAGCAAAACACATAGCCACGCCCCAAATGCATGCCATTGGTTGAGCTGTTCCTAAACCCGGCTGCTCGGGATACTTAACCCTCTGATGGTTTAGGGGGTCTTTTTGACCCCAAATGACTTTTGCTCAAATTAAAAAAAATGTTCCCTTTGTCCAAATGGTATGAAACCTTCTACGGCTCTTCACACTTTCTAGATCTAAAAAAAAAAAATTAAATTGGAATGATATCTGTTTTATGTTAGCGTGACAAAAATTGTGACACTCGTGGTCTTCGGGGTCTCTGGAGACCCCGCAATCAAAATATACAAAATTCATCATCAAAATCAGAAACAACGCAGAACACATCGACAGAAATGGCACAAATAAAGTGGCACACTTCCACCAATGCAAAAAACATCCACAATGCTAAATTATTTTGCTCACAACACGCGCACACACACACACACACATATAGAGGAATACATTTTTGAGACTATAAAAACTGTTCTCTTATCATTTGTCAAATAAAATCATCCAAAATGCAGTACCACCACAAAAATAAATTGGTGACACTGACACATTGAAAATGTGCACACTCACACACACACGCACACACACACACACACACACACACACACACACACACATGCACACACACACACACACAGGAACATTTATAGGGCTATAATTTGTCAAAATTATGGGGGGGGGGGGGGGTTCAGTACAAAAAAATGCTAAACTTTGACAAAAATATTTTATTTTTGTTATAATTGTGATTTTATAATATTTAGATATGAATCCAACTGAATCCAACTTGTGAAAAGATATCTTTCAGGTAGTCAAATAGCAAATAGCATATAGTGGAGCTCTATGGCCATCTAGTGGTTAAAGTGATATTTTTTTAATTTTAAAACTGCATTTTCCAAAAAATGGGCATAAATGTTACATTAAACCATTTAAAATGATCCATGTTATCCCCATGAATGAAAGTTAGAAATCTGGGTCTTTTATAAAGTGAATTTTACATCATATGCTGTTTTTTTGTAAAAAGCTTATTTAAATAAATATTTATTTATTTATTTATAGAAATTTAAAAGATATCATAAATTCTCCAAAAACTGCACAAATGTTGAGTAAAAACATTAACAAACAGAATAAAATTACATTTGTAAAAAAAAAAAACTATTATCTTGTTACAAAATTAAATGTTATTGTCTGGGGTCTCTGGAGACCCCCAAAAACACGAGTGTAGACATAAATATAGACCATCAGAGGGTTAAACAAACAGCAATGTTTTGATAGGCCACAGAGCAAGTGTTTACACTCTTTAGGGAAATCATTCTGCAAATGCCATACTTTGTCGTTTATGCATATTATGCTCTAAAACATTTTACATGTTTGCAGTCAACCTGAAAGGACCTTTGTTACTCATCCACATCTTACCGTAAAGATGACGTTATGAACAGACTGATGAAGTAAAACCAACAGTGAAGGTAATGTGCCTGCTTTATTCATCTCCAATTAACCACCGCTGAAATATGGGACCTCGGCACAACTGTGGGCGTAATTGCAGACTTCCAAGAAAGAGAAGAAGCCAGACGCTAATGAAGCTAATGGCACTTTGGAGAGAAATTATTAGCTGACATGGATGTTCCATTAGCGAGCTGATGAAGTTTAGATTACATTATCATTGCAGGGTTTCTTAGTCACAGTGCTGGGTGAACAAGAGTTGAACACGCGACTGAGTGTGGAAAATGAACGTCTTGTCTTCATCTGTTGCCATTTTTGGAGGAATCTGAGTGGAAAAAATTCCCATTGGCCAAAACTGAGCTTGTCAATGAAGTTGATTATAGTGGGCAGTATTTGCTAAAAGTAGAAAAGCTGTTAATTTAGCTCCATTTTCAGTAGTGGAACTGTAGTTAAACTGTTTTCAAATGGTGACGGAAATAATTTTCAGATTTGAGCAGATTTGTAGTCCTTGCATCTTTTTTACAAGAAGTATTCTGTCAAAAACAATCTTCTTTTTGAAGTTTTAAAGTAGCTTTCACAAGACTGATAATTGGTGCGATGTAATTTTATCATCGCCCGCTAGCAGTATAGACATGGAAATTAAGGCGTCTCAATATGCTCCCTAGTGGTCTCCTAAAGTAGTAGGAAACCATTTCCAAGGCTGTCTCATTGTCAAAATCAAGTGCACTACAACATTCCCTACCAAAAAAAAATCCCAGATGCAGAAATTCAATGCACCATAAAACCAGTTTGCATCATCTGCTCACAATCATGTTGTTGGTTATTGAGTCATCAATTTATCAAAATGTAATGGATTGAGTCCTTTGCATTCATGGTATTCTGATGAATAATTCCTGAAGATTCAACCATGTGATGTGGACACAGTCAATTCACATGAAGCTCATGTGAGTATGTGTCGTATGAAATAACAACCGCTCACTCCATCTCTGTTCTGTCCGTTTCTTCTTCTCTGGAAAATGACATGGAATAGAGTGTTCCTGTGAGCCATAGCCAGTGGATTCACTGTTCATTTATTTTACAGGTCTGCTGCAGCTGTGCTGGAATTCTCCGTGGTGTCAACTCCTGCCAGGACTCTGGAGACCGCCGCTCTGATCTGCTCCTGTGCGGAGCAACTCAACCCCTAGATTTCGCTTCCATGCTTCCAGCAAATGAGCTCTCTAGAGAGGGTCTTGACTAATTAGCCTTGCAGTTTTTTACCCTCAACATGACACACATAAACACCAGGGCTGTGTTTAATTCAGAATTGAACTGAGAATGATTTTTAAATTTGAAGTAAACTGAGGATTGAATTAAGGATTCAAAAAGGATCAAGAAAAAACGATTTAGAATGTAATGAATTGCCCGTTTTCAGCGCTGCACTTGTTGTGTTTTGCATTTCGGGTTGTTATTCACAGCACAAAGGTAAGATACAGATTTATGAATGAACCGCTCGTTTTAAAATCTTCCCGGTCTACTGACATTTGTTATGGATTCAAACATTACAATGCTCATGATAATTTTCGTTAACTCTACAATAAGAAAATACACTTCACCAGTTAATTACTCTTTGACAGCGATGCCATAGAAATATACAGAGCTTCAAAGACAAAATTCTAAAGATGTCTGCACGCTTGTTTCTCTGGCGTATAAGGTCTCTAAGCTGTGCCCCAGTTCAGAGGTTGCATCCTTCGAAGGCTGGGAAGGTTGGACTGAGCGTTGGTAAATGAGACGGTCTAGCCCACGGAGGACTGTTCTTGTCGCCTAGCAACTGTGACAGCTGCCATTGATGAGTGACAGTAACTTTTGGACTGGACTTTTTTAAAAGTTATATTAAACGGTCTTAAAACAAAATAGGGTTCACAAACTGTCTTAAAGGGACATTGTGTAGGAATTTCTCCCATCTAGTGGTGAAATTGTATTTTGCATTCAAACAAATAATGCTCTCCAGCGCCTCACTTTTTCAAATGCGCGTTGCATCTACGGTAGCCGTTATGTACCTAAAAGCTATGACAGGATATCTTATAATAGCACTTCGAGTTTTTCTTCGGGTGAACATGTTTGTTATTTAAAACAAACTGAAACTTGAAACAACGAAAAAAAGAATGTTACAGTATGAACTACTGACTGTCAAAAACATTAACTATGGTAATTAGTAGTAATGCCTTCTTTACTCGTTATATTTTTTGAAGTACGTGCATTGTTAGATATCATCATCATCAGAGCCTTCTCTAACATTACTTTACTCAATAGCTGCTATTCATCAAAGAGCCTGTTTAACTTTTAACTATAAATGTTCGACTGACTATATAATAAAGTACACAACCAAGCAATGAAAAAAAACTTGTAATTAAGACTGTAACATTGACTTACCTGTCGAGAAGAAAGCAGGCAACTTCAGGGTCTCTTTTGAAAGCTTTCTCCTGCATTAGCTATCCTGACATTAACCCTTGTTTTTGTAATCTCCGGTCACGTTTCCTTTTACGATCTATTTTGGACTTTTTCGACGACGAGGACTCCTTATCCTGTGACTCATATGTATGTATGAATGAACGGTGTATAAATAACCGTGCAGTGCAGCCTTTTAAACTTGCCGCGGCAGTGACAAGCGCCTCTCACTGCTCTGCGCCTCCGCTTCTGCTGGCTTCAGTCACGTGACGCTGGTTCTGAACGAAACGCGTTGTGGAAACGCGTTGGCCTAGTACTTTTTGTCCCTCTCTGCTATTATAGTTTTTCAAGATGGCGGAACTACATGGAAGCCTCCGTGGACTTACCCGTCCCATGTATATAAAGATAATAAATTCTTCGTTTACGAGGATTAGTCTGAACATTGGCATAGGTATTTGTACACCATTGAGGGCATATTTATGAATAAAAATATAGATTTTAGATAATAAAATACCTAAAAAGCTACACATTGTCCCTTTAATGTGTTCACCATGGTCCATTTCTGTATATAATAAGTATAAACTATAAATTAGTTAACATTTGAACCGCTTTAAAAAAAGATTTTTTTACGGTTGTTTCATTATATAGTTGAGTAAGCTAAAACCCAATACTTGCATTTAAAAGTGTAATTTGGCAATTTCTCAAAAAAAAAAATCATGTCATCACTGGCGCGCAATGAATTCTGGGGAAGGAGCCTTCGAATTGGGACAGCCTTTGTCGGGCAGCGGAGACGCAATAGGCCTTCAAATGTGCCCCTTCAATGGATGACATCAGAACCCGTAAACTAATTTGCCACTGATTTCCTTCGAGATTTTCCTATGGGGTTTTATAATGGGGTTTTTCAATTTATTAGTAAAATAAGGTCTGTGGTAAACATAGTATTGCCTAGCCAGACCTTCAGACTGACAGCAGAAGGTCTGGACTCCATAGCAGATTTCATTGGCCAAGAACCACCCAAGAGGTCGTCTGACTGATGTGTAAAGCAACCAATCACAGTTCGTTTTGTTCTGCGTAATGTTTAGGGGCGTGAAAATGTAAAGTCGTTGTCCGTACAATAACAGACCGGCATGCATCTAATAAATTATTCATTCAAAAAGTTGTGCAAGTTTACTGCAGCAATGGTGCTGTGAACTTCACATACTATTGAAAATCCAGCGTTTAGTTGACCATGATAAGCGCTCATTGTCACAGTTGTAAACACGACGGTGTTCTTCTTCCCATGAGGGGGTTTGGCTTCACGGCATCTTTGTTTCCAGGCAGAACGTTTAAGAACGCGAAACACACGTCTCCCGAACATCCTGTAGAATTCATCCAATCAGATGACGACTAAAGACGAGTTAAGTGTGCCATATGGCTGAGACTATGTTAAACATAACTTGAGATTACTTTGACGTTTTGTTCTACAACGTAAACTGCACACACTCACATCCCAAATGTTCTTATCTAGTTACTTATTAGAAGCATACGTTTTCAAAAAATTGTGTTTTCGCTATGGGTGTGCGTGATTTATTTTGTAAAAAAAAAAAAAAGTCAAGTTATGTTTACCACAGACCTTATTTTACTCATAATTTGAAAAAAAAAAACATTATAAAACAAAACAGGAAAATCTCAAAGAAACCAGCTGAGAATTAGTCTTGTGGGTTCTGACGTCATACCTGCACCCCTCTATTAACAAAGCACATTAACTTTGGTAGCCCTAAAATACTCAAATTAAAGCTAAAACTAAATTTAAACCAACAACGATAGAATAAAAACTAACAAAAACTGACATCTAAAACAGAATTATTAAAAACAAACAAAAATGTACCATTTTTAGAATAAAGAAAAAACGAATTTCCTTTGTTTTTTTCAATTGCAAATTTCTACGTATGTCCATTTAGTCACATTTAGGTCATTTCTGTGGATAACTGTGTTAGATTTTTTCATTTATTCTGTTTTATCGTGTAGCCATGTTGAGATAAAGGGCAAATACAGAGAGATCACAGAGAGTGTCACGTCAGTCTGCATTTTTCAGTCTGCGTTTCATGAGTGATAAATAACTTCCTGATATCTAAAGCAGGGAATGATCACAGACATCAGCCTTGACTTAGCTCAACACCAAAGCCCTTATCCCCCCGATGTAGACGGATGACGTTGATTTTGGCGTCCACTGCGGTGGATAGTTTGGTTGTGAAATCACAATGTGGTAAAATTCAACCAAGATTTCGTCCCCCTCACACACACACACACACGCTGATGTGTGCTGATGTAATGCTTGTTTTACAGCTACTAGTTGGCATGTTTTCTTTAGCTGCAATTTATGGCTACCTCACAGAGGTCACAGCACAGGAAGTTTTGTTGATGCTAACCACGGCGACTGCTGGTGACCGGGGGCCTTCGAGGGTGGAAGGTTCAGTCTGTAAAACGCTTCTAACAGGGCTTGAAAATTCACACAAGCCAAATCAGGAAACAATTTTGGGCTTTAACCGACTCTCAGGTAGGTCAAGAGGAGCCCCGCGCTGCCTGTCAGCCTGACTGAATCCAGATGGGATGGTAACCGCAGTAGTCTGGTTTGGGTTGGCCTGGCTCTATCGGAACCCTTAGGCCGCCCTGAAACGTAAGGCCCCGAGACCGTCTGACTGCAGGCCGGCCACAGACGAGAGACTTTCAACACCTTCCATGATGGTGCAATGGATCTGTCACAAGGGTTTTTTAAGCAGAAGTTAAAGTGGGATTTTGGAGGTGGGTGAACCCTACTGGTGCTCACAGCAACTCGGCAAGATGATCCCCCAAAAAAGCAAACATTATATACATCTCAAAATGTGACTTAATATTTTTACAATTCCGATTATTTCCAGAACTGCAGCTATTTTTCTAATTACAACTTTTGGAAATAATAATTATGACATTTCTTGTAATTGTGACCATTTCTCATAATTGCAAATTCAGAAATTGTTAGTATATCTCAAAATGTTTCGCAATTGTGTTTTGTCCCCCTGAAATGCAACTATTTCTCATAATTTCAACTTTTTGATGCTCAATTGTGACATTTCTTGTAATTGCAAATTTATATCTTAGAATTTGTGACTATATCTCACAATGTTTCGCAATTGCACCTTTTTTTCTGAGAACAGCAACTATTTTTCATAATTAATTTCTGATAATTGCGTTTTTTACCAAAAATTATTATTTATTTTTTTACAAATGTATATGTACTTATATACTTTATAATAACCTAATTGCAAATGTATATATCACAAGGTATCTTTATTTATCATAAACGTGAATTTATTTCTCAGAAATTGTGACTATATCTCACAATGTTTCGCAATTGCAACTTTTTTTCTCATAACTCCAACTATTTCTTATAATTACGACTTTCTGCAACCCATAATTGTGGCATTTCTTGTAATTGTGACTATATTAAATATAATTGCAAATTTATATCTTAAAAAGTGTTACTTTATATCTCACAATGTGGCTATATTTCACTATTGTGACTTTTTTCAGAACTGCAACTATTTCTCATAATTATGACTTTTTGCTAATTGCGACATGTCTTGTAATTGCGACTATTTTACATAATTACAAATTTATATCTTAGAAATTGTGACTATATCTCCAAATGTTTCGCAATTTTTTTCTCAGAACTGCAACTATTTCTCATAATAAATATGACTTTTTGCAACTAAATTGCGAAAAAATCTTAGAAATTGTTACTTTATAATAATCGAATTGCAATCTCATAATCTCACAGTCACTTTGTTTCTCATAATTGTGAATTTATCTCTCAGAAAAAATCTCACAATTCAACTCACTAATCTCACAATTGCAACTTTTTCCCCAGAACAGCATCTATTTCTCATAATTACGACTTTTTGCTACTCAATTGTGACATTTCCTGCAATCGCCAGTTTATATCTTAGAAATTGTTACTTTATAATAACCGAATTGCAACTTTGCAACATAATCTCATTTATGACTTTGACTAACTTTGACTTTACTTTTTTTAATTCTCAATTATCTTTTTTATTATTTATTCTGAGGCAGCAACACACCATCATCCATTTGTGATAGTACTATAATTGCTATAAAACTGGCAAAAAGCACAGGATAAAATCTGTCAAAAAATAAATGCACATATATATTATATGAATAAATATACTATATAATTATTTTGTCTATTTGGAATCTAAAATGCTGGATTGCTATTCTAGATCGTTCTTCAACCCCTTTTCATAAGAAACCCCCCAGAGCTACAGATGCGGTCAAACCCTCAACAGAAACAGCGAGATCAAAGATGTCCCACTGTTTTCATCATCACTTGCAGCAGGGCCTCGTCTCTTAAGAGAATTGGTTGAAGTTCGGCAAATGCACACAGATGCTGAGAGCAGTAAATGCAGAGATGTGTAAATCACAGTGATGCTTGTATGCAGGATACAAGGATTAAAATCAGGATTTAGACACGTTAACTGCCACTTTACACTATGTGTAATTCATGTTCTCGTGTCGGACAAACCTTGGTGACGGCAATAGCGCAAGCATGGCCCCATATTTCAATCAGCTGCTGCTGCCCAAAGCGATAGTCCCTCAGGAGCTCCATCTCAATGGTCGCCACCTCTGTTTTACTATAAAAGACAGACAAAGAAACAAATTGCATTGACAAAGAGCTCATGACACGCACGGTATTAGCTTTCCAGTGGGGATGATAAATAAATCATGTTCATGTTTCGACATGAACGCTAAAAAGTGCCAAGATAGAAACTGGGTGGGTTTGATTACATGGAAACCAAGGACTGCAATACACCACCTGACATTTACGTGTGTATTCTGAGCACATTGTATTAGACATGCCATCCATTCCAGGCATGGTGCCTCGCTGCCTAATGCCTGTTTAGCCGCACTTAGAGCTTATGTTACTGTGAGTTTAATGGGAGCACAACGTATCTGTAAAATCCAGGCCCTTACTTCACATCTAAAACACGAAGAGCCTATCAGTAACCTATGGTCATAACATCAGAGCCCTCTGCTGGAAGTACACAGACGTGCTGTCAAGATCTTGATAGTAAAGTTGTATAAATTAACATTAATGCATTATGAATGAACATGGATAAATGAACAATATAGTATATTTATATATCCTATACTAATCAATGCTGTAGAAATTGTTCATTGTTAGTTTATGATACTTAATGCATTAATGTTAACAAATATAATCTTACTTCAAAGTGTTAAAAAAAAATTTAATGAGTGTTACCTATTTATTCATTAATTCATTTATTAGTATATACATCCCTGCTGCTAATATTTTCAACATAAGAAAGGTAATGAAGTGTTGAGGAACAAAAGCAGCCAAGGCACAAAAAAAAGTTATATGTCAATGAACATTGACTGTAAATATAAACTATTAAGAATTGTTTTGGTATGAAAAAGAGCTGAAATAAAATATAAATATTACATAGAAAACAAAAAAATACTAAATTACTACACTGGAATGACAACATGTGTTTTTACATTGCTTTAACTCATCAAAATAAGTTAAGCAATTTTAAACTTTTTTTTTATAAGTTATACAAGATTCAATTAAGTCAGTTTAATGTAATTTAAGTTGATTTTACTTAAACATCCAAGTTGACTGTACTTAAGGCAGCAACTTTTTTACAGTGTAAAACTACATTTAAAATAGCTGTACAGAAATATAAAAAAACAAATAAAAATGACTAACTAAAATAAAATAAAACTGAAAAGATACAAATAAAACCTTCTTCAAAGTATTAGTAAATAATATAATAGTACATGAATAATACTAAAACAACACCGTCATTAGGATTTTTCAGTTGATGGCTTTAATTTTCCTCAGAGTTTAATGTTCTCCATACCTTTCTGTCTTTTGCAATTAGTTAATGTAGTATTTCACACCGAGGAATATTCTGCAGTGTTTCCAGGACAACAGGTTTGTTTGTGTTGTGTCTGTTGTCTGCTACTGCTTTCGGCACCAGAGGAACAGAAGAAAACACTATTTACAAAAAATGATTATTACACATATTGAGTTCTCTCAACTGTGTACATGAAGTTCCCTGGCTGAATGAGGCCTTTTTCATTTCAATTCAAAGCATCCATCTGCCACTCACTAGTTCTCATTCTCTCTTCAGAAAAAATTATATAGAGTTCTCTAACAAAAAATAATGAGCTCGTCGCCTGAACAATCTGTATATGCTTGACATTTTTGGGGCCATGTACAGAGCCAATAGGGTCAGTACTACATCAGCCATATTTTTGTCTTTGGTCACTTAAAACGCAACAGGTCACCAAGTCTTTTCTTGGGTCGGCGATGCGCTCTGATCATTGGCGTAACCCTCGGCATGGAGTTTTCCAGCCTTCTGGCATTTACCGTCTCCAAGAGAGCTCCACAGCCGTCAAGCCGAGTTTGCAGGGGGAGATTTCCTGGCGTACTGTGACACAGTGATATTTGTAAAGTTCAGCCGAGTCTAGCGCTTTTGATATTTCCGTCCCCAACGACCTATTCAGGGAAATCCTGATGGCTGTATTTCCAAAGTTCTCAGAAAGGTTCCAGGCACCAGAACACAGGTATCTCAAACCTCAATGTCGTAACGTTTCCAGTATTTAAAAACTGTTTCTGGCCTGCAAAGTAATTGCCTGCTTCACTTAATATCTCTCAAACATCAAAACACTTTAGATGCATTCTTGAGCCTTATTTGTTCAAGTTAGGCTTCTTTGTGGTGGGCAAACTGCAATAAGTAAATCTAGCCACCAGGGGACAGCCTGGCCCAGAACGTTCTCCCAGCATCCTGACACTCATCAGTATAAATTGCATTATAATATTAGGTCAATTGACATATATCAGCACATCTACACATAGCAATGCCATAAAAGAACCATTTTTGGTTACTCAAACAGTTGAACAGTTGTTAAAACCATTTTTTCTCTAAGTGTGAATAATAATCTAAAGCAGTAGTTCTCAAATGGTTTAGCCATGGGACCTAAATTTCACCCTGGTCATTAATCCGTGACCCAGTTTTTTTTAGGAATTTGACCTAATTCCTAAAAGAATCTAAAATGTGTATGTGCGTGTGAGTTTGTGTGTGTGTGTGTGTGTGTGTGTGTGTGTGTGTGTGTGTACACATTATATATATATATATATATATATATATATATATATATATATATATATATATACTGTATATAATACAAAATACAAAAATATACAAAATAACCCAAAGTGAAAATAAAGGTCTAAATACCCAATACTAACATGGAAACTGCTCCTGATGAATAGAATGAACATCATACATCCATGCAAATCTGGTACATGAAGAAAATTTTAATAATCTAAAGAAACACTTTTGTCCTAATATAAATGTTCTACACTTTTAAAAATAAAGGTTCCAAAAGGGTTTGTCTATGCAGTGATGCCAAGCCCAACTCTGAATGACCAACTCAACCAGAGCTGCTGAATCCGTGACCATTTTCAAGAAGACACATCTTTTTCGGCAACACTTGATCCATTAATACTAACACTTTATCTTCTATTCTACATCTATTATCTTAAAAAAGTATACGTACTGCGTTATATTAAACTGGGAAGGGTCATAGCACTTGCATATTGTCCTATTGTTAGTTTAACTGCTTCTATTGTTCTCATTTGTAAGTCGCTTTGGATAAAATCGGTCGGCTAAATGAATAAATGTAAATGTGTGCATCTAATTTGTAACGGGCCTTGAAAATGACACCAAGTTTGCATTAGTGTCTCCTCTGACATTACTATTCCACAGAGCTACGGCTAATTGTTGTTGATCTCCCTTACAGCAAATACACACATGAATGCACAGCCAAATGAACAACAGTATCAGCCCAGAGAGTTTCCCTAATATCCTCCAAATGTCCCCACGAGGAGCCGCGTTATCTGCGAGTCATGAATTGTGCTGATCAGCTGTAATAACAACTCGGCTAATGAGGTTGTTTACCTCCAGCATGCTAGCTTGCTTAACACAAAGGAGAGTTTAAAAGGTTTCGCCTGTTTGTGAGAGAATACACAGACGTTTGTATTAAGCCTTCATTTGCAAAGCAGAAAATGGCGGATGCTTCTCAAAAATCCCCTTTTCCCTTGTTTTCTTCATTTTCAACTACTGTAATTACCTCAGAACACCATGAGACAGCTAAATAACCACCTTTCTGGTATAAATCAGTGGGCTTGTTTTGGGGGACCAGCCGCTTCTGACAAGGATCCGGTATACAACTCAATGTTCTCAGTGAGGACCATTTAACAAAGGAAATGAGTGGGTGAAAACGATACAAAGGAAAGTAATGACAACAGGGAGCAAGAGATTACACTGCTATTTGCATAGCCACCAAACTTAGCGCATGGCCCCACCGGGCTCCCAATAATGCGATTGGTGGGTAGGGGTTATAGACAGGGGGTGGATAGCCTTTGTGGCACGGCTGACATATGCTAATTTATTCGACACAAAACAATTTTCACAGTGTCGCATGCACTATTTAATGACAGATGATATGCGCCCTGGTGTGAATGCTGCTATGAGCATTTGCTTACAATTTAAAGTAACATTTGAAATAAAAAACTAATAATCATGTTGACGTGCTCAGCTAGAACATGAAAAAGCCAGCGTTGCTACACGCAAAGATTTAAATAGGAATCAAATGTGAAAATATCCATAGTGTCAGAAAACTACTTCCCAGTTCTTCCAAGTTAATATATTCTCTTTACCTTTTCTTTGCAATCTCTAGTTATATATTTTTAGTTTCTGTTTTCTCTAGTCAGTTTTTATTTTACTTGTGTTTTTAGTTTGTTAACTCTTGCCTTGTCTTATGTTGCTCCTGCAACTCACTGAAATAAAATATTTAGCTATATTCTATTGTATTTCAGGTTATTTAGTTAACAAAAACAGATTTGTTTTGCCATTCAAAAGTGACTGACAGCATCTGCCACAATTATAAAGTGACTTTTATAGATTGTAATCCCAGACAGTACAGAGGTTACTCATACGAAAGTTTCAAATGCCTCGAATGAGTCATGGAAAGGAAAGCGGGAAGCAACATCTAATGATGCTGAAGATCCAGGAGCTGAACTCTCATGTTACTCTTAAAGCAATTAAAAACTTCTAAAAGGGGGCGACGCTCAAGCCCTTTGCTGATTCCTTCCTAATGAGTGTCTTCCTGTTCGTTAATTACATAAAAGCCAGTCTGAGGCACTGGAGTGGAGGAATGGTCACACAGGGCCCTGTGGACAGCTTGCATTGGGGCGAAGTCAACATAAGGACTGTTGACTGGCGATTGGAAACATGAAACGAAAGCATCCGCCTCAATATCACAAATATCACGAATGTCACAAATGGTTTGGGAATAATGAGAAACACAAAACAAAATGGTCCATGGGATGTTTGAAACTTTTGCCATGTGAGGTAAAACTTGAGGGCAATGAATCAGAAATGTATTTTTAATAGAAAAGAATCACTGAAGTGGAGAGAACAGGAAGGGACTGTGAGGTCGATGTAGAGAAAAAGAGCAGGGTATGGCGAGCGATGATAACACCTAGTGTGATAGTGTCTGAGTCAGCGGACACGTTGGTTTCCAAAGGTAATTTCAGAGCCAAAGAACAGAGGAAGAGAGCTGACACCAGCTTTCTGGAACAACTTCACAGTTCTTGGCAGCGAGGAGCCTGGCTTGCCTGACATATGTTTAGAAAGGAGATGAAATATGCATGAAACGTGACAATCTTATCCTAAGATTAGCCTGCGTATGACATTAATCGAGCAGGGAAGTGTTATTTCACGAAGACAGAGAGCATATTTAACGTGTCTTGTATTAACATCTGAAGAGGTATGACTTTCCTGAGCCTATCCATGTTCGATGAACTACGTATTAAAGAGATAAACAAATGCCGGAACATACCGTCTGCTCTTCACATTGTTCCATGGTTGCCTTCCATTTATCCACTCATCATAAACACACCATATTTTAGTCACACTTCCTCGATTCATCTCTGCCCTTATACCCACCCCTGACCTTTCCAAACACATTTCCAGTGCAAAGTACAAACAGTACAAAGCAAAATACAACAGACTGTGTAATAGATCAGCAGTTTACCATAACATGAGTTAGCTGAATAGAAAGTTAACAGCTCAACACAGATTTGTGCATCTACACTACAATTTCAAATTTAATTGTCAGTGAAATTACTGAAGTAAATGTTCGCCAGTAATACTGCAAAGAAAAATATATCATGACAATCATTTAACACTATAATTACAACTTACTGTCAAAAAAAATGAGAAGAAAACAACACCACAAGATGTTGACTGACAGAGAACATGATTGTTTCTAGTAATCCACTTATAGTCAACAATGTCGAATCTAAACAATGAATGAACTGTTAAACTGAAGCACTTTGCTAGCGGGTTAATTAACCCACTCAAGCTCACCCAAATCCAATAAATATGAGATATATAAGATATACAGACAACATAAACATAATATTACAACACTGTAAAAAAGTTGCTGCCTTAAAATTTTAAGTACAATCAACTTGAATTTTTAAGTAATTTCAACTTAAATTACATTAAACTGACTTAAATTAGTTGAAAAAGTTGAAAATGTCTTAACTCATTTTGATTAGTTAAAGCAATGTAAAAACATATATGCTCTCATAACTTATTGATCATATAATTGTTTTACAGTGAACTTGTATCTGCACAAAATAGCATGAATGCACAAATTAACTTAAGGAACGTTCTAGTCAGGATGTTGTGTCGTGAACACGCTCTTTCCGTAGTAATGCACTAAAACACGGACAATGAAAAACTAAAGCATGAAGAATTCATAACATTACCAACTATTTGGTAGTGGTAACTATTTAACGAGGTGGTGATTTCGTATTAATGTGTACGTTGTGATTCATATGGAAACGTACAATGTAAAAAAAATAAAAATTAAAACAATTAAAAAAATCTAGCCATCAGTGGAGCATAAACAGATCGTACAAAAACATATGAATTAGATCGTACAAAATTTACTAATTCATACAAATTAGCCACAATTCGCAAAAGCATAAAACAATTACAAATTGCATTGAAAGTGTGTTGACATTACAACTCATCATAATGTTGTTTCAGGAGCTTAGGTTTTCACTTAATTGTCACATAGATTGTAAAAACTAACACAACTAATTTTAGAAGTTTTATCATTCATATCACTAGCTGCATTACCCTTCAAATTGCGCAAATTGAAATTATGAATTGAAAATACGCACTATGTAAACACGTCAATTAAATAAAATAAAAAAGAATTACGGGAATACTGGATCTGGATTCTAAACAACAAATAAATGCCACAATTTATCAAGACCTTGAAGCAGATATGAGGGAGAAACACCCATAAACATCTCATTCGTGGCGCTCCCAAGTAGGGTCTTTCATTGCCATTAATGCTTGGATAACATGCCTACGTCTTCTTCAATTAAAAATAATGACTAGTGCGGTGGCTGTAATATATACGTGAAACTAACAACATCCGTCGCCATGATTTTTTTTATTTATGTTTAGTCGCGTAACATCGGTTAATGGAAACGCCATCATTTCTCAATAGTTTTTTATTGACATTTAGAAAATATCGCAAAAGTTTTGTGCAAATCTGTAATGGAAACCAGGCTGTTGTTTGGGATGAGCAAGTGGTTACAATAGGTCCAGAAGAGCATCATCATCTTGGCTTGGTGCATGTAGCGGGAAGAGCATTTTCAGATCCCCAGTGCTAGATTTATGGTAGCAGTGGAGGCACAATAAACATCAGGTGCTTGGACTGGTGATAGGAAGGCCAAAGAGACGAGGATTTGACAGAAATGACAGGACTAATGTCCCATAATGCTGGAGAATTATGATTAAAAAAATGTTTGCCAATAATGTACTGATACCCATATAGGTATCATCCTCCCCACTTTTGCATTATTAAATGTTCACCTCCGCCTTTGGTCAAAGACCAAATGTTTGACCCAAAATCCCTTCCTCATTATGCATTTCAACTGTCTACTTAGGTGTAAAGGGATCCAGGCACCCCTGAAAATGCATTCAGGCCTCGACCCAGCTGGCCATCTCACTGCACAATAACTTTCATCTGGCCAGATGATCCGGTAAATCAACAGCCGGCTACATCGGAGCTTAAATCTTTTTTTTCTTTTCTGAAGGCATGAAAACAAGGAGCTACTCTAATGCCTCTAATGGATCATGTTTCAGCCATTACTCTGAGAAAAATCGATAAACGGGTCATGGGCATCGTCTGAAGTCTTATCGCTGACCGATAAACTCATCTCCACAACACTTCAGATGGGCTTGTTAACTCAATTTTGAAACCCATTGCTGAGGCGGCTCAACTTCCCCTCCAAAATGACAATAATACATCAACTGTTCCATTTTTGGAGCTCTGGGAATCTGGCGGAGAGCATGCAGTGCATGAACCTCTTCAGGAACGGGCCTGTTCCACGGCTAGTCGGCTCTGGGACGGCTGCCCGTCTCCATGGAAGCGTTTTTGGTGACACGGAGGCTTGATTTTGATGAACTGCATTTGGCACCAAGGGAGCGATTACAGGAGATCTTCATTTGGAGGCTCGACTCAAAGACCCTGTGGTCACGTCCACCCGCGTAAAATACGATTTTGAATAATAATGAATGCTCCATTGAGGGATGTTACTTTTTAACACAGGCCATTTACTTCAAGTAGACCAGACACTGACACACTGAGGAACAGTTTGGTTTGCCAAAGATGGAGAAACCACGAAATGTAATTAGCAACCACAATTTAGGGCTTGAATCCATTCGTTCCCTTCAACAGCATTACATCAAAGTGGAACTTTTTCGATGGTCATGTGCTTATGTAATTATGGCCTGTGCCAGTTGGCAGTTTCTCGAGTAACTGTGCCCAGCTAGATATATATCGAGAGGGCCACAGGAGACTGTGCAAGTGGAGGAAACCATGGTAACAGAGCAAGTCAGGTCACCGAACCGACGATGCCAGCAGACAGGTTGAAGGATGTAGATAAGAAAAAGAGACTGAAAATAGCGCAGGTACAGTCCTTCAGGCCCAATTAAAACCAGGGTTTGACAGCAAACCAGGCAAATGAAGAAAGTGAATATTCAAGCGTTAGTAACAGCTGCGTTTGGCCATTGATATGGTTGAATAAAATGCCCTGTGGTTATTTTCTATAAGCATTCAAGTGTAATTTAACAGGCTTAGCTAGGGGTGATAAAACAACTCTGACTGCCATCTGGAATTATCCAGGATGTATGATCAGATGAGTCATTATATTGAATGTTGGTTTTCAATACACCATATTGAATGAATATATTGAATATATAATACATGAATTAATGGTGGGATCAGTGCAATTTCAGGGTTAAAGTTTTACCTTTTGTCATCTAATGACGAATGTGCTTTGAATATGAATTAAGTTTCACGCTTCACTGCTTTCGGTGTTCGCAGCATGAGAGCGATAAGAAGCGAAGTTGCGTGAATATGCATGAACTGATGAGCTACAAGTAGTTATAATAATTCGTACGATATGGCGAAATGGTATAGTTCCAGGGCAGGAAGCAACACAAATTCGGCCTAAAGAATTACGCAATACATTTTCATTAGCATGCTGCCTTTCATATTCTCAGGGGTGTTTATTATTTCACAGAAAAATGAACTGGAACACAGAGCTCTGAATGGACTATAGAACATAAATAAAGGACAGCAGGAGCGGCTTCTGCATTTTCGCACAGACCTCAAGTGTTTCCTCAAGGAAAACTCAGATACATGACAAGCTAGGTAAGGCAATGTATTATAACTGACCCCAATCTGCCATTGCAGTGCTATTTATGTAGTGATACTATAATATGCTCTTTCTCCGGGTTTGCTCAAACAACAAGTGTCGTTACAATGCAGAAACTTCCAAAGATCTCAAGTAGCCAAGCCATATAATATGATATGAATGTCACGAAAACATGTCCATCTCACATTTCAACACAAAATCCAAAAGAAAATAATAAGAAGATATCATGTCTTGTGTATTCGCTCAATCAGTGTTTCAACCATGGAAGGACGTCAATAAAACAACTTGTAAACAATGTTTTGCACGATATATGACCATGACCTAGATGATTTTTGGTGACGCAATATACGTATTGCCCATTATGTTTACACCAACATTTTGCCGATTGCGCTGCCTCTGTCGTCTTATTTGCTCTCCATGTTCGGAAGCGATATCGGGGCTCAGGCAGCCCAGAGCGGACATCGACAGGTTGACAGAGGTGACAATGCACTGTTTCGGTGCAAATATAAACATGACAGAGCTAAATGGTGCACGCTCACAGCTAGCGATAAGGCCGTTTCACACGGGATGCGCAGTCGCGAGTGTCAAGTTCATTTTCGAAGAGAAGGTGTTTTTTTGCGTCCCACTGCATGCAAATGTGCAGTAGACGGACCGTCTTTTGCAGCATCACGTGCATGATGTTCTTTCAAGTTCTTCAACTTTTAAAAAACACCTCTAGAAAAATAGATTTAGCAGCAGATATTACCTGTTCTGTGCCTTTGTTCATATGGACATCTGACTGCTAAGAAGGGTTTGTGTTTTCTGCAACTTAACTTTACTGGGAAAAGAGGGTCAGGGCAAAATCTGTATATGTAAAAGTGTGTTTGGGTTTTTTATCCAACATTATTATTCTTTTTTGACACTTCAATTCCAGTATCTAAATATTATTAAGAGTTGAGTTCATTGACTTTTGAAAGTGTATAGGCCTACTTGTATTATTATGCTGCTATATTATGATTATATATTCAGTGGCATAAAATGGTCTTTAAAGGACAATAATATCGTATTTCACAATTATTTCTGGGACAATATAGTCATCAAAACCAAAAGTAGTAATTGTGACAGGCCGAGTTACATTTACCTCAGAAAAGCCATTCAGTGGCCATAAGGTCGATAGTTAGTGAGTCAGTAAGAGAGTCACCCTAGAGAGGAGCATAATACATATTTATTATATATTCAATATTTAATGTATGCTTGAATAAAACAGTCAAGTTTTTATGACAGTGAAAAACGAATTGAAGTAGAAAGAATTGAAGGGTAATTATTATTACTTTATTATTATAAAAAACTTCCTTGTGTGTACTTTAATTGTTTGTAGGCCTATACAATCACTTTATTTTAATCTTCAATATTATTGTAGAATTTAACAGCTGGCTTACTGTATAGTTTAAAGCATTAGTTGAGGGGGTTTTTTCTTGAGAAAACGATACTGTAGGCTCTCTGAATTATTAATGTAATACAGTATTGTTTTACTGTAAAATAGAATTTAAAAAAAGTATTCAAACATAAAATTAGCATTAAGACAATACAATAAATTCTACCATAATAAAGAAACATTTAAATTATTTTATTTAATATCATTTAAATACTTTTTTTTTTATTCAGTCATAAAATCTGCATTAAGACAGTAAAATAATACCATAATATAAAAATATTTAAAATAATTGTAAATCATTTTAAAAATATATATATTTGCATGACAGTAATGAGAATTCGTTTTTTTTTTTTTTTTTGAATCATAAAATTTGCATAAGCACAGCACAATAAATACTACTATAATACAGAAATATTTAAAACAATTTATCTAAAATCTAATATATTTTTGCATGACAGTTATTTTATACAGTAATGAAATGCTAAATTGACATGATAATAAAGTCACAATGCCCCAAAAACTTAAATGGCTCTAAAACAGCCTTTATTTGAGGAAAATATAAATTCTAAATATTGGTTATACTTTATTTTAATGTGTCCGTGTTACAGTGTAATTATATATTTAAGTACTGAGTAATTAACTACATGTACTGACTACTTACTATAGGGTTAGGGTAGATTAAGGTTTGATTTAGGGTAAGTTGCATGTAACTATGCCTAATTTATAGTGATTACTATAGTAAATACATGTAACATGTCATGTGTAACAAGGACACATTAAAATAAAGTGTTGCCTTAAAAAAAAAAAATCCTTTTGATTTTGGGGAGACCTGGCCTTTTTTATTATTTTTTTATTTAAATGTTTTATTGGGTACACTTGTTAATAAACTACCCGCGTGTTTTACGCACTGACAAAGTGTCTCTTAACCTGAGAAAATGTTACTCACTGGTGTAAGGATCAATAATATGTTTATCATCTATTCTAGACCAATAGCATTGCTCCAGTCCTGACCTGACCTGTCAACACCAGCCAATGAGAGTACATCCTCTGAGATTCTCTCTCTACTGACCTATCCTTGTTCTCTTCTCATCCTTTTCATCCAGCTCAGCGCTCTCTTGCTCAGGACGCCCATAAACTACATTGAGACTATGCCAGATCATTTAGGCAGGGGTCCATGTCCTCATCTGGCTGAACCGAGAATCACAATTTATCCTGAAAATAAGTCATGTTGACAACTGTCAATATAATACTCCAGCTTTGTTATATTGACACGGCCATATGGCACATGGAGAATGTGTGCTCAGATGTTCGCAATTCGAATTTCTATTATAAAAAATGCGATAAAACATCTTGGTTTAGACGTTTTCATAGCTTGTTTACCTATTCAGAAGTCTTTCATACAGGAAACAAGTATGCTATCAAGCCGTGCTGAATAAAAGCTTTGTTCCTCATCTCTGGCACTCTGATTCCCCTGTTGAGAGCATCTCAAAGGAAAACAAGCTTGCATTCATATTCCATCATCTGATTGCATCGTGTGCCCAGAGTCCAATTCATAACTTTTATAGACATCTTTAATGGAGATTAAAACAGCGCTGGTACTAGGAACCAATTCAAGGGAGGACATTCAGTTGAAGTCAATATGAGATTGAATAAATTATGCCATTTTAAATGGACAAAGCACTTCCGTCACAATGAAAAATAGTTTACTTGAATATAATAAAACCAGTTAACCTGAGCATGTATACTCACAAATCTGGCTGTCAAAAGATGGAGATGGAGGACAGTTCAATAAAACATCTAATATAATAATAACATTTTTAAAATTCTATTTTATAATAATAAAAATGATGCAGTGCTGACTATTAAGTTTCACGTTTATTTGAAACATTTTCAAAATAGTCAATAACTGATAATAAAGCCAATCTAAGCTAAAAACCTTCTTTGGAATAAAGATTGAATAAAATAAAATATAAATATTAGATGAAAAAGTTAAAGTTGAAGCACTGAAATGACTAAAACTGAAATAAATCATAAATTAAAGATAAATAGAAATGAAAAAACTGATAAAAATGGCAAATGCACATAAGAAAATGTCTAAAACTAAAATTAAAATGGAAACTGAAAATATATAAATAAAAGCTATAAATAATACTAAAATAACACTGCTAACCACTAATATCTTGACATCTTGAATAAAGTCTGATCAAAAGTTGACAGATTCATATTTTAAGAATAGCACCTACAATTACAAATGTTTTTTTCACTTGAAGCATTTCAAATTAACCAAAAGCTGCAGCTAAACACTTTGCAAAATATTGCGGTGAGGAAAAAAGATTAAAAAAGATCAACACCTCTAACCAAGAAGGAAAAAGACATGCATAATTGGGAAGAAAATCAAATCCTACAAACAATAAAGCAAAATCTCTCAGGCAGAATAGCAAGGATACGACTAAAATCGAGGAGTGATGCTATCAGTAGGAGACTGACAAGGAATGAATAAAAGAAAGAAAGAGAACGTTATTTTTCTTTCAGATGCCCTTGATAACATTATTACAGAAATGTCAAATTTACTTTGTGCTTTCCTATCAACCAAATCCCAAAAACTAAAGGACAAAAAAGCAATATATGTATTTCATGGAAAGAGGATGTTCTCCATGATTTTGTTTTCAAACCCTTTGGTGTCTCAACAAACTGTGCCAAGCAATAAACATTAAGTATCTCAATTTGTTCATTCTAGCATAGCTAAAGTGTAATATATCAAAGGTTACGGAGTGAGGCATTTTGTCACTTTTATGAGATACTAATGTGCTGCCAACCTTGTTTATTGCTGGTTTTTTTTTTCAGAGAGCTCTAATAAAGAGAAAGCAGGATGTATAGCTACTGGCTCATACAAGAACAATGAGTCTATTATTGCCTAAAACTGAATTTCTTTACACACAGAGATGAGTTAAAAATGGCTGCCCGGGGCTGGCAAATCCCTGCTACAGTATGTCTTTTTTTCCCATTGCTGGAACATCACTGAAGAGACTCATCATGGAAAATGTGTTGTGCGGGAAGCATAAGCAAGCCAGCTGCCAAGATTCCGCTACCAAAAATGTTTTAATTAAACAGAAATGGATATTATCATATCGTAGACACCTTGCAGCTCTGGTCTTGCAAGTTGCTGTCAGCATGCCCAGCTAGTACAACTAAACGCTTTGTATGGAAGCTTGTTTCCGCCACTGAATAATAAATAAATAATAATAATTGCGACTTTTTATCTCACAATTGCGAGTTTACATCTCGCAATTCTGACTTTATTTCTCAGAATTGCGAGATAAAAAGTCAGAATTGCGTGAAATAAAGTCGCAATTGCGTGTTATAAAGTCAGAATTGCGAGATAAAAAGTCAGAATTGCGTGAAATAAAGTCGCAATTGCGTGTTATAAAGTCAGAATTGCGAGATATAAAGTCAGAATTGCGTGAAATAAAGTCGCAATTGCGTGATATAAAGTCAGAATTGCGAGATATAAACTCGCAATTGTGAGATAAAAAGTCAGAATTCGGACTTTTTTTCTCGCAATTGCGACTTTATATCACGCAATTCTGACTTTATAACACGCAATTGCGACTTCATATCTCGCAATTCTGACATCTTTTCTCAGAATTGTGAGATATAAACTCACAATTGTGAGATATAAAGTCCAATTCTAAGGGGAAAAAAGACGGACTTTTTTTTCTTTTTTTTTAACCACAGAATGGTTTATATCTCACAACTCTGACTTTATAACACGCAATTGCGACTTTATATCGTGCAATTCTGACTTTATATCCCGCAATTGCGACTTTATATCTCGCAATTGCGACTTTATTTCTCAGAATTCTGACTTTATATCCCGCAATTGCGACTTTATTTCTCAGAATTGCGACTTTATATCCCGCAATTGCGACTTTATTTCTCAGAATTGCGACTTTATATCTCGCAATTGCGACTTTATTTCTCAGAATTGCGACTTTATTTCTCACAATTGCGACTTTATTTCTCACAATTCTGACTTCATATCTCGCAATTCTGAGAAAAAAAAGTCACAATTCTGACATGATATCTCGTAATTGTGAGAAAAAAAGACAGAATTGTGAGATAAAAAGTCGCAATTATTATTATTATTTATTTATTATTCAGTGGCGGAAACAAGCTTCCATAGCTTTGTGAAAAGCTTGTCATTAAAAAAATTAAAATCATTCCAAAGATGTTGCAAATTACACTGAATGTATTTTTTTCTCAGTACGCAGCTGCAATTCAATCTGGTTTTTGTAGTAAAACTATGTTATATGAGGATACTATATTGAGGCTACCTCCAGAACTGTCGATTGCATTAATTTGTACGTCTTACTTTTAAGTGTGGCTTACAACAACCAAAATGTGATGTTAAATGCTTCTGAGTGATGCTGCTCCAGTCAGTAGCGATGAACAAATAAATGACATCTGCTTCTAGACCTCCAGCAGGGTCATATAAATATATTCCTCCCAACACCAGGGCTGCCGAGGGCCGCCACATGTTGATTGTTGACTGTGATTAGCAAGAGCGCTAATCAACAGAGACCGCTAGCGGCCTCGAGACCAAGTCCCCTCTCATCCTTGGTCACGGTCATTCAGATCACAAGCCAGTAAGCTGCTGCCTTTGGGCTGATTCACATAAAAAATTGCATTTTATGAGATTTAAATGCCTGGTAAAGGTCAGTGATTTCTCCTCTAAGAGCCTTTTTGTTGTCATTACAACAAAACAAAAAAAAACACTTAGGCCTATAACAACAAGACATGTGTTAACCCAACCGCACATCCATCTTTTCACAGATGAACTGTTTTTAATGGTAAATACAGCATAATTTGTCCATATTCACAAATTCATACACAAATTGTCAAAAATGCAGAAGTATTTGGAGATTAAGAGATGGAAGGGATTACTTAAGATATGCCAAAAAATGGCAACAGGTATTTCTATTTATCTGAAGTAACACCAATTCCTCCGTCAGGCCGACTGGTTCGGAACGGTTCCAGCTTTGTTTGGCATCTCAAGATTACAAAGCGTTCTCGGTTCGGAATTCTCTGTGATGGTAGAATGCGTGTAGTGATGTCGCCACTCAGGATTGGTCACTTGTCTGTTGCCTGGGTACCAGTTTCTCTGTATCTGGCCAGGCACACTATTTGAGTGAAGTAAGCACAAGTTAATAATAGAAATATCAGATCATCCTCAATAACGCGGTCACTATTTACATCTCATTCTGTCTGTAAGCCTTTGCTTTATCAAGGCAACAAATGTATTACATTCCAAAGAGCTCTTATTAGTCCTACAATGGAAAATGAAACCATATCCGTACCGGTTGGGCTGGATCGACATGGAATGGAACAGTTAAGCAATGAGAATGGTTTGGCCTGATGGTGGAAAAGTTGCTAATGTAGGACTTTATTGGAACTTTATTATTTTCGGTTCCGAAAACAGTTCTGGTATTCCCCGTGGGTGAAGCGCTGGCAGCATATCATTTTTGTTTATTTGAAAATATTGATTAAAGGTTTTTGAATATTTTTTTTTAGACATTTTTATTAAATCATAAATCACATAATTCATAACAATTAAAACAAACAACACTACTATACCTTGCACTTCCCCATCAAGTAGGAATTCATTCAAGGGTTAGTTAGGTTAGGTGTTGATCTTTCTTCAGAAAAATTTACTAGTTTTGCAAAAATTGTAAAATACTGCGTGTTGACTTTGTTGATGTTATGGTTTGACAGCAAGTAATAAAGACAAAAAGCACTGTTTGAGTATTGTGCATTATTTTCAGAATGAAAAATCAGAACCAAAATCAAAGCTGGAACCATAATATTTTTGAACGATTCCCAACCCTAAAACAATGATTATGTGACTTCAAAAACATCTCAACTAGCTCCTTTCAATGCGGAGGAGCAGCGGCTCTACTCCAAGTCTCTCCCAGATGTCCGAGCCTAACACCCAGTCTCTCAGGGTCAGGGTCCCTGCGAAGAAAACTAATTTTGGCCTCTTGTACCCACTATCTCATTCTTACGGTCACAACTCAAAGCCCATGACCATAGGCGAGGGTTGGAACATAGATCGACTGGTAAATTCGAAAGCTTCGCCTTCAGGCTTAGGCCTGGGACACACTAGTCAATGTTCAAATCTTAACTGATTTTAAAACAGTGGGAGATCACAGACATACGGACAGATTATAATCCTCCGAATGCACACCCTAGAAGATTCGTCCGGACCGAGAGACTACACGCACCTGTCAATTACACGCACCTGTCGATTGTAGTAACATTTTTACGGGAAGAAAAACAAAGGGAAAAAACGAATATGGGTGATCTTTTTTCTCAATGCTCAATACTTTTGTAGCATGTTTGTGGCTGCCAAGTTTCAGCTATAGAAGCAGGCAACATCCGATTGGTGAAGCTTGCTCGATCTCACTGGCTATCACGGGTATCACGCCAGAGTCAGCCCGATCAAGAGTCGTAAATAGCAAATATGTTTGATAATTACGATTTGGAATTGTGCCGGCTCCAAAGTGATCGAAAGCAGTAAAATAAACATAATGACACCACACAATTGAGGATTTTTTGGACAAAAAGTCCGTTGCGAGAAGCCTTGAATCGGGCCACACCCCCCAAATGATTGGGGTTGCAAATCGGGCCCAAAATTGGGCTTAAAATCTTTTAAGCCAGCGTGTTGCCAGCCTTAGCTCTACCATGACGGCATTACCATTCACTTTTTAGCATTACTGCTGCCGCTACACTGATCCACCTGTCGATCTACCCTCACTTGTGAAGAAGACTCCGAGGTACTTAAACTCTTCTACTAGAAGAAGCAACTCACCCCCTATGGGCAACCCACTGCTTTTCGGCTGAGAACCATGGCCTCGGATTTGGAGGTGCTGATCCTCATTCCCTCTGCTTGCGGTAAACCACCCAAGTAAACGCTGAAAGTCACAGCCTGATGAAGCCATCTCCTGAAATCAACATCATCCTCAAAATACATGGTCAAAATCCTGAAATTTACTGGGGAAAAAAACCCAGCACCTTCTCCCAAGAATGACCCACAGCTATATATTTATTAAATTAAAGTAATAAATGTAGACTAAGCATTACAACACAAACTACATTTGAGAGCTATAAACCAAGTATATTCCCGGAGCAAAGAGAGACATGGGCCAAATTATAACTCCTGGTTTCTAGACTGTCAGCTTTTGCCAGACCATAATGGCTTTGTAATAAGCCCAACCGAGCGAGACGGTGAACCCAATTATGCTGTCTCTGGCAAAACAAAAAGGGACAATTTAAGACAGGCATAGCAGCGGAAAACTGCGAAAATGTTGGCCATCCACATCCGTCAAAATTTACAAAGAACTTGAGCTGGAGCAGAACATTCCGGATGTTTAATCCGGACAAGGCTGCGGGACATCGTTCTGTCTGACGAAATTCCAAAATATAATTGATACAGTTCAAGCGAATATTCACATTTCCCTCAGTTTGTGACTGGTCAACTGGTCCTTTTTCATTCCTCATTCTCATAGAAACTGCCATGCTGTCAAATATGTGTGTGGACTTCATAGGAATACGTTGCAGTCCCACTGTTTCTATGGTGACTTGGCCATATATCAGTCCCTGACTCGCAGCTGTTCTCTGCTAATGGAAATTGTACCATGTGCTCGTGAAAACAGCTCCTATTGACACTTTTAACAGTTGATGGTTCCCCACTACATGCATCTAGCCTCAATGATTATACATCACATACCTGATGCTTTTTTTTTTCTTGCATGATAACCTCTCGAGTCTTAAAATTACCTGTACCCCCTCCTCGTACTCATATTCCACCATGCTGGAATGTGGGCGAGTTTATAGGGGAGGGGGAACAAAGGAAAAGGACTCTACACAAAATTCCTGTCTTAATGCGTTTTGCTTCCCTAATCTGACATATATATGAGTAATACATGAAATTCAATTAGATCAATGAAACCAGTACCAATGAAATGTAGGGCATTCTAGGGCAGACTTTTGAATTTTTTTTGAAGCAAAAAATATTCTTTTCATTTGTAATTTGACTTGCTAAATAAACAATAGCCATGTGAATCAGAGAAAAAGACAAAAATGGAGGACAATTACTCAAGGGGATCTCAATCAAGTTTGATTTCTCAGTTTTCTTGAGGACACTGCGCCTGCATGGAGGAAGGTGCTTTCTTATAAACAATTCCACCTCCCCCATCTCCTACATCTCACCTAGTCTATCAGAAACAGAGGCACTTCATTACGCAGCAGCTTGACAGTAAAGACACTCATTAAACACATCAGGAGGAGAAAAACTAAGCACTGTCAATCTTATCCAACAGATTCACAGCCAACCACAAGCAGTGATGACACTCATTATACACATCAAAGGGAGGAAAAATAAATTCTGTCAATCTCCTTCTCCTTCAACCCCTTGACTGAAGAATAGACATTTGAGAAAAGTCAACCTCTGTAATCACTAAATTGGTATGATATGGAGAGATTTGGACCTGATTAGCATATGATAAACTATCTACAATAGAGATTTGATTTACCAAACTAACAATGAAAACAGATATATTGAACTGAAGTGGTGGTGTTTTACTGTAGACAGTTATTTTGCCTGTGATATAAACTTTAATCTCCCCTCTTTATAGCTCAATAAATGAGGCTCTATAAGAGCTGACTCTGGTGGGCAAGCTCTCGGATGGATAAGAAAAAGTGGTTAAAATAAAACAAAAATTAAAATCTTGCTCCCAAAAGAGAAAGAAGCACTTTATCTTCCATTCTGTCCTTTTAGTGTCATAATAAAAAGTGGCTCTATTTCACTCTGTTCTAAGAGATATTAGCAATTATGAATAATTTTATCTTCAATTATAGTCAACTTCAAATCAAAATTGACTGCATTTACTTTCATAATATGTCTGGTGTTATTGTGAACGATTCATGGAGCACATTATTCCATTAAAACCCATTTGTTTTTGTATTCTTTTATAAAATGTAACTTGCTCCATTCTGAAATGGATATCCTTTTCGGCTGATGTCACCAAGCCCTCAGATTGCGCACTAACCAAGCTTGACGCCATTCTAGTGACAAGCATTTTTTCTGTCAAGAGCACAAAAATATGGCTTGATGTGACAAAATCCAGCACAAAAACGCCAATCAAAACAGTTATCTCCATTTGCGCTTTCCCTCGTAAAGCAGGGCAGCGTAGAAAAGCATAAAAGTAGAAACATGCCTCGTGTTTTCATGACTTCCATGATGCTTCACCAGACTGCATTTTTTATTATGTTTTTCACTTTGAAATTTCATGGATTTGACGAATAATATCCGATAATACACTCCTAAAAAATGCTGTTTCCTAGTTAAAAATCGGACATGAACTGTCTCTCAAGTCGTATTTACCACTGGGAAGCTCAGGGATAATGTTGATACCCAAGTTCGTGAGTTGGGAGTGCCGTAAACTTTAAACATGGCGGAGGGGAGAACGATTGCTGTTGTGACTGGTATTCTTTAACATTGCCTTGTCTTTTATGATAAAGTAGTCGATATTAACATATATGAATAACCATTTCAAATGTATTGTGTTTTATACTCAGCAAAAATAGCCTGTTTTTGACCGAAATTCCAGAATCGTCAGATCTAGATAGCGTGTGTATGTTTATATGGTTGTCAATGAACGGGACGCTAAAAATCATTTTGGCTTTAATAAGATTGTTCCAATAAATAGGCAAGAATAAACCTGGTGTCCTCCATGTTTCCAGTTCTTTCAAACAACAAAGAACTTGAATGCGACAAGCTTGTAATCACAACTTCAGAAGAGGGAAGTAGGAAATTTCCGATAGCGCGTGAGGTGCGAGGGGTGCTTCTCAATGCTCATTTTGATGCTTCCTCGTTTCCTTACTCCTCCGTCCTCCAGCTCGTGACCCGGAGACCAATCGAACTAAGCCATCTCGAAGGGTATCTCAATTGTCTTAATTGCACCGCGAGAAGGCGAGGAGCGAGGATAGACAGGTGTATCCTTCCCTCGCATTCTAAGGGGGTGGAGCTGAGACATGAAGAAAGGAAGCAAGGAAAGGGAACAAGGATGCACAAATAAGAAATGAGAAGCACCCGAGGAGCAGTATTTCAGGGTGGGCGGGCCTACCTGGTGCAACCTGGCAGAAATAAAAACATCAAAACGTTTGTTGAGATTGGCTATGACAAACTCTACCACGCCTGAAACCACCAAGTGGCACATTTTCTGTTTTCAGTAGTGACACTTGCATGGTGTTCGCTTTATTTATTTTTTGCTCAAGAAGTGGATTAGAGTCGACGCCGATAGCCTCGTGGGCAGCGCACTGACATGTAAAGCCGCTGCGCTTTGGGCGACCCGAGTTTGACTCCGGCTCGCGGACATTTCTCGGTCCCACTTCGCTTCCTGTCTGCTTACTGTCCTATCATAATAAAGGCAAAAATAATTCTATATCAAAAAAGAAGTGAATTAGATGTAATATTTACAGACATTTGAATTTAACACCCAGAAACACTTTTATCGAATAGCGAATATTTTCGAATATTTTATCGAAGGTATATGCTGCTTAATACGGTGTCTTATAGGCCTATACAAGAAGAATGATATAAGCATATATTATTTTAATCAATTTTAAATAATTATTTAAGTCTATTTTTTTTAAATGACAGAAACATTAAGATTACACAAAAAGAGATAAAGAAAGATAACAGAATTGAAGGTGTCTGAATAAACATGAAACCTCATTGTTGTCAGCAAAAATCTGGCCAATAACAGATAAGCTGTCACTGATAAGACATGCACTGCATCAAAGTACACACCTATATAAGTTTGAATTTGAAATAGCATACTATCATACTACTCTTACTAGTTCTGTCATATCATTTTGTTTGTAAAGAAGTGTAGCCTCGAAAAACTGAAAATAAAGTATTCCAAAAAAAAGAAAGAAGTGTAGCCTCAATCAGCATTCGTTTCAATTTGATTATTCCCTTAGCAAATTTAAGAGGAATTTTGGCTCTTAAAATATTCACTGGTCAGAGCCATAGCCCAGTGGTTACACAAAAAAATGGTGCTCATGTGGGCTCAAGAGTTTGAGTGTGGTTGGACCATGTTTGATAGATCTGGATTGATGGCGCATCAGACCATTTCTGGCATCAAAGCTGAAGAGACAGATGGTGTGTGACAGTATTCTTCTTGACCAGCTGAGAACAATGACTGTGGACCAGCTCCATGATCTTGTAAATCAGTGGCTTATTAGACATCAATACAGGAGGACTCAGAACATCTAGTAAAAGTGCACTGCACACACCTCTGTTTCACTCTTGACAAACTGAGTAAATCGAGACCTCGCCTCACCATAATCTAACTTTAATGGGGCCCTCCCTTAGAAGTATTACATTGCCTGGTAACAAACCACAAATCATGCAGGCTGCTCCGTTATGGCATTTAGAGTCTAGGCCTATAAAAAAATAAAAACAGTGCTCGGCAAAAAAAAAAACAGAGCTGCTCAAAGCTGTGGAGAACGACAACAGGGTGGACACCCTATCAGATAGAAGATCCACCTGTTAACTCCTATCCAGTTACAAAAACCTTTTTCTTCATGTGATGCAAACGTTGGGTTGAAAAGGTGTGCAATCCTGAATAAAGAATAAAGTTCAACATATAATATGTGAGGAAAACTAGCCGTTAGCATTTCATCTCAAAAGTAGGAGGCTTGAAATGTGCCATGTTTTTTGAGGCAATCATCTGAGCTGTAAAGGTGTGTTCACGCCATGTCGTAATTACTGTAACGACTGAACTGTAAAAAGACTTCACGTGCTTGTAGAACTTATAATTACAACGTGTAAACACGTAATTTTCTGAGAGCTATGACTTGTACCACATGGTCACTGCACCACTTGTATCCAAAAGTACCGCGAGAGCGATTCGAAAGCATATAGAGCTTTATTTACGGTAATTGGGTGCAACATCAATACCATGACTAATCATTCTGAAACAGGAAATGATGTCAAGACAGCACTGATTGGTCGAATCGCACATAAAAACCATGCATGCTAGCGCTTGACTAGCAACTATCTTGGGCTGTGATGTCAAAGGAAGCAGACAGAAAATGTTTTCAATATTTACACTTTTAAGAGTCCAACAAAAAACATTATCTACCTTGATAAAACAAAATAGAAGCGATTTATCCAGCTTATTTTTTACATAAAAGTGGGCGTGGCCACTTGTAACTTGAAAATGCGTAACATAAGATGTACAAAAACAGCACATTATGCTGCTTGATGTCATAAGCTGGTATTTTTTTTATTATTATTTTAATTTATTAACATAATCATAAACGCACTAGTTTGTAGTTGTACGGTTTACTTCATTTCACATTTGAATGGCCATCACTGAAGACCCTGTACAGACCATGATAACTAGCAAAACGACTCAAACATCCAACTTTTTGTGACCCAATGTTGTTCGTCTTGGTTTCGGCGTCAATACCTGACATCAATAAAAGGACGCAGGGGGCATTAACACACATTAATCCCAGGATACACATTGTGAATCCACAAATCAATCTGTTCTGATTTGATTTAAAAATAATAATAATAACAGAAAAGCCAATTGTCTGCGTTCACACTGCGTGGTTACCACGCAAAACCAACACGCTATGAGGGTTTTAAGTTACAGCAGGAACATTAATCTCCCCAGAATTCACGCCGTTAAACCTCAAATCCTTAAATCCTATTATTCCATCCTCCCTTAAAGTGTATAATTTGCCTCGTCTCTTGCCGACCAGCGTATTTAAACGTCGTGGGCTGGTGTGAAGAGCTTCAAGGGCCTCTCTTGCCAGGAAAGCCCAATATGGAAAACAAACCTTGTGCCGCTCGGGCTTCTGATCAAAACACCATTTGTTCTCTGTCACTTCTGTGTCATTTTTTAAAGATATTCTCCAGTTACACTCCGTAGCATCTGCTAAATCCAAATCTCACACGAATATGAGGCAATTTGTTAGATGTTAGACTGAATTAGACACTTTTATATACTGATAATGCTTTAGAAAGCTCTCTGACACATGGCATATTTCACTCAGATCAGGAAACAGGCGACCCCCTGCTTTTTTAAAGAGCAAATTGTTGGCCATGATGTTGCCATCACAACGTCCAGCAGCTAAAATGTCACATCACCTTTCCCGACATGCCTAAATCACCAACAAACTGCTGTAGGGAGAGCTGAAGTGCGTTGTTCCATCCACCTGTTTGCCTACAAGCCACGTTTCCAGGTTATTAAAGCACGTATATCATAATCAGTGTGCCTTATTTTTGTAAACAGGAAAGCTGGGAGGAAATTAAGTTAGATGCATTTTCTTTAGACAGTGTGGGATATTACAGCCATCCTTCTGTGTCACAAATCACATTTACCTCACAGTCAGACTGAAAAGATGGTGCAAATATTAGGCTACTCACCCTTAACAGGCTCCCTATTGTGATGCATTTAAACACAAATCTGCCTTAAAAGGATCAATATGTCTAATTTGGTCACATTATGATGCTTAATACCAAAATAATACAGCATACCTGAGATAACGCAGTGGCTCTATGGTCTCAGGGTCTTTCTCGTTGGAGCTGTGGCTCATCTTGATTGATTCAGTAGCACTTATCTCTGGCAACAATCACCCCGTTATTGCTCTCTCTTTTCTGACTGTGTGCCCTGCTTCTGTCTGCTGCCTGATAAACCCAGGCTCCATGCGTAGATCAGCTACTCTTGCTGGAAGTGTCAGCCAATTAAGAGGCAGGGAGACACCGGGAGTGCCGTCTGATTGGCTGAGCACCCCTGATGCTGGAGAGCTCAGGCAAGCATAAACCACATCCCTTTCAGATGTAGCATCCTCAGTCCGAGAGTGTTAATATGTCTATTTCAGTTTAAACACTGTGCTGTTTTGGCACATCATCTATGAAATACTACTGGTCATGCATATATTCATGCATTGAAGTATTCATATTCAAGGTTTTACCATTTAGAATGATTTTTGAGAACAATATAAGACTAATTCATTTCAATTGTGATTCTACTAACATATAAACATAACAATGTTGCATTTTAAAGTACTTAATCTTATTATAAATATGTATTATTTAGTTCATTTACATTGAACATGAGCAGTATGCAATGTTTTAAATGTGTTATAATTAATGGAAACAAACCTGGATTAATGGAGATGGCTACAGTATTAGCGCCACACTGCCGTTTAGAGGTCGTATCGTGTCATTGCAGGCACAAAGTTCTCCTATTAAAAGAATGGGGAAATAAACACAGTAAATTGAGTTAATCGAAAACTAATGAGACGAATGTGTAAATGTACAATTAGAATCAACTTAATGACTAATTGCATCACTCACCGGCCATAAACCTGATGTAAGCGCCAAAGTAGGGCTTCGAAATAATACGTTGAGGCTGAACAAACTGCATTTTTGGTTAGTGGATTATGGACGTTTCCGTGAAATAAACTGTTCCCAAGACATATTGGTATCTCGAATATTCAACGCTGGTCTCTCCTTGCACATCTTTAAAATGATGGTTGTAGAATCATTAGGAATTGAATGAACCTTTTGTTGGCGCGAGGAGTCCATTGTGTGTGGAAGCCACTCATCATTATAGAGATCAGTGGTGGAAGCCTGTTTCCCGCCTCAATAGTGAAAAATAAAAACGTCATTGTGAATTAGTGTTTAAAGTAGGCTAAGTCACATTGTGAGATATTAATAGAGGACGAGAAGAAAATGACAAATATGAGATATTAAATCAGAGATGTTGTTACCTTTATTTATTTTTTTGTCAGAAAGTCGGACACTGCCATCCATAATTGGTCGGGGTGAAAAACACTTCCTTTTTTATTTTTGACTGGAGCAGGGCGAGTCAGAACAAACCAAAACGATTTAAATGTTGCTGTGTTTATGTCTTTGGGCAATTTTGACAACAGTCAACAACAGACAAAAAACTTTTTTTTAAACGATCAAACAGTCAGTCTAACTTGAGAAAAATTAAGCAAATACAAAACTATATCAGACGTTAATTGGGATTTAATTGAGTAAAGATAAAAATCAGTGGGCTAAATGACTGTTTCTTAACAGCATGTTTTGTGTGTAGTGTTCCCACTGATCTATATAATGAAAAACTGCACACAGGTTGTAATTCAAGCCCTAAGTAGTAATGTATAAGCACATTGTCGCCCTTCTCATGTTGTTTTCTCCGAGGCAAGAGTAATGTTTCTTCAAAAAAAATTTAAAATAAACTTAAAACAGTCACCAGTAGCCTATAAGAAACCTCAGAACAACAATAACCACAATTAAGTGTCCAATAGCGACACCATTTGACAGCTTCAAAAGAGCTTTGTGCAGAGTCCGTTTAGTTACTTACATTAAACCACACAATTTGTATTATGCATTTCCTGAACATGTACTTGCTAACTAATCAAACACTTTATTTGAACAAACTACTGATCTGTAAAACACAATCAGAAAGAGCTATACTTTAAGTACACATATACAAGGAATTTTTCATCAGTGACAAATCTTTCACTGTTTTATTTGACTGTTAAAATTGTTTATCTGCCAAGTTTAACAGCTCTAATCAAGTGATGTTCAAAAACTGTCAAACCATGTGCATAATGTTGTGTAAATGAAAACTTTATTTGGCTTTTTGTGTACAACTTTGGAGAATTCCAAAAGATCCTGTCAGGAGGAGAGAATGGGTTATAAAGCTCAGGAGGCAAAACTTCAAGGTATATGATAACCTTGGGGTCCTGTGGCATTATTGTAGATCCCTGTGGAAAGAGCATAAAATGGTAATACATCAAGTCTTTACACAGACTGCAAAAGGACGAAGGGCTACATCTAGGCAACAAGCTGAGATCAGCTCATATAGATTGGCAAAGTCAAAAAATGAAGGTAAACCTTGCTGCACAGACCCTAAAGCGCCAGTGTGGCAGATGCCCTCCGGTTATGCGAGCGACACCTGCAGTTTGCTGGCTGTGAGCCAACGTGTAAATTCCTGGAGACATTCGACAGCCTTTTTGATCTGATGAATTTCTGATGAATTCCAGAAATCCCATCGCCAGGGGATTTAAAAGTCCCCTGAGGCCCGTTAATGAAAACACCAACATGGCCTTCTTAAAGGTCCCATGACATGCTACTTTTTGTAGGCTTTAATATAGACCTTAGTGGTCCCTAGTACTGTATCTGAAATCTCTTTCCAAAAATTCAGCCTCGGTGCAGAATTATAGCCACTACAAACCAGTCCCAGAATGAGCTTCCTTCAGACAGGCCGTTTCGGTGTCTGTAGCTTTAAATGATAATGAGGAGGAGAAAGGCGGCGCAAGGTGGAGGGTGGGCGTGGCCTTGACCATCTTGCGCAACGATACCATGCATGTTTGTTTATGTTGGATATATTGCAATGGCACGAAGACACGCAGTCGTTCAAGCATTTCAGTTTGACCCAGAATCTGATCCAGATGGAGAAGTTGCAACTCAGCAGCTCCAGCAGGACGTTTCCGAATGGTAAGTTTAAAATATTATGTTTGGATACGGTACTTTATTCGGATGGTTTACAGTTATTATCATGTAGCTAACGCTAACCTACTGTTGCCTTTTCATGAGAGATCTGTAACGTCTGTCATTTATCTTATTACAATTACATCAAGCTCTGCGATCTTGAAATGCGGATATCGCGCGCGCCATATAACCAACAGGAAAACGGTTATCCAAATAACAAAGACGTGTACAACACTCGCGTTACAGTGTGTACATCCAATTATTGAGCAATTATTATGCTTTGCTCGCTCAAAAGCCATTATGTCTCTCGTGGACAAACTAAAATCGCGCGCGTGCGCGTTCCTGTTTCCTAGCTCGTTTTCTCATGGGCGAGAAATATCCTCTGGGCGGGCAAAGCAGAGAAAGGGGAGGTAACATTTCTCCTTGTAACGTCATAAAGAGGGGATTCAAGATCAGCCTGATTGAGCCTCCATTTTCTCAAAGGCAGAGAAAGATAGGAAAAGCTCGATTTATACCGATTGAAATTTCTAGAAACTTGGGGACCATATACAGGCTAGGGGAACTCATATTAATGTTAAAAAACCTCAGAAATTGAAAATTTCATGTCATGGGACCTTTAATGGAAGCTTACAATTACATTAGTGGATTGAAAGAGCCAGGCATTAACGGACGACCCCTTGTTGAAACAGGCAAGAAAAAACTGCCTTCCTTGGCTTCCTGGTGGAAATAAAAAGTTTTAAACAATTATATGTGAGACCACAGACATCGCAGTAACAATATCTGCTGACCTACAAATTTAGCCAGGACCACCTTGAGCTGTTTTTTGCTGCCATTCGCTCAGCTAATGGATGTAACAACAATCCCACAGCGAGGCAGTTCAAGTCAGCATTCAAAAGAATGGTAGTGAGACATGCCATCAAAGCCAGTGGCAACTGCTCTCCACTGGACAGCACAGGAGGCACTCGAGGCAACACCTTCTGATATGTTGTCATTTCGGCGAAGCGACACGCAACCTGAAGCAGAAGAGAACACGGAAACAAATATCACCAATACATAGTCAGAACAGCTACGAAGAAGATTCACTGCCCTACCTGTGTATCAGGACTCAGTGTAGAGAGCTCTTTCCAAGATGAGTTTGGGACACACCCTCATCAACACGAAGTCCCGAGGTGGACTTATCAGACCATCAGACAGTGTCCTAAAAATCTGCAAAACAGCTGAGAGGTGTATTCAACAGCACTTACTCACAAGGCACATCTCAGAATTGGACAGCGATATTAAAACCAGGCTAGGTTCTGGAACTCCATGGTGGCTCTGCACTTAAGGAACTTGAAGCACACGTTCAACCTAGAACAATCATATTTTCCTTCTCATTAAGTACATTGCAGACAGCTACACCAACATCAGGCTCCCACTTCCTCGCAAAGGAAACATCACACTGCAAACGGCTGCGCAAAACTCCGGGTAAGCTTGTTCTGCACAAAAATCAATAAGATAAAGAACAGTTTCAATTTCCAGAAATCCTTGCCAGCATGAATTCACTGAAGATTAAAAAAAATGAAACCTCTCATTTTAAACCTTGACCATGTCTGTCTCTTTATCTCTCAAAAACAAACAAGTCTAAGTAAATTTTTGAATCAAATGTCAGTTTTACAACCAGTCTACTGTAATGTTAGGAAAAGTATCTGCATTGTTTTTCCTGACAGAGCTGGTGCCATGCCATCCTGATCATGAGCACACATTGTACCATCCCTTCAACTGACTGAGGCAAAAACTTTACAAGCAACGTAATTCAGGTATTCTAATGATCACATTTTTTTATTACGAGATATATAATTCGTTGTTACAACGACTTATTTGTTCCCTTGTTTTAATACATAGTGGACACGTTGAACTAATTCAATCCATTATTTTGATTGAACGAATTACAACGTGGCCACAATATAGTAAAACGAGGGAACAAATTAGTAAAACGTGCTGAGGTATTATTAATTCGTGGCCACGAAACAATATTCACCAATTCACAAAAATATAGGTCTTTAGCATTCACTATTTAAGTAATAGTATCATCATCTTTATGCACCAACTGTTATCAGCTGTTTTTCTTACCTGTGAAGATAGCTCTTCAGTGAACGCCGACAGATTTGTTTTCCTTTTGCAAAGAAATTGCCGTTTTAGTTAACGTTTTGGAGTTTTAACTAGCTACACTGCTCTTAAGCTACACGGAAGTCCCATAAGTGAATAGAGACTGGACACTTAAAAATGTAATATTATATTTTAAACGTATATTTTAACGAGGAGGTTAGCTTCTTCTTCATTCATTCATTCATTCATTCAAGGCCAGGGCAAATCATAAAATAAATCACTTCATCATTACTGCCACCTGCTGTTAGTCTAGAGATAGACACTCTCAAGCTCCTCTCCCCAGTATCAATTTTTTTTATATATATATATTATAAAAATAAAAATAAATAATAAGAAAAAATTTACGACTTTAAACAATCCATTTAAATGCTTAGGATGTTTGCGTTGTAAGGATGTACAGGGAGATTTTAGATTTAAAGATGGTGTCTCGTTCGGCAGTGTTTTCTCAGTCAAATCATAACATTTCCTACTGATTAAATAGAACGCGCGAGCTCACAAGGGAATTTGGCGGCGATGTGACGTCACTGCTTGTGACGTCATGAGCTATCCAGTCATATGATCAGGGGGTGTTCCATTATGACATCACAAAACAAAACACTGTATGCCAGTGCCTGTTAAAAGAAGTGATCCAAACTCAATTCAAGGTTTCTCAACTCCAGTGAGATATACATCCATATCCATGATGCCTGTTGATCATGTTTTTAAATCCGTTGGCTACAAGTTCATTTCTTTGATTGGTGAAGGCAGTTTTTCCGAAGTCAGACTCTACTCCTCTCGGAAGCACCGCTGTAACGTGGCCATCAAAATCATGGACCGTGAAAAGTTCCCAGCGGATTTCGTCGAAAAGTTTGTGCCAAGGGAATTGTCGATTTTAGGACAAGTGAAGCACGACAACATTATCAAAATGTACGAAATTATCGAGATGCCCGGTAGGCGAGTCGGTATCGTGATGGAAGCTGCTGAAAAAGATCTCTATAAGAAGATAGTTGAAGTGCATCGTATCCCAGAACGCCAAAGCAAAACCATGTTCTCTCAGATGGTCAGTGCTATCAACTACCTCCACCAGGCAGACATCGTCCACCGGGACCTCAAATGCGAAAACGTACTGTTGACAGCCCAAGAACAAATAAAGATTTCAGACTTTGGTTTCGCCCGGAGATGTCACGACCCATCAGAGCTCGTTAACACCTTCTGCGGTACTTTAACCTATTATCCACCGGAAATCATCATGGGAAGGCCGTATGACCCGAAGAAGTATGACATATGGAGCCTTGGGGTGATTCTATTCTGCATGCTGGCTGGACAGGTGCCGTTCAATGCAGCCAGTCAGTGTCGACTTCTCATCCTTCAGCAGAAACCTCTGGTTTATCCGGATAACGTTGTTTTTGGGGAACCATGTCGGGAATTATTCCGTGCTATGCTCCAGTATGATCCTCCCAAACGTGCAACCATTCAAGAGGTGGCAGATCATCCGTGGCTGAAGAACTAGAGCTAATAAAACAATAGCCGCGTTTCCACTGTCGGGTCAGTGCAAGCCAGGGCTAAACAGCGAGCCGGGCCTCAAGCACCGGACGCCTTCCTGGATCAGGCGTCATACAACCCCACCCATTTCAGCGGGAAGAATGAAGTTCATTCGGACAGTAAAGTTTTGGTGTTGCTTGGTGGAAGATGAGGCAGCAAAGCCAACATATTAAGATGGAGATTCAGCAGTGACTACGCCGAAAGCTAATGTTGGCTGCAAGGTCAAAGACAGCGATCCAGAGACGTGCGATTCGGTTACAGCGAATGCAGAGTCGCCAGCAATGGATGGAAACGGTAAATATTTTTGTTTTAAGTTAAATCGTATCTTGTAGTCTTGTGTAGTGTATCATATAGCACGGAGTTGTTTTTTTATTAGCTTTCATTAACTGTCTTTACTGCTGAAAAACACAAATAGTTTGCTAGCTTATCATATTTTGCTTGCTTGCTACATTAAAATAATTAGGAAGTAACTTAATGTTAGCATTTCGTTCTATTATTCGTCGGATGATTCATCTGTTTATACTCATGTTTATGTATATGTATTTATCTTTCTTATAATTAGGAAAGTAATGTTTACAGTATCACTTTGCAAGAATGTTCATTTGTTAAAATTAATGTATTAACATGAACGAAACATCAGTAATATTTTGTTTCTATATTTGTTCATCTTTGACAGTCTTTAGTCGTCCCCATTCTTGTTCATGATCAGCTGTCCATTTGAACTCGCCTTTATCACGTAACAGTTCTCTCAAATAAACTGTTTTTGAGGACAAGTTTGGTATGACATTTCTGACGAATTTGATCATCCCCCTCACTCTCAATAAAGCCTTTCTGTCTGTGGGTCTGGGCATTTTGAGTATTGCTTGTATTTTACTCTTGTCTGGTTCCACACTGCAAAAAATGCTTTTCTTACTTAGTATTTTTGTCTTGTTTCCAGTCCAAATATCTAAAAATTCTTAAATCAAGTTGTTCTAAATTCAATAAATTCTTAAATCAAGATCTTTTACTAGATAAGTAAAACTAGATAAGATATTATGTCTTGTTTTAAAACAAGATTATTTTTCTTACCCCATGGACAGATAATTTTGCTTGTTTTAAGCAAAAACTCACTTAATTTTCATTTATTTCCCCTGAAAACAAGACATGATATCTTATCTAGTTTTACTTATCTAGTAAAAGATCTTGATTTAAGAATTTATTGAATTTAGAACAACTTGATTTAAGAATTTTTAGATATTTGGACTGGAAACAAGACAAAAATACTAAGTAAGAAAAGCATTTTTTACAGTGACACCCCCTTCTGACAGCTTATCTCCTAGGAATGTGATTTCCTTTGCTCCAAACTGACATCTTGTCCTTATTCAACTTTAGCCCATACTTCCTTACTCGCTGTAGGACGTCCATGAGCCTCTTGTTGTGCTTTTCTATTGTGGATCGATCCCCACAATACAATGTCATCCACATAAACCTTTTTCATGGCAACGGTGTGTTATCCTTAGCAGCGGTCTGTTATCAAAAAATAACAGACCGCTGCTAAGGATAACACACCGTTGCCATGAAAAACAGCGTTGCTATGGACGCAGGATTCTTACCATAGAGACGGAACGGAATTTTTTTTTAGCGGAAGCAATACAATCGATTTTAAATCAATAAACTCCTTTTTAAATCAATATTTTCGCGTCGGGGTCCTGATCAGCCTGTCGGGGTTGTATTCGCTATAACAACCGCCTCGCTCTACATTATCTCTTACATGTTAACTAATGAAACCTTATTGTGAAGTGTTTCAATGTTTACCTTTCATTATAGTAGCCTAGTCCTCGGAATATACATCTATTTATACATTTATGTACATGTACAGATCTGTAACATAATTATGGAATTAATGTTTACATTTCATTCTATTATTTTTCAGATGATGCATCACTACTACACAAGCAATAACACGCAGCTGCAACGCAGATCTAAGGACGTAGGCTTCCTGTCGCCGCCTTCAGCCCACTGTTCTGCTGTTCCATCCGGCGTGCCATATCCTTTAAGTCACACTTTTTCTAAAAGAGAAATTTCCAGGCGTTGTTTCAAATGCCTCACTCTAAATGCGCCTCGTGCAGAGGCCCTCTCGTCGGTGGAGACCGTCACATCCTCTGCGCTTCCTGTCTGGGCTGTGACCACGTGGAAGCTGCACTCGCCAAGGGCGGCTGCCCTGAGTGCGACGAGATGGATTTCACCACCCTGCGGGCTCGACTGGCTGTTTTCGCCAACGACGACCACGCGCTTCCCCCTCTCTCTCTCTCTTTGCTCGAGCCGCGCAAAAAGAGCGCCGTTCACAAAGGATGCCAGAGTGGACGGAGACGAGCGAGCACACGCCGGCCCAGTCCCCGCGTGCCTCGCTCTTTCCTAAGGAAACCCCCTCGCTGGTCCTGTTCACGTGCGCCCCCGTTTCGCGCATCATGCAGAGCCCTCTCGAGCTCTCTGCATGACCCAGACGGACACTTTGAGTGAGTTTCACAACGCTCGCTGAAACTGCGTCACTCACATCGGCTTGAGTGTCAAGAAAGAGAGTGTTTGAGTCCCGCTGAGGCCGGACCAACCTCCATTTCTCACACATATCCCAGTCCCCTCTTAGTTTGGGCGGCTGGAAATGTCAATATTGCAGCTAACGTGCTTGTTATAAAACATGCACACCTGCAAACAAATGCTGTTTTTACAGGTGACACAAAACATGCTGCTCTCTTCTCTGCTCACGCTAACTGTCTTATGTCATTCCCCCTTGTGGCTCAGTGTTGGAATCTAAGGCTTTTGCGCCATAGACCCGTGTTCGAATCCCGGCTCTGTAATACGGAGTAAATGTACATTTGTCAATGAGAGCAAATGATCTACGACTCTAACCACGCCGTTGTGAACAGGAGGGCGCGAGGGGCGGGTCGCTTTCTGTTTTGTAAGAAAGCTGGCCGCGAGCGCAGTGAATATAATTTTCACCTGCTGCCAGAGCCGGGATTCGAACACAGGTCTGGCGCAAAAGCCTTAGATTCCACCACTGAGCCACAAGGGGGAATGACATAAGACAGTTAGCGTGAGCAGAGAAGAGAGCAGCATGTTTTGTGTCGCCTGTAAAAACAGCATTTGTTTGCAGGTGTGCATGTTTTATAACAGGCATGTTATCTGCAATATTGACATTTCCAGCCGCCCAAACTAAGAGGGGACTGGGAAATGTGTGAGAAATGGAGGTTGGTCCGGCCTCAGCAGGACTCAAACACTCTCTTTCTTCCCTAAGCCGATGTGAGTGACGCAATTTCAGCGAGCGTCGTGAAACTCACTCATAGTGTCCGTCTGGGTCATGCAGAGAGCTCGAGAGGGCGCTGCATGATGCGCGAAACGGGGGCGCACATGAACAGGACCAGCGAGGGGGTTTCCTTAGGAAAGAGCGAGGCACGCGGGTACTGGGCCGGCGTGTGCTCGCTCGTCTCCGTCCGCTCTGGCATCCTTTGTGAACGGTGCTCTTTTTGCGCGGCTCGAGCAAAGAGAGAGAGAGAGCGGGAAGCGCGTGGTCGTCGTTGGCGAAAACAGCCAGTCGAGCCCGCAGGGTGGTGAGATCCATCTCGTTGCACTCAGGGCAGCCGCCCTTGGCGAGTGCAGCTTCCACGTGGTCAAGGCCCGGACAGGAAGCGCAGAGGATGTGACGGTCTCCACCGACGAGAGGGCCTCTGCACGAGGCGCATTTAGAGTGAGGCATTTGAAACAACGCCTAGAAATTTCTCTTTTAGAAAAAGTGTTGCGCAATTTATGTTGACGTAATTTAGATATATTTTTAAGATGGAAAAATGCGGTTTTACAGATACTAGACACGTGACTTTCAAATGAAAGATTGGTATCAAAGAGTACACCCAGGTTCCTAACTGACGACTAAGACTTGACAGAGCAGCCATCAAGTGTTAGACAGTTTTCTAAAGTTATTGCGTGAGGATGTTCTTTGTCCAATAATTAGAATCTCTGTTTTTTCAGAATTAAGTAGTAGGAAATTACTAGTCATCCAATTTTTTATATCAGCTGTGCATTCCGTTAATTTTGTGAATTGGTAAGTTTCGTCAGAGCGTGAAGAAATATAGAGCTGAGTATCATCAGCATAACAGTGAAAACTAATTCCATGCTTCCTGATGATTTCTCCCAAGGGTAGCATGTAAAGAGTGAAAAGCAACGGTCCTAGTTCTGAGTCTTGTGGTACGCCATACTGAACTTGTGATCGATGAGACATCTCTTCATTTATTGCTACAAACTGATGACGGTCAGATAAGTATGATTTAAACCATGCTAATGCAATTCCACTAATGCCAACATAATTTTCGAGTCTATTTAAAAGAATGTTGGTGGTCAATAGTATCAAATGCAGCACTAAGATCGAGTAACACTAATTGCAAGATACAACCACGATCGGATGATAAGAGCAAATCATTTGTAACTCTAATGAGAGCTGTCTCAGTACTATGGTACGGTCTAAATCCTGACTGAAAATCCTCACAGATATCATTTATTTCTAAAAAAGGAACATAGTTGTGAGGATACCGCCTTTTCTAGTACCTTTGACAGAAAAGGTAGATTAGAGATCGGCCTGTAAATGACTAATTCTGTACGATCAAGTTGCGTTTTTTTGACAAGCCGTTTAATCATAGCCAACTTAAAAGTTTTTGGTACGTATCCTAATGACAAAGATTGTTCAAATTTACTACCCTTTCGTTATGTTCGTGGCTGAAAACAGCCACTACTTTAAACTGCTGTAAAAATGTATCAGATAAATATTTTTTTCTATTTTTTTTGCATAAATCTATTAATCAACCTCAGTCCTGCTCAAAACTACTAAATGTTTTTTAAAAAAATCAGGATTTTAACTCTTTAATTGCCAAATTCATAAATGATGTCACCGATTTGGGGGAAAAAAAAACACAAAATGACTTATTTTCAATATAAAATGTGAATGTGGACTGGATTTTTTTTTTACCTTTTATCACTGTCTTGTACATGTCAAAGATTAGAAACAACATTGGTTTTGATGCATTGTTAGTTTTTGTGTAGCATCAGATTTTAACTTTTTCTCCCTCATTTACTGTTTGTGGCTGTTTTTGCCCCATTGACTTCCATTATAACCACATTTTTGGATTGCAAAGCCATGACACCATATAATCATGCATTTTTGATTGTTGGTGGTTTTCCCTGTTGGGAAGAGGTAAAATTTGTAATTTTTACTGTTGATAACCAGGTGGCACCATTAAAGGGATACTCCACCGATTTGTCATATTAAACTATGTTATTCCCTTAACTAAGATGAGTTGATACATACCTCCCTCGTCTCAGTGCGTGCACTAAATCGCTCTGTCTTGCGGCGAAACTTTGTTAGCACTTAGCTTAGCCCAGTTCATTCAATATGGGCCAAGCAGAGAAGCTACCAAACACCTCCACGTTTTCCCTATTTAAATACAGTTACTCGTGTAGTGTAACTCGACCTAGGACGGTGACACAAAACAAAACGTTGCGCTTTTCTAAGCGTGTAAAATGGATAACTATATTGTATGGCGGAATACCATAGCAAGTGCTTGTATGCACTTCGACTTGGCGCAGTAATATCTTCACTCGTGAAAAATCCTCTCACCGGCCGCCGCTCCCTCTAGTGAAGATATTACTGCGCCAAGTCGAAGTGCTTACAAGCACTTGCTATGGTATTCCGCCATACAATATAGTTATCCATTTTACACGCTTAGAAAAGCGCAACGTTTTGTTTTGTGTCACCGTCCTAGGTCGAGTTACACTACGCGAGTAACTGTATTTAAATAGGGAAAACGTGGAGGTGTTTGGTAGCTTCTCTGCTTGGCCCATATTGAATGAACTGGGCTAAGCTAAGTGCTAACAAAGTTTCGCCGCAAGACAGAGCGATTTAGTACACGCACTGAGACGAGAGAGGTATGTATCAACTCGTCTTAGTTAAGGGAATAACATAGTTTAATATGAAAAAACGGTGGAGTATCCCTTTAACCCTTTAGATAGGCCTGTGCAAAAAAAAGCTTAGTTTCTGGCTTGCTTTTACATGGAGTTATATGGAGTATAATAGCATATTTGTGTGTGTGTGTGTGTGTGTGTGTGTGTGTGTGTGTGTGTGTGTGTGTGTGTGTGTGTGTGTGTGTGTGTGTGTGTGTGTGTGTGTGTGTGTGTGTGTGTGTGTGTGTGTGTGTGTGTGTGTGTGTGTGTGTGTGTGTGTGTGGGAGAGAGTATGAGAACTCACCTTGATGCGTCTGAGAAAATCAAAATATGCACCTCAGCTCTCAGAACTACATGGAGTAAACAAAAACAAAGTAAGTGTATTTATGCATCTGCTGCCTTTTGATGGTGAGAAATGCAGACTAAACAAAGCAAGTGGATTTAAACACTTGCATGCAAGCCTGCTGGTCATTTGATGGTGAGAAGAGCAGCAAGCAACATGAGAAAGGGCTTGACTTGTAGTGAAGTTTTAGTGATGAATATGCAGCCTGACCCCTCCAGCGAGCTGCAGGATGTATCGTCTTCTCCCTCTGACACCACAGACTCAGGAGAGTCAGATCCTGATTTGGATGTGGCACCCTCATCATCCTCTCTAGCTTCCACTGAAGGCGAGGCGGATTCGGAGGATCCTGGATCTGGGTGGATTGGGAGAAACGGCGAAGTGTGGTTTTCCACCAACGCGGAGACAACTCCCTTTCTTCAGCCTGCCAACTCCCGTGACTCCAGGGGAGTCCATGTTCTGGACCCTTGCGATGGCATAGCGCGTCGGCCCTGGAGTCACGGGAGTTGGCAGGCTGAAGAAAGGGAGTTGTCTCCGCGTTGGTGGAAAACCACACTTCGCCGTTTCTCCCAATCCACCCAGATCCAGGATCCTCCGAATCCGCCTCGCCTTCAGTGGAAGCTAGAGAGGATGATGAGGGTGCCACATCCAAATCAGGATCTGACTCTCCTGAGTCTGTGGTGTCAGAGGGAGAAGACGATACATCCTGCAGCTCGCTGGAGGGGTCAGGCTGCATATTCATCTCTAAAACTTCACTACAAGTCAAGCCCTTTCTCATGTTGCTTGCTGCTCTTCTCACCATCAAATGACCAGCAGGCTTGCATGCAAGTGTTTAAATCCACTTGCTTTGTTTAGTCTGCATTTCTCACCATCAAAAGGCAGCAGATGCATAAATACACTTACTTTGTTTTTGTTTACTCCATGTAGTTCTGAGAGCTGAGGTGCATATTTAGATTTTTCTCAGACGCATCAAGGTGAGTTCTCATACTCTCTCTCTCTCTCTCTCTCACACACACACACACACACACACAAACACACACACACAAATATGCTATTATACTCCATATAACTCCATGTAAAAGCCAGAAACTAAGCTTTTTTTTTGCACAGGCCTATCTAAAGGGTTAATGGTGCCACCTGGTTATCAACAGTAAAAATTACAAATTTTACCTCTTCCCAACAGGGAAAACCACCAACAATCAAAAATGCATGATTATATGGTGTCATGGCTTTGCAATCAAAAAATGTGGTTATAATGGAAGTCAATGGGGCAAAAACAGCCACGAACAGTAAATGAGGGAGAAAAAGTTAAAATCTGATGCTACACAAAAACTAACAATGCATCAAAACCAATGTTGTTTCTAATCTTTGACATGTCCAAGACTGTGATAAAAGGTAAAAAAAAATCCAGTCCACATTCACATTTTATATAGAAAATAAGTCATTTTGTGTTTTTTTTCCCAAATCGGTGACATCATTTATGAATTTGGCAATTAAAGAGTTAAAATCCTGATTTTTTTTTTTTAAACATTTAGTAGTTTTGAGCAGGACTGAGGTTGATTAATAGATTTATGCAAAAAAAATTGAAAAAAATATTTATCTGATACATTTTTACAGCAGTTTAAAGTGGTGGCTGTTTTCAGCCACGAACATAACGAAAGGGTAGTGAATTTGCCCACAGTGTACTGTTGAGTTTTTGAAAAATTTCAAAGCATTTTCCCAAAATATGTGTCAAAATAAGATTAGTCACCAAAAATCATTCCATTTGCTGAAACACGGAGAAAGTTATGGCCAAATTAAGACTCAAAAATACCCCGTAGTGGATGAAAACATCCCCAACAGCACATAAGGGTTAATGATATTAAGAAGAGGATCTATGACCTCTTGAGCATCTCTTTCAGTAGCTTAGTCGGTATAGGGTCTAACATACATGTTGTTGATTTAGATGATTTAACAAGTTTAGCATTTAATTTCAGTTTAATTCTTCCTCTTCTATAGCAATGAACGAATCGAATTCTTCTTTAGGGAGACTACACTGCCTGATGCGATACTGTAGTAGACGTTTGCAATGGTTATAATTTAAATAATTTGAGCCCGACCAACCCTGTCTTCGGACACTGCCAAAGAAAGTGAGTCACACGGGGGCGGGGCCGGCGTGAGCTCGTTTGCTTTGATGAAAAGGTTCAGCTGGTAGACACGCAGCCGAGATTCGAAATCGGGTCTCTGGCACGAAAGTCTTAGATTCCACCACTGAGCCACGGGGAATACTCTCACTTAGCAGAGAAAGAGTCGGGCGGGGGCGGGGGCGGGGGCGGGCGGCGTGGGCTCGTTCGTCTGGTGAATAAGCACAGGAAAAGTCTCTCTCTGTAGAATGTGAGTCACGCGGCGGCGGGGCCGGCGTGGGCTCACCTGTTTTTGAACACTCATTAGTACTCTAACCACACCGTTGTGAACAGGAGGGCGCGAGGGGCGGGTCGCTTTCTGTTCCGTCAGAAAGCTGCCGCGAGCGCAGTGAAGAGAGCAGCTGTTATATAATTTTCACCTGCTGCCAGAGCCGGGATTCAAACACAGGTCTATGGCTCAAAAGCCTTAGATTCCACCACTGAGCCACAGGGGGGAATGACATAAGACAGCGCGAGCAGAGAAGAGAGCAGCATGTTTTGTGTCGCCTGTAAAAACAGCATTTGTTTGCAGGTGTGCATGTTTTATAACAGGCACGTTATCTGCAATATTGACATTTCCAGCCGCCCAAACTAAGAGGGGACTGGGAAATGTGTGAGAAATGGAGGTTGGTCCGGCCTCAGCAGGACTCAAACACTCTCTTTCTTCCCTAAGCCGATGTGAGTGACGCAATTTCAGCGAGCGTCGTGAAACTCACTCATAGTGTCCGTCTGGGTCATGCAGAGAGCTCGAGAGGGCGTGCGAAATGGGGGCGTGCGTGAACAAGACCGGCGAGGGGGTTTCCTCAGGAAAGAGCGAGGCACGGGGACTGGGCCGGCGTGTGCTCGCTCGTCTCCGTCCGCTCTGGCATCCTTTGTGAACGGCGCTTTTTTTGCGCGGCTCGAGCAAAGGGAGAGAGAGAGCGGGAAGCGCGTGGTCGTCGTTGGCGAAAACAGCCAGTTGAGCCCGCAGGGTGGTGAAATCCATCTCGTTGCACTCAGGGCAGCCGCCCTTGGCGAGTGCAGCTTCCACGTGGTCACAGCCCAGACAGGAAGCGCAGAGGATGTGATGGTCTCCATCGACGAGAGGGCCTCTGCACGAGGCGCATTTAGAGTGAGGCATTTGAAACAACGCCTGGATATTTCTCTTTTTGAAAAAGTGTTACGCAGCGGCGAACTTTCCAGGCGTTGTTACAAATGCCTCACTCTAAATGCGCCTCGTGCAGAGGCCCTCTCGTCGGTGGAGACCGTCACATCCTCTGCGCTTCCTGTCTGGGCCGTGACCATGCTGAAGGTGCACTCGCCAAGTGCCCTGAGTGCGACGAGATGGATCTCACCACCCTGCGGGCTCGACTGGCTGTTTTCGCCAACGACGACCACGTGCTTCCCGCTCTCTCTCTCCCTTTGCTCGAGCCGCGCAAAAAGAGCGCCGTTCACAAAGGATGCCAGAGCGGATGGAGACGAGCGAGCGCACGCCAGCCCAGTCCCCGCGTGCCTCGCTCTTTCCTAAGGAAACCCCCTCACCGGTCCTGTTTACGCGAGCCCCCGTTTCGCGCGTCATGCAGAGCCCTCTCGAGCACTCTGCATGACCCAGACGGACACTATGAGTGAGTTTCACGACGCTCGCTGAAACTGCGTCACTCACATCGGCTTAGGGAAGAAAGAGAGTGTTTGAGTCCCGCTGAGGCCGGACCAACCTCCATTTCTCACACATTTCCCAGTCCCCTCTTAGTTTGGGCGGCTGGAAATGTCAATATTGCAGCTAACGTGCCTGTTATAAAACATGCACACCTGCAAACAAATGCTGTTTTTACAGGTGACACAAAACATGCTGCTCTCTTCTCTGCTCGCGCTAACTGTCTTTTGTCATTCCCCCTTGTGGCTCAGTGTTGGAATCTAAGGCTTTTGCGCCATAGACCTGTGTTCGAATACCGGCTCTGTAATACGGAGTAAATGTACATTTGTCAATGAGAGCAAATGATATACGACTCTAACCACGCCGTTGTGAACAGGAGGGCGCGAGGGGCGGGTCGCTTTCTGTTTCGTAAGAAAGCTGGCCGCGAGCGCAGTGAAGAGAGCAGCTGTTATATAATTTTCACCTGCTGCCAGAGCCGGGATTCGAACACAGGTCTGGTGCAAAAGCCTTAGATTCCACCACTGAGCCACAAGGGGGAATGACATAAGACAGTTAGCACGAGCAGAGAAGAGAGCAGCATGTTTTGTGTCGCCTGTAAAAACAGCATTTGTTTGCAGGTGTGCATGTTTTATAACAGGCACGTTAGCTGCAATATTGACATTTCCAGCCGCCCAAACTAAGAGGGGACTGGGAAATGTGTGAGAAATGGAGGTTGGTCCGGCCTCAGCGGGACTCAAACACTCTCTTTCTTCCCTAAGCCGATGTGAGTGACGCAATTTCAGCGAGCGTCGTGAAACTCACTCATAGTGTCCGTCTGGGTCATGCAGAGAGCTCGAGAGGGAGTGCGAAATGGGGGCGTGCGTGAACAAGACCGGCGAGGGGGTTTCCTCAGGAAAGAGCGAGGCACGCGGGGACTGGGCCGGTGTGTGCTCGCTCGTCTCCGTCCGCTCTGGCATCCTTTGTGAACGGGTTTTTTTTGCGCGGCTCGAGCAAAGGGAGAGAGAGAGCGGGAAGCGTGTGGTCATCGTTGGCGAAAACAGCCAGTCGAGCCCGCAGGGTGGTGAAATCCATCTCGTTGCACTCAGGGCAGCCGCCCTTGGCGAGTGGAGCTTCCACGTGGTCACAGCCCAGACAGGAAGCGCAGAGGATGTGACGGTCTCCACCGACGAGAGGGCCTCTGCACGAGGCGCATTTAGAGTGAGGCATTTGAAACAACGCCTGGATATTTCTCTTTTTGAAAAAGTGTTACGCAGCGGCGAACTTTCCAGGCGTTGTTACAAATGCCTCACTCTAAATGCGCCTCGTGCAGAGGCCCTCTCGTCGGTGGAGACCGTCACATCCTCTGCGCTTCCTGTCTGGGCCGTGACCATGCTGAAGGTGCACTCGCCAAGTGCCCTGAGTGCGACGAGATGGATCTCACCACCCTGCGGGCTCGACTGGCTGTTTTCGCCAACGACGACCACGTGCTTCCCGCTCTCTCTCTCCCTTTGCTCGAGCCGCGCAAAAAGAGCGCCGTTCACAAAGGATGCCAGAGCGGATGGAGACGAGCGAGCGCACGCCAGCCCAGTCCCCGCGTGCCTCGCTCTTTCCTAAGGAAACCCCCTCACCGGTCCTGTTTACGCGAGCCCCCGTTTCGCGCGTCATGCAGAGCCCTCTCGAGCACTCTGCATGACCCAGACGGACACTATGAGTGAGTTTCACGACGCTCGCTGAAACTGCGTCACTCACATCGGCTTAGGGAAGAAAGAGAGTGTTTGAGTCCCGCTGAGGCCGGACCAACCTCCATTTCTCACACATTTCCCAGTCCCCTCTTAGTTTGGGCGGCTGGAAATGTCAATATTGCAGCTAACGTGCCTGTTATAAAACATGCACACCTGCAAACAAATGCTGTTTTTACAGGTGACACAAAACATGCTGCTCTCTTCTCTGCTCGCGCTAACTGTCTTTTGTCATTCCCCCTTGTGGCTCAGTGTTGGAATCTAAGGCTTTTGCGCCATAGACCTGTGTTCGAATACCGGCTCTGTAATACGGAGTAAATGTACATTTGTCAATGAGAGCAAATGATATACGACTCTAACCACGCCGTTGTGAACAGGAGGGCGCGAGGGGCGGGTCGCTTTCTGTTTCGTAAGAAAGCTGGCCGCGAGCGCAGTGAAGAGAGCAGCTGTTATATAATTTTCACCTGCTGCCAGAGCCGGGATTCGAACACAGGTCTGGTGCAAAAGCCTTAGATTCCACCACTGAGCCACAAGGGGGAATGACATAAGACAGTTAGCACGAGCAGAGAAGAGAGCAGCATGTTTTGTGTCGCCTGTAAAAACAGCATTTGTTTGCAGGTGTGCATGTTTTATAACAGGCACGTTAGCTGCAATATTGACATTTCCAGCCGCCCAAACTAAGAGGGGACTGGGAAATGTGTGAGAAATGGAGGTTGGTCCGGCCTCAGCGGGACTCAAACACTCTCTTTCTTCCCTAAGCCGATGTGAGTGACGCAATTTCAGCGAGCGTCGTGAAACTCACTCATAGTGTCCGTCTGGGTCATGCAGAGAGCTCGAGAGGGAGTGCGAAATGGGGGCGTGCGTGAACAAGACCGGCGAGGGGGTTTCCTCAGGAAAGAGCGAGGCACGCGGGGACTGGGCCGGTGTGTGCTCGCTCGTCTCCGTCCGCTCTGGCATCCTTTGTGAACGGGTTTTTTTTTGCGCGGCTCGAGCAAAGGGAGAGAGAGAGCGGGAAGCGTGTGGTCATCGTTGGCGAAAACAGCCAGTCGAGCCCGCAGGGTGGTGAAATCCATCTCGTTGCACTCAGGGCAGCCGCCCTTGGCGAGTGGAGCTTCCACGTGGTCACAGCCCAGACAGGAAGCGCAGAGGATGTGACGGTCTCCACCGACGAGAGGGCCTCTGCACGAGGCGCATTTAGAGTGAGGCATTTGAAACAACGCCTGGATATTTCTCTTTTTGAAAAAGTGTTACGCAGCGGCGAACTTTCCAGGCGTTGTTACAAATGCCTCACTCTAAATGCGCCTCGTGCAGAGGCCCTCTCGTCGGTGGAGACCGTCACATCCTCTGCGCTTCCTGTCTGGGCCGTGACCATGCGGAAGGTGCACTCGCCAAGGGCGGCTGCCCTTAGTGCGACGAGATGGATCTCACCACCCTGCGGGCTCGACTGGCTGTTTTCGCCAACGACCACCACGTGCTTCCCGCTCTCTCTCTCCCTTTGCTCGAGCCGCGCAAAAAGAGCGCCGTTCACAAAGGATGCCAGAGCGGATGGAGACGAGCGAGCGCACGCCAGCCCAGTCCCCGCGTGCCTCGCTCTTTCCTAAGGAAACCCCCTCGCCGGTCCTGTTCACGCGCGCCCCCGTTTCGCGCGTCATGCAGAGCCCTCTCGAGCACTCTGCATGACCCAGACGGACACTATGAGTGAGTTTCACGACGCTCGCCGAAACTGCGTCACTCACATCGGCTTAGGGAAGAAAGAGAGTGTTTGAGTCCCGCTGAGGCCGGACCAACCTCCATTTCTCACACATTCCCCACACATTTCCCAGTCCCCTCTTAGTTTGGGTGGCTGGAAATGTCAATATTGCAGCTAACGTGCCTGTTATAAAACATGCACACCTGCAAACAAATGCTGTTTTTACAGGCGACACAAAACATGCTGCTCTCTTCTCTGCTCACGCTAACTGTCTTATGTCATTCCCCCCTGTGGCTCAGTGTTGGAATCTAAGGCTTTTCCGCCATAGACCCGTCTTCGAATCCTGGCTCTGGCAGCAGGTGAAAATTATATAACAGCTGCTCTCTTCACTGCGCTCGCGACCAGCTTTCTTACGAAACAGAAAGCGCCCCGCCCCTACGCCCTCCTGTTTACAACGGCGTGGTTAGAGTATTAATGAGTGTTCAAAAACAGGTGAGCCCACACCGGCGCCGCCCCCACGCGACTCACATTCTACAGAGAGAGACTTTTCCTGTGCTTATTCACCAGACGAACGAGCCCACGCCCGCCCCCGCATGACTCTTTCTCTGCTAAGTGAGAGTATTCCCCGTGGCTCAGTGGTGGACTCTAAGACTTTTGTGCCAGAGACCGGATTTCGAATCTCGGCTGCGTGTCTACCAGCTGAACCTTTTCACCAAAGAGAACGCCCCCGCGTGACTCACTCTCTTTGGCAGCGTCCGAAGACGGGGTTGGTCGGGCTCAACTTATTTAAATTATAACCATTGCAACCGTCTACTACAGTATCACATCAGGCAGTGTAGTCTCCCTAAGGAAGAATTCGATTCATTCATTGCTATAGAAGAGGAAGATTTAAACTCAAATTAAACGCTAAACTTGTTAAATCATCTAAATCAACAACATGTGTGTTAGACCCTATACCGACTAAGCTACTGAAAGAGATGCTTCAAGAGGTAATAGATCCTCTTCTTAATACAATTAATTCATCTTTGTCATTAGCATACGTTCCAAAAACTTTTAAGCTGGCTATGATTAAACCGCTTGTCAAAAAACCGCAACTTGATCGTACAGAATTAGTCATTTACAGGCCGATCTCTAATCTACCTTTTCTGTCAAAGGTACTAGAAAAGGCGGTATCCTCACAACTATGTTCCTTTTTAGAAATAAATGATATCTGTGAGGATTTTCAGACAGGATTTAGACCGTACCATAGTACTGAGACAGCTCTCATTAGAGTTACAAATGATTTGCTCTTATCATCCGATCGTGGTTGTATCTTGCTATTAGTGTTACTCGATCTTAGTGCTGCATTTGATACTATTGACCACAACATTCTTTTAAATAGACTCGAAAATGATGTTGGCATTAGTGGAATTGCATTAGCATGGTTTAAATCATACTTATCTGACTGTCATCAGTTTGTAGCAGTAAATGAAGAGATGTCTCATCGATCACAAGTTCAGTATGGCGTACCACAAGGCTCAGAACTAGGACCGTTGCTTTTCACTCTTTACATGCTACCCTTGGGAGATGTCATTAGGAAGCATGGAATTAGTTTTCACTCTTATGCAGCGCTATATTTCTTCACGCTCTGACGAAACTTACCAATTCACAAAATTAACGGAATGCATAGCTGACATAAAAAATGGGATGACTAGTAATTTCCTACTACTTAATTCTGAAAAAAACTGAGATTCTAATTATTGGACAAAAAACGTCCTCGCGTAATAACTTAAGAATACTGTCTAACACTTGATGGCTGCTCTGTCAAGTCTTAGTCGTCAGTTAGGAACCTGGGTGTACTCTTTGATACCAATCTTTCATTTGAAAGTCACGTGTCTAGCCCTTATGTGCTGTTGGGGATGTTTTCATCCACTACGGGGTATTTTTGAGTCTTAATTTGGCCATAACTTTCTTCATGTTTCAGCAAATGGAATGATTTTTGGTGACTAATCTTATTTTGATACATATTTTGGGAAAATGCTTTGAAATTTTTCAAAAACTCAACAGTACACTGTGGGCAAATTTACTACCCTTTCGTTATGTTTCGTGGCTGAAAACAGCCACTACTTTAAACTGCTGTAAAAATGTATCAGATAAATATTTTTTTCAATTTTTTTTGCATAAATCTATTAATCAACCTCAGTCCTGCTCAAAAATACTAAATGTTTTAAAAAAAAATCAGGATTTTAACTCTTTAATTGCCAAATTAATAAATGATGTCACTGATTTGGGGGAAAAAAAAACACAAAATGACTAATTTTCAATATAAAATGTGAATGTGGACTGGATTTTTTTTTACCTTTTATCAGTGTCTTGGACATGTCAAAGATTAGAAACAACATTGGTTTTGATGCATTGTTAGTTTTTGTGCAGCATCAGATTTGAACTTTTTCTCCCTCATTTACTGTTCGTGGCTGTTTTTGCCCCATTGACTTCTATTATAACCACATTTTTTGATTGCAAAGCCATGACACCATATAATCATGCATTTTTGATTGTTGGTGGTTTTCCCTGTTGGGAAGAGGTCAAATTTGTAATTTTTACTGTTGATAACCAGGTGGCACCATTAACCCTTTAGATAGGCCTGTGCAAAAAAAAAGCTTAGTTTCTGGCTTTTACATGGAGTTATATGGAGTATAATAGCGTGTGTGTGTGTGTGTGTGTGTGTGTGTGTGTGTGTGTGTGTGTGTGTGTGTGTGTGTGTGTGTGTGTGTGTGTGTGTGTGTGTGTGTGTGTGTGTGTGTGTGTGTGTGTGTGTGTGTGTGTGAGTGGGAGAGAGTATGAGAACTCACCTTGATGCGTCTGAGAAAATCAAAATATGCACCTCAGCTCTCAGAACTACATGGAGTAAACAAAAACAAAGTAAGTGTATTTATGCATCTGCTGCCTTTTGATGGTGAGAAATGCAGACTAAACAAAGCAAGTGGATTTAAACACTTGCATGCAAGCCTGCTGGTCATTTGATGGTGAGAAGAGCAGCAAGCAACATGAGAAAGGGCTTGACTTGTAGTGAAGTTTTAGAGATGAATATGCAGCCTGACCCCTCCAGCGAGCTGCAGGATGTATCGTCTTCTCCCTCTGACACCACAGACTCAGGAGAGTCAGATCCTGATTTGGATGTGGCACCCTCATCATCCTCCTCTAGCTTCCACTGAAGGAGAGGAGGATTCGGACAATCCTGGATCTGGGTGGATTGGGAGAAACAGCGAAGTGTGGTTTTCCACCAACGCAGAGACAACTCCCTTTCTTCAGCCTGCCAACTCCCGTGACTCCAGGGCCGACGCGCTATGCCATCGCAAGGGTCCAGAACATGGATTCTGTGTTCAATCTGTTTTTTACGGAGTAAAAATAGGAGGGGAAGGCGATGATCCCACAGGCAACGTGTGGACTCCCCTCTGGACCTGTAGACGCCGGCCAAAATCAGTAGCCCCATATAGGCACGGAGATCTGTGGAGTCCACCCCGGTCCAGTTTCTCATTGTGCGGCGCCCATGGAGGTTGGTCATGCTGACAATGAGGTCAATCATCTGCTCCGTAAAAAACAGAATCCGTTGAACACAGAATCCATGTTCTGGACCCTTGCGATGGCATAGCGTGTCGGCCCTGGAGTCACACCTCTGGCAGGTTGAAGAAAGGGAGTTGTCTCCGCGTTGGTGGAAAACCACACTTCGCCGTTTCTCCCAATCCACCCAGATCCAGGATCCTCCGAATCTTCCTCGCCTTCAGTGGAAGCTAGAGAGGATGATGAGGGTGCCACATCCAAATCAGGATCTGACTCTCCTGAGTCTGTGGTGTCAGAGGGAGAAGACGATACATCCTGCAGCTCGCTGGAGGGGTCAGGCTGCATATTCATCACTAAAACTTCACTACAAGTCAAGCCCTTTCTCATGTTGCTTGCTGCTCTTCTCACCATCAAATGACCAGCAGGCTTGCATGCAAGTGTTTAAATCCACTTGCTTTGTTTAGTCTGCATTTCTCACCATCAAAAGGCAGCAGATGCATAAATACACTTACTTTGTTTTTGTTTACTCCATGTAGTTCTGAGAGCTGAGGTGCATATTTTGATTTTCTCAGACACATCAAGGTGAGGTCAAAGTTCTCATACTCTCTCCCACACACACACACACACACACACACACACAAATATGCTATTATAACCATATAACTCCATGTAAAAGCCAGAAACTAAGCTTTTTTTTGCACAGGCCTATCTAAAGGGTTAATGGTGCCACCTGGTTATCAACAGTAAAAATTACAAATTTTACCTCTTCCCAACAGGGAAAACCACCAACAATCAAAAATGCATGATTATATGGTGTTATGGCTTTGCAATCAAAAAATGTGGTTATAATAGAAGTCAATGGGGGGGTGACGAGGAGGATGTTAATGCTTCTTTACGTATTTTTATGGATAGGTTTGTGAAAATAGTTGACAAACATGCACCAATTAGAAAAAAGGTCGATAAAAGGCAATAATGCTCCTTGGTTAGATGCCGAGCTGAAATCTATAATGAGGGAAAGGGACAATGCCAAAGCTGAAACTCTAAAATCTAAAAGTGATATAGATGAAAGGTATTATTGTAAGTTGAGAAATAAAGTGACAAAGCTAAATAGATTAAAAAAGAAAATATATTTTAGCCAAAAGATTAGTAATTCATCAAATAACAGCAAGCAATTGTGGAAAGTTATAAATGAAATAATGTGTAAAAAACCAAAGTGTTCTAATATGTATTTGGAAACAGCAGCAGAAATAATTACTAAACCTTTGGATATAGCAAATCATTTGAATGACTTTTTTATAAAGAAAACAGCAAATTTAAGATCTAGTATGTTATCATACCCTAAGGATTCACCTTGTAGTAATGTGAAGAACATTATGAGGAATAAATCTTGTTCATTGACATTTGGTACAGTTAGAGAAGAAGTTGTTGAAAAGATGTTGCTCTCTCTCCCGGAGGAAAAAACTGCAGGTATAGATCACTTGGATGGCAAAATTTTTAAAACTGTCGCTAATATCTTATGCAAGCCTATCAGTCACATTTTTAATAGATCTGTGATAAGTGGGGTGTTTCCGGAAATTTGGAAGCAGTCTAAAATTATACCTTTAGTGAAAGATGATAGATTAGGTCTCACTGAATCAAATTGTAGACCAATTAACATTCTACCTATATTGAGCAAAATATTTGAAAAGTTACTTTTTAATCAAATGATGCAGTACTTTGTATCGAATAATTTGCTCTCCAATTCACAGCATGCTTATAAGCCAGGACACTCCACTAATACTGCATTGGTACAAATGGTAGACCAGTGGTTAACTTTTATGGATGATAAAAAGCTTGTGGGTGCTGTGCTGCTGGATTTCACAGCAGCTTTTGATGTTATTGACCATGACATTTTACTGTCTAAGCTTAAGTGCTATGGGTTTTCACATCAGTCTGTGTCCTTGATATGCAGTTATCTCTCTGGTAGAAGTCAGCGGGTATTTTTCAATGGGAGCTTTTCTGATTGTAAACAGTTGTCATGCGGTATTCCCCAGGGCAGCTGTTTGGGTCCATTGTTGTTTTCTGTGTTTGTTAATGATCTGTCACATGCTGTTTCAAGAGCAGATGTTGTACTTTATGCAGATGATGCTACAATGTTTTATGCATCACCTACAATAACTGACATAAGTTGCACCTTGCAGAATGAACTTAATGCCATTACAAATTGGGTGAAACTTAATAAATTAGCCTTCAATATATCTAAAACTAAATGTATAGTCTTTGGTACTAAACGTATGCTTGGCAATCCTTGCAACTTAAATCTAATTATTGATACATCTGTGGTAGAGCAGGTGAGTCAGACTAAACTCTTGGGTGTGAAGCTGGATAGTCAGCTCTCTTGGGCTGATCAGATTGATTATATTGTGTCTAAAATGGCTAAAGGCATTGCTTTTTCCCGGAGATGTTCAGTATATTGTCCACCATTAGTTATGAAAACAGTTGTCCAGTCTTTAGTTCTGTCACATCTGGGGTACTGTCCAGTAATTTGGTCCAGTGCTACACAGGGACATCTGAAAAAATTACAAATCGTTCAGAACAGAGCTGCAAGAGTAGCCCTAGGTTGCTCTTTTCGCTCTAGTGTGGATAAAATGCATACCTGTTTGGGCTGGATAAAGGTGGAGGACAAACTCAATATAAGTCTTCTCTGTTATATGCACAATGCTCTATTTAAAAACAATCCAAAATCTTTTGTAGATAAATTGGTTTTTAGTGGGTATTGTCACGGACATGTTACGCGTCAGGTGAGCTCAGGTGTGTTAGTGGTTCCATCGGCAAGGTCCAATTGTATGACAAGAACAGTATTAGTTAGATCATCATCTGCTTGGAATAAATTGGACTTAAGAACAAGGCAAATATCCAACATATGTAATTTTAAGAAGACTCTAAAACAGATTACAATTAATAGTATTACATCAGTTAATTTGTGACTGTTATAGGTACTGACTTTTTCAAATGCTGTAGGTACTGACTTTTTCAAATGCTGTATGTGTGTGAATGTGTATATGTGTATAAATGTATACATGTGGTTATGTTATGTTATATTTATGTATGTTATATTTGTGTATTTTAATTGTACATACGTTTCAGCACTTTTATGGGCCCCAGGAAGACTAGCAACCACATTGTGGAAGCTAATGGGGATCCAAATAAATAAACAAATAAACAAATGGGGCAAAAACAGCCACGAACAGTAAATGAGGGAGAAAAAGTAAAAATCTGATGCTGCACAAAAACTAACAATGCATCAAAACCAATGTTGTTTCTAATCTTTGACATGTCCAAGACACTGATAAAAGGTTTAAAAAAATCCAGTCCACATTCACATTTTATATTGAAAATTAGTAATTTTGTGGGGTTTTTTTCCCAAATCAGTGACATCATTTACGAATTTGGCAATTAAAGAGTTAAAATCCTGAATTTTTTTTAAACATTTAGTATTTTTGAGCAGGACTGAGGTTGATTAATAGATTTATGCAAAAAAATGTGAAAAAAATATTTATCTGATACATTTTTACAGCAGTTTAAAGTAGTGGCTGTTTTCAGCCACAAACATAACGAAAGGGTAGTAAATTGAAACAATGCACAAGGGTTAAACAGTGTCTTTAAACAGACTCGTACTGACTCTTATTTTGCCTGACAGAAAGAAAATCTTGTAGCCAACTGAAGGCGGAGCGTTTTGACCAATCAGATGAAAGGGGCGTTTCAGCAAATTAAATATCAAACCTATAAACCGATTTGTAAACCACAAACGAAAAATGAAAAAAAATAGAGCCAGAAGAAGCCTTTTTGGTTCGACAGCTCCCTTTTCTAACAGTTTCGACACTTTGGTGCGAAGAACGTGGGCAACATCCCTTCTCACTGTCGTTTCGACCACGGCTGAAAAGCGCGGGGGACTGCGAGCAAACTGTAGCGAGTAGCCTCATTTTATTATATTCAACACCCACTCTGACATACCGGGGATGGCCTCCCAGGCCTTGGCCCGCATAGCTAGGGGTTAAATGAAGACTGGAGACGTGCTTTTAATGTTGTGTGAACAGCGCTCATGTGCAGGGACTCGCGCTTCACAGCGGGCGCATCCTTTATCACATCTCCAGTGCAAGCCGGGGGTGAGAACTGATATGGAAACAGTTTGCATGTGTAGGGGTGCGTACTTTACAGTGGGCACACAATCTACATTTATTATCTCTCCCGCACTGGCTGGGGGGAGAACTGATACTGTGGTGACAGTGCTTATGTGTAGGGGTGCGTACTTCATAGTGGGCACACGAACTACATATATTACACTTCCGGGAAATGATAGTACACGCCTGCGCACATATATTCAAAAGCGCATACCTATAGACTGAACTCGTAATACGCATGTGCACGCCATCAGCGTTCTCACGGGTTCGCGTTTTTGAAGTTTGCGAAGAAAGAACTTGAGTTTTCTGTTAAAACGGTATCGTGTTAGCGGCCCCTAAGTTAATAACTAATGATCGTTGCGACGTAAGTGAATCAATCAAAACTAACTTTAGCTGCACAACAACTATATTCTAGAGCTGCTATAAAGCCAAAACAATCTCTGTTACTTTAATTTCCTATTATCAATGTAAAGCCGCTTTGGAACAATCTACATTGTTAAAAGCGTTATATAAATGAAGATGACTTGACTTGACTTAAACACCAGACCAGGGGCCAGTTGCATAAACATAGCCATTATGTTAAGACTGTGTCTTAATAACTAGTATGATCAACTAGAAGTTAGTTAGGGGTAATCAGTCTTACTGTTCGGTGTCAAATTAGACCAATCTACGTTTTTATGTTACTGACTTTAAAAAGTTATTAACAGTTTTAAAGAATAAAATTGGATGACTAACTTTTAAGACTAGTCTTAACAGTTTATGCAACTGGCCACAGGACAAACTATCTGAGATGGCAGATTACTTCGAAGAGAGGTTTGGAATTCCACAGTGCGTGGGTGCTATCGATGGTTCTCACATCCCTATATTAAATACCAATCAGATTTCCACGACAGAAACAGATGCTGTACACTGCACAACTTGTGTGAATTGGACATGGACAGATTTGTGCCAGAGTGGTGTGGTGATCGTGATAAAGATGCTCAGATGCTAGAAGTGCTCTGCAACAGTTGTTCATGCAGCAGCAATCATTTTAAGTGGTTGTTATATTGTGTTTGTTACAAATAAAATATTTGAAATGAAGATTTGGCGTAACCCTTGTTTGTGACTTGAATACAATTATTTATCCTAAATGGTACATGGTTACATCAGACAATATCAGATCAATAATTAATAGGCCATTTAAGCATACAGATAGAATACCTCAATATTTTTTTTTTAAATAACATACAATTAAACAATCTTCTCACTATTAAATTAAATAAATACTCGGCTCTATTGGTATGTCTTTTTTTAATTGCAGTTGTAAGTATATGTCTGTTAATGTTTTTAGATATGGTCACTTCTGTTAATGGTACTTTTAAATGTGAAACCGCTTATACATAAGATATTTTTGATATTTGAATAGGACCTTATTTGCATCTCACCAACTTCTAATAGGTGGATATTACAGAATACAAAAGGTGCCCATCAGACAGCCGTTTAAATAATGTGCCCACCAATAAGCAAATTACAGAAAAACAGCCACTGTGTATTTCGATAAGAGTATCATAATCTCTGAATTTTATGGACATCAATCATGACTGAGAAAAATGATCAGTTTTATTGTTTTGGGAGAACAGTCTGAGGCTGAATATCCTCAAACAATGGAGAAACTCGTAAATTGCTCTAATAAGAATGGTTAGGAAAGGTAAGTGGGTGACCAAAGTGTGTCTTTTAATGGCCCATGAAGATGGTGATATCTAGAGAGCAAGGTGGCCAAATGACAATATAATAAAATTTAATGATCACAATTGACATTACTCAAAATTGCTGAAACTTATTTTACACTATTTATTCATACATGCAATTTTATTGCATTTAATTGTATATATACACAATTACATTCATACAACAATTGAAATGCTAAAAAAAAATTATCAATTGGTCGCTATGATTTTGTATGGTTAGAGCTATTCAAATTTATAAAAAAAAAAATCTACTTTTCCATTCTACTTGAACATAACAGCAATCAGTTTGGCAATTTTTATTTTATTCCTTTGAAACTTACATCTTTATCCCTCATAGCCCTTTCATTCATATCAAATTACCTTCACTGACTAAAAGCTTTCACATTGCCCCTCAAACACCATCAATTAATTCAAATTAGATTCTATTTTGGAAAAAAAAAATACACCCACACAGCAGATGAAACTGGTTAAAATTAGTTTTTATTATAATTATTAGCTGACAGAGCAGAAACAGATGAAAAAAAAATATTTTTTTTTTTTAAACAATTCATAAAAGAGATGCTACACAATGGCAGCATCCCGGGGGAAATGGAATGGTGTTAGTTGTCAGCAGTAGTCAGAACAACAGTCAGCTTTTGTGTCCGAAACACTACACAGGCATTCGAGATCACGGAACGGATCATTCCGAGAAAAGAAAAAGATGAATCGACTGAAGCAGACCTTACTAGATGTGTTTGTTGTACTGCGATGACTAAGGACCCGAGCTGTGGTATATAATATAACTGCTAAAATACAGAGCGTACTGCTAGCAAACCAAATCGGATGAAAGGAAAATAAGAGATGGTAAAAACAACATGACCACCACCTGACAGGTAGGACTCAGTTTCATTTAGCTAAGATTGTGTGCTACATTCAATAAGCAGAAATGCTTTCAACCCAAACATTTCCTTTAAGGAAAGATAAAGCCGTGACTTAAGCGGTACGACTTCCAACAGGATCTAAAATGGTATAGACGGGACACAAATGAATTGTGCTTTAGACAAAAATAATAATTAAAAATTGCATTTATACACCCTAAATACAGTCCAATCTTAAATTCACAACCCTTTGAAGCTATTTGGGAAGGAGCTAACAAGATTTCCTTCATCTAAAGTGACATTTATAAATAACACAACATCCAAATATTACCTAGATGCCGTTATAAGAAAGCCTAAGGGGGAGCACATCACAACGGTAACAAAGTGTAACGTAATATATCAATTGTTCCTGTAAGAAAAATAAAAATGAGCTACCGTCAGACTCATCTGATTAACAAATCGCACAAACATGAAGGTCTAGTAGTAGTAGTCCTGTTGTGGCTGCTGCTTTTTGTTAGTTACGTCCATCTCTGTAACCATCCCTGATGCACAACTCTTGGTTAAATGTCTTTTAGAAGCTTACGAAGAAAAAAAGAAACAACCCAAAGTATTTAAAAACACACACACACACACTACACCAGCAGATGTATAACCACCTCAACAGTATAACAATTCCTTAAACTTGTAGCCTTTAAAAAAAGGCCATTTTGAAAAGGGTGGAATGAGTCCACAGTGAAGCTAAAAACAAAACAAAACAAAAAAGCAATGTATTGACATCAAATACACAAACATACACTTTCATATCTGTTCATGAGACGCTGTGGGGCAGAAATCGGGAGCTGAAGTGATTGGATAGCATGGTCCACAAAAAGGTCAATCCGTGGCGTCACGCGGGATCCCTCCGGTCCTGTGTCCTCCACTTCCTGTGGGTAAGTATGTCCATGAGTCTCGGAAAATGCTGAACGGAGGCTTTAGTTTCACATAATGGAGGAATTTCTCCACCTGGAGGGCCGTAAATTGAGAGTTGTGGGTGATATCACCACCATGGATGTGTATTAGATCACTAAAGCCCATTGGGTAATGGTGAAATTCAGTAGATGGATACAAAGGCCTGTAGAAAAGGTCCTTGTGTCTCCTTGATCTCTGATCCCGGTACAGTTCTTCTCTAGGACACTTGGCCTATTGGGTCTTACCTTAGACTGTACAACTAAGGGTCTCGCAGGAGAAATAGAGAGAAAATATAATTTTTTTTTTATTTTATTATTGCTTATGGGCTGGTTGTCTGATACTGATAACCGACCAGATGTCCAACAAGACAGGACTATAATTGTGTGAAAATGTAGGGAGATTTGATCAGGGCACTACTTCCATGTGTTTGCCGTTTGGGAAATGGAGCGGGAAGGGATCATGTCCAAGAGGTACTCTCGCTGGCGGTCCACCGGAGACGTCGTCCTGTGCACGGACAGACTGGGGTTGACATAAGCCATGGTGACACCTGTCGGGGGGAGAATGTGAAGTGGTTAATGATTATTAATTTCGAAAGGTTGACCAAATACATATCTACAAGATTTTTTTGAACAAAGACCGTTTGAAGACTGTTAATGACTGCACTGCGAGCTAGCTTTGCCTTTCAAAACAGGGTTGTGAGGTAACACCTAGCAATTACTAGCCCTATGCTAAAGGTCATGACACTACATGTTGTTTATTAGAAAAACAACAGCTGATATTTGTTAACCAATACCCATTTTTCCCAATAATCAATTGTTTACTATGCAAAATTCATGATAACAGGGTTGAGGAATTTAAGATTTTCAGTTCGATTTTTACATACCTAATAACGCAAGAAAAGGTACAGAAAGGAAAAATGTACGCATCCATAAAGAGTGGAAAGGATGATGCCATTTGAGTTTAATGAATTGAATAATACAGAATTTTAATAAATTGACAGTTGTGATGGGAACAGGGTTGACATTTTAAGATCGTCCACTTCTTACACATTTAATAATGTAAGATAAAGTAGTTAAAAAAAAGAGAAGAGACGTTTACTTGTCCATAGTATAAAAAAAAGATGACAAACAGTTTTTTAATAATCAAAAAGTACCAAATGAAAGGATGATGTTATATGATGGTTTTTGATTAATTGAAAAAGCAAAGATTTTAAAGAACTGATAGTTAAGATGGTAACAGGGTTGCAGTTAGTGATAAAAAGACGTTTACTTGTCCATGCAGAGTTGAAAGGATGTCATGACATGATTGTTTTTGAATAATCAAATAATACAGAACTGTAATAATCAATAGTTATGATGGTAACATACCAAATTTTTTTTTTTTAAATAAAAAAAAAGAGGACATTTACTTATTAAAAGTATGATCATTGTTAAAATTCTGTACTATTCCGTTCATCAAAATACCAAAAAAAAAAATTGATGAAAGGTTTTGATCCACTTTAAATGTTGACTACTGTATATATCAAATAAAATATACTGGATTTTTGTGTTAAGAAAAATGTGTCACATGTATGTTGACGAGCACTTTTAGCCCATTTTTGTATGTTTGCCCTTTGCAGTATCAATCAGCTACTGTACACCAAAAAAGGTGCGCAGATACAGGAAAAGGATACAGGAAAAGAGGAGACAGGAAGGGGCAGACACTTTTTTAAGTAGGCATCATCTACCTGTGGTGCCGCTGTTCTGTTTCCTCCAGGTATTGGTGTTGGGGTTGCTGCTGCTGGAGCCCTTTTCCCCCGCCCTCACGGCATGCTTACCTGGCCTGCTGACCAGCGCTGCGGCCGTGACGGCGTTCTGGAGCTGAGAGGACGTGGAGAAGCTGTGGCTCACCCCGCGTGCGCCCGCGCTCACCGCCTGCTGTATGCTGCGGGACAGCTGGGCTGGAGTCTGAGGGGGGGGGGAACATGTTCAAAATCAGAAAAAAGCTATGTTATGGACACATAACAGCCAAACTAGGAGTATCCATTACCTGCTTAGTGGTGATGGTGTGGTAGCGACCGACCGTCGTCCCTCTGTTGGTCTGCTGGGCCAGCGACGTGCGCACCTGCTTGTACTGCGGAGACACCAGCACGTGTTCGGATTTAATCACCGGCGAGGATGAGGAGGACGAAGATGAGGTGGTGGTGGTCTTGGAGACGGGCGAGGAGGAGGCCTGCTGCAGGATGCGCTGCTCGATCTCCTGCTCCTGCTGAAGGGCTTTGACGAATGCGGCCTTCAGGCGGCTGGTGTGCTCGGCCTTCAGCACCTTCTTCTGGTTGGAGCTCATGCAATGCTCACACAGGATGGAGCCGTTGCTTTTCTCCTGCCTCCAGCGAGAGGTGAAGTCTGTCTGGCACTGCGAACACTTAAAAGGCTCCTTGAGTGCCGGGGTTGATGCAGATTCAGTCTGCGGCTGCTTACCTGGAAAGAAAACAAGTGATATTAGCATGGTATAGTTTCACAGCTCATGCCATGTGCTTTTCTAGGCTGTACCCACTTTTAGCCAGCGTGTCTAGCAGGTTCTGCACCACCATCTCCAGCCCCACCAGGTAGATGAACTCATTATTGGCCGCCGAGGGCAGGAAATTGAGCTCTGGTGCTGGAGGTTTAGGTGGTGGGATCTCAAGGAGGGTTTTCTCCAACTGTTTCCGTAACGCAAGTTTGGCGGCAGCCTGCCGGCTGGCGGGAGAGTCGTTGGAGTTGACAGTTGAGGTGCTGCTGCCCAGACCAGACTGAGAGGTCTTCAAACCGGTTGAAGAGGCCTGGACATGGGAAAACATGACGGTGAGATGATTTCTAGAATATCAGTTCATCAAGACAAAACACTTTATTTGAACAAACTACTGATCTGTAAAACACAATCAGAAAGAGCTATACTTTAAGTACACATATTCAAGGAATTTTTCCATCAGTGACAAATCTTTCACTGTTTTATTTGACTGTTAAAATTGTTTATCTGCCAAGTTTAACAGCTCTAATCAAGTGATGTTCAAAAACTGTCAAACCATGTGCGTAATGTTGTGTAAATGAAAACTTTATTTGGCTTTTTGTGTACAACTTTGGAGAATTCCAAAAGATCCTGTCAGGAGGAGAGAATGGGTTATAAAGCTCAGGAAGCAAAACTTCAAGGTATATGATAACCTTGGGGTCCTGTGGCATTATTGTAGATCCCTGTGGAAAGAGCATAAAATGGTAATACATCAAGTCTTTACACAGACTGCAAAAGGACGAAGGGCTACATCTAGGCAACAAACTGAGATCAGCTCATATAGATTGGCAAAGTCAAAAAATGAAGGTAAACTTTGCTGCACAGACCCTAAAGCGCCAGTGTGGTTCCCAGCTCCCCCAGTTTGCTGGCTGTGAGCCAACATGTAAATTCCTGGAGACATTCGACAGCCTTTTTGATCTGATGAATTTCTGATGAATTCCAGAAATCCCATCGCCAGGGGATTTAAAAGTCCCCTGAGGCCCGTTAATGAAAACACCAACATGGCCTTCTTAATGGAAGCTTACGATTACATTAGTGGATTGAAAGAGCCAGGCATTAACGGACGACCCCTTGTTGAAACAGGCAAGAAAACTGCCTTCCTTGGCTTCCTGGTGGAAATAAAAAGTTTTAAACAATTATATGTGAGACCACCGACATCGCAGTAACAATATCTGCTGACCTACAAATTTAGCCAGGACCACGTTGAGCTGTTTTTTGCTGCCATTCGCTCAGCTAATGGATGTAACAACAATCCCACAGCGAGGCAGTTCAAGTCAGCATTCAAAAGAATGGTAGTGAGACATGCCATCAAAGCCAGTGGCAACTGCTCTCCACTGGACAGCACAGGAGGCACTCGAGGCAACACCTTCTGATATGTTGTCATTTCGGCGACGCGACACACAACCTGAAGCAGAAGAGAACACGGAAACAAATATCACCGCAAGCCTTCCCAGTCTGTCCATGTTTAAAGAGGCTGTGGTCGGATACATAGTCAGAACAGCTATGAAGAAGATTCACTGCCCTACCTGTTTATCAGGACTCAGTGTAGAGAGCTCTTTCCAAGATGAGTTTGGGACACACCCTCATCAACACGAAGTCCGGAGGTGGACTTAACAGACCATCAGACAGTGTCCTAAAATTCTGCAAAACAGCTGAGAGGTGTATTCAACAGCACTTACTCACAAGGCACATCTCAGAATTGGACAGCGATATTAAAACCAGGCTAGGTTCTGGAACTCCATGGTGGCTCTGCACTTAAGGAACTTGAAGCACACGTTCAACCTAGAACAATCATATTTTCCTTCTCATTAAGTACATTGCAGACAGCTACACCAACATCAGGCTCCCACTTCCTCGCAAAGGAAACATCACACTGCAAACGGCTGCGCAAAACTCCGGGTAAGCTTGTTCTGCACAAAAATCAATAAGATAAAGAACAGTTTCAATTTCCAGAAATCCTTGCCAGCATGAATTCACTGAAAATTAAAAAAAATGAAACCTCTCATTTTAAACCTTGACCATGTCTGTCTCTTTATCTCTCAAAAACAAACAAGTCTAAGTAAATTTTTGCATCAAATGTCAGTTTTACAACCAGTCTACTGTAATGTTAGGAAAAGTATCTGCATTGTTTTTCCTGACAGAGCTGGTGCCATGCCATCCTGATCATGAGCACACATTGTACCATCCCTTCAACTGACTGAGGCAAAAACTTTACAAGCAACGTAATTCAGGTATTCTAATGATCACATTTTTTTATTACGAGATATATAATTCGTTGTTACAACGACTTATTTGTTCCCTTGTTTTAATACATAGTGGACACGTTGAACTAATTCAATCCATTATTTTGATTTAACGAATTACAACGTGGCCACAATATAGTAAAACGAGGGAACAAATTATTATTATTAAGAGGTAATTAATAAGAGGTATTATTAATTCGTGGCCACGAAACAATATTCACCAATTCACAAAAATATAGGTCTTTAGCATTCACTATTTAAGTAATAGTATCATCATCTTTATGCACCAACTGTTATCAGCTGTTTTTCTTACCTGTGAAGATAGCTCTTCAGTGAACGCCGACAGATTTGTTTTCCTTTTGCAAAGAAATTGCCGTTTTAGTTAACGTTTTGGAGTTTTAACTAGCTACACTGCTCTTAAGCTACACGGAAGTCCCATAAGTGAATAGAGACTGGACACTTAAAAATGTAATATTATATTTTAAACGTATATTTTAACGAGGAGGTTAGCTTCTTCATTCATTCATTCATTCATTCATTCAAGGCCAGGGCAAATCATAAAATAAATCACTTCATCATTACTGCCACCTGCTGTTAGTCTAGAGATAGACACTCTCAAGCTCCTCTCCCCAGTATAAATTTTTTTTATATATATATATTATAAAAATAAAAATAAATAATAAGAAAAAATTTACGACTTTAAACAATCCATTTAAATGCTTAGGATGTTTGCGTTGTAAGGATGTACAGGGAGATTTTAGATTTAAAGATGGTGTCTCGTTCGGCAGTGTTTTCTCAGTCAAATCATAACATTTCCTACTGATTAAATAGAACGCGCGAGCTCACAAGGGAATTTGGCGGCCTTGTGACGTCATGAGCTATCCAGTCATATGATCAGGGGGTGTTCCATTATGACATCACAAAACAAAACACTGTATGCCAGTGCCTGTTAAAAGAAGTGATCCAAACTCAATTCAAGGTTTCTCAACTCCAGTGAGATATACATCCATATCCATGATGCCTGTTGATCATGTTTTTAAATCCGTTGGCTACAAGTTCATTTCTTTGATTGGTGAAGGCAGTTTTTCCGAAGTCAGACTCTACTCCTCTCGGAAGCACCGCTGTAACGTGGCCATCAAAATCATGGACCGTGAAAAGTTCCCAGCGGATTTCGTCGAAAAGTTTGTGCCAAGGGAATTGTCGATTTTAGGACAAGTGAAGCACGACAACATTATCAAAATGTACGAAATTATCGAGATGCCCGGTAGGCGAGTCGGTATCGTGATGGAAGCTGCTGAAAAAGATCTCTATAAGAAGATAGTTGAAGTGCATCGTATCCCAGAACGCCAAAGCAAAACCATGTTCTCTCAGATGGTCAGTGCTATCAACTACCTCCACCAGGCAGACATCGTCCACCGGGACCTCAAATGCGAAAACGTACTGTTGACAGCCCAAGAACAAATAAAGATTTCAGACTTTGGTTTCGCCCGGAGATGTCACGACCCATCAGAGCTCGTTAACACCTTCTGCGGTACTTTAACCTATTATCCACCGGAAATCATCATGGGAAGGCCGTATGACCCGAAGAAGTATGACATATGGAGCCTCGGGGTGATTCTATTCTGCATGCTGGCTGGACAGGTGCCGTTCAATGCAGCCAGTCAGTGTCGACTTCTCATCCTTCAGCAGAAACCTCTGGTTTATCCGGATAACGTTGTTTTTGGGGAACCATGTCGGGAATTATTCCGTGCTATGCTCCAGTATGATCCTCCCAAACGTGCAACCATTCAAGAGGTGGCAGATCATCCGTGGCTGAAGAACTAGAGCTAATAAAACAATAGCCGCGTTTCCACTGTCGGGTCAGTGCAAGCCAGGGCTAAACAGCGAGCCGGGCCTCAAGCACCGGACGCCTTCCTGGATCAGGCGTCATACAACCCCACCCATTTCAGCGGGAAGAATGAAGTTCATTCGGACAGTAAAGTTTTGGTGTTGCTTGGTGGAAGATGAGGCAGCAAAGCCAACATATTAAGATGGAGATTCAGCAGTGACTACGCCGAAAGCTAATGTTGGCTGCAAGGTCAAAGACAGCGATCCAGAGACGTGCGATTCGGTTACAGCGCCAGCAATGGATGGAAACGGTAAATATTTTTGTTTTAAGTTAAATCGTATCTTGTAGTCTTGTGTAGTGTATCATATAGCACGGAGTTGTTTTTTTATTAGCTTTCATTAACTGTCTTTACTGCTGAAAAACACAAATAGTTTGCTAGCTTATCATATTTTGCTTGCTTGCTACATTAAAATAATTAGGAAGTAACTTAATGTTAGCATTTCGTTCTATTATTCGTCGGATGATTCATCTGTTTATACTCATGTTTATGTATATGTATTTATCTTTCTTATAATTAGGAAAGTAATGTTTACAGTATCACTTTGCAAGAATGTTCATTTGTTAAAATTAATGTATTAACATGAACGAAACATCAGTAATATTTTGTTTCTATATTTGTTCATCTTTGACAGTCTTTAGTCGTCCCCATTCTTGTTCATGATCAGCTGTCCATTTGAACTCGCCTTTATCACGTAACAGTTCTCTCAAATAAACTGTTTTTGAGGACAAGTTTGGTATGACATTTCTGACGAATTTGATCATCCCCCTCACTCTCAATAAAGCCTTTCTGTCTGTGGGTCTGGGCATTTTGAGTATTGCTTGTATTTTACTCTTGTCTGGTTCCACACTGCAAAAAATGCTTTTCTTACTTAGTATTTTTGTCTTGTTTCCAGTCCAAATATCTAAAAATTCTTAAATCAAGTTGTTCTAAATTCAATAAATTCTTAAATCAAGATCTTTTACTAAATAAGTAAAACTAGATAAGATATTATGTCTTGTTTTAAAACAAGATTATTTTTCTTACCCCATGGACAGATAATTTTGCTTGTTTTAAGCAAAAACTCACTTAATTTTCATTTATTTCCCCTGAAAACAAGACATGATATCTTATCTAGTTTTACTTATCTAGTAAAAGATCTTGATTTAAGAATTTATTGAATTTAGAACAACTTGATTTAAGAATTTTTAGATATTTGGACTGGAAACAAGACAAAAATACTAAGTAAGAAAAGCATTTTTTGCAGTGACACCCCCTTCTGACAGCTTATCTCCTAGGAATGTGATTTCCTTTGCTCCAAACTGACATCTTGTCCTTATTCAACTTTAGCCCATACTTCCTTACTCGCTGTAGGACGTCCATGAGCCTCTTGTTGTGCTTTTCTATTGTGGATCGATCCCCACAATACAATGTCATCCACATAAACCTTTTTCATGGCAACGGTGTGTTATCCTTAGCAGCGGTCTGTTATCAAAAAATAACAGACCGCTGCTAAGGATAACACACCGTTGCCATGAAAAACAGCGTTGCTATGGACGCAGGATTCTTACCATAGAGACGGAACGGAATTTTTTTTTAGCGGAAGCAATACAATCGATTTTAAATCAATAAACTCCTTTTTAAATCAATATTTTCGCGTCGGGGTCCTGATCAGCCTGTCGGGGTTGTATTCGCTATAACAACCGCCTCGCTCTACATTATCTCTTACATGTTAACTAATGAAACCTTATTGTGAAGTGTTTCAATGTTTACCTTTCATTATAGTAGCCTAGTCCTCGGAATATACATCTATTTATACATTTATGTACATGTACAGATCTGTAACATAATTATGGAATTAATGTTTACATTTCATTCTATTATTTTTCAGATGATGCATCACTACTACACAAGCAATAACACGCAGCTGCAACGCAGATCTAAGGACGCAGGCTTCCTGTCGCCGCCTTCAGCCCACTGTTCTGCTGTGCCATCCGGCGTGCCATATCCTTTAAGTCACACTTTTTCTAAAAGAGAAATTTCCAGGCGTTGTTTCAAATGCCTCACTCTAAATGCGCCTCGTGCAGAGGCCCTCTCGTCGGTGGAGGCCGTCACATCCTCTGCGCTTCCTGTCTGGGCTGTGACCACGTGGAAGCTGCACTCGCCAAGGGCGGCTGCCCTGAGTGCGACGAGATGGATCTCACCACCCTGCGGGCTCGACTGGCTGTTTTCGCCAACGACGACCACGCGCTTCCCGCTCTCTCTCTCTCTTTGCTCGAGCCGCGCAAAAAGAGCGCCGTTCACAAAGGATGCCAGAGCGGACGGAGACGAGCGAGCACACGCCGGCCCAGTCCCCGCGTGCCTCGCTCTTTCCTAAGGAAACCCCCTCGCTGGTCCTGTTCACGTGCGCCCCCGTTTCGCGCATCATGCAGAGCCCTCTCGAGCTCTCTGCATGACCCAGACGGACACTTTGAGTGAGTTTCACAACGCTCGCTGAAACTGCGTCACTCACATCGGCTTGAGTGTCAAGAAAGAGAGTGTTTGAGTCCCGCTGAGGCCGGACCAACCTCCATTTCTCACACATATCCCAGTCCCCTCTTAGTTTGGGCGGCTGGAAATGTCAATATTGCAGCTAACGTGCTTGTTATAAAACATGCACACCTGCAAACAAATGCTGTTTTTACAGGTGACACAAAACATGCTGCTCTCTTCTCTGCTCGCGCTAACTGTCTTATGTCATTCCCCCTTGTGGCTCAGTGTTGGAATCTAAGGCTTTTGCGCCATAGACCCGTGTTCGAATCCCGGCTCTGTAATACGGAGTAAATGTACATTTGTCAATGAGAGCAAATGATCTACGACTCTAACCACGCCGTTGTGAACAGGAGGGCGCGAGGGGCGGGTCGCTTTCTGTTTCGTAAGAAAGCTGGCCGCGAGCGCAGTGAATATAATTTTCACCTGCTGCCAGAGCCGGGATTCGAACACAGGTCTGGCGCAAAAGCCTTAGATTCCACCACTGAGCCACAAGGGGGAATGACATAAGACAGTTAGCGTGAGCAGAGAAGAGAGCAGCATGTTTTGTGTCGCCTGTAAAAACAGCATTTGTTTGCAGGTGTGCATGTTTTATAACAGGCATGTTATCTGCAATATTGACATTTCCAGCCGCCCAAACTAAGAGGGGACTGGGAAATGTGTGAGAAATGGAGGTTGGTCCGGCCTCAGCAGGACTCAAACACTCTCTTTCTTCCCTAAGCCGATGTGAGTGACGCAATTTCAGCGAGCGTCGTGAAACTCACTCATAGTGTCCGTCTGGGTCATGCAGAGAGCTCGAGAGGGCGCTGCATGATGCGCGAAACGGGGGCGCACATGAACAGGACCAGCGAGGGGGTTTCCTTAGGAAAGAGCGAGGCACGCGGGTACTGGGCCGGCGTGTGCTCGCTCGTCTCCGTCCACTCTGGCATCCTTTGTGAACGGCGCTCTTTTTGCGCGGCTCGAGCAAAGAGAGAGAGAGAGCGGGAAGCGCGTGGTCGTCGTTGGCGAAAACAGCCAGTCGAGCCCGCAGGGTGGTGAGATCCATCTCGTTGCACTCAGGGCAGCCGTCCTTGGCGAGTGCAGCTTCCACGTGGTCAAGGCCCGGACAGGAAGCGCAGAGGATGTGACGGTCTCCACCGACGAGAGGGCCTCTGCACGAGGCGCATTTAGAGTGAGGCATTTGAAACAACGCCTAGAAATTTCTCTTTTAGAAAAAGTGTTGCGCAATTTATGTTGACGTAATTTAGATATATTTTTAAGATGGAAAAATGTGGTTTTACAGATACTAGACACGTGACTTTCAAATGAAAGATTGGTATCAAAGAGTACACCCAGGTTCCTAACTGACGACTAAGACTTGACAGAGCAGCCATCAAGTGTTAGACAGTTTTCTAAAGTTATTGCGTGAGGATGTTCTTTGTCCAATAATTAGAATCTCTGTTTTTTCAGAATTAAGTAGTAGGAAATTACTAGTCGTCCAATTTTTTATATCAGCTGTGCATTCCGTTAATTTTGTGAATTGGTAAGTTTCGTCAGAGCGTGAAGAAATATAGAGCTGAGTATCATCAGCATAACAGTGAAAACTAATTCCATGCTTCCTGATGATTTCTCCCAAGGGTAGCATGTAAAGAGTGAAAAGCAACGGTCCTAGTTCTGAGTCTTGTGGTACGCCATACTGAACTTGTGATCGATGAGACATCTCTTCATTTATTGCTACAAACTGATGACGGTCAGATAAGTATGATTTAAACCATGCTAATGCAATTCCACTAATGCCAACATAATTTTCGAGTCTATTTAAAAGAATGTTGGTGGTCAATAGTATCAAATGCAGCACTAAGATCGAGTAACACTAATTGCAAGATACAACCACGATCGGATGATAAGAGCAAATCATTTGTAACTCTAATGAGAGCTGTCTCAGTACTATGGTACGGTCTAAATCCTGACTGAAAATCCTCACAGATATCATTTATTTCTAAAAAAGGAACATAGTTGTGAGGATACCGCCTTTTCTAGTACCTTTGACAGAAAAGGTAGATTAGAGATCGGCCTGTAAATGACTAATTCTGTACGATCAAGTTGCGTTTTTTTGACAAGCGGTTTAATCATAGCCAACTTAAAAGTTTTTGGTACGTATCCTAATGACAAAGATTGTTCAAATTTACTACCCTTTCGTTATGTTCGTGGCTGAAAACAGCCACTACTTTAAACTGCTGTAAAAATGTATCAGATAAATATTTTTTTCTATTTTTTTTGCATAAATCTATTAATCAACCTCAGTCCTGCTCAAAACTACTAAATGTTTTTAAAAAAAATCAGGATTTTAACTCTTTAATTGCCAAATTCATAAATGATGTCACCGATTTGGGGGAAAAAAAAACACAAAATGACTTATTTTCAATATAAAATGTGAATGTGGACTGGATTTTTTTTTTACCTTTTATCACTGTCTTGTACATGTCAAAGATTAGAAACAACATTGGTTTTGATGCATTGTTAGTTTTCGTGTAGCATCAGATTTTAACTTTTTCTCCCTCATTTACTGTTTGTGGCTGTTTTTGCCCCATTGACTTCCATTATAACCACATTTTTGGATTGCAAAGCCATGACACCATATAATCATGCATTTTTGATTGTTGGTGGTTTTCCCTGTTGGGAAGAGGTAAAATTTGTAATTTTTACTGTTGATAACCAGGTGGCACCATTAAAGGGATACTCCACCGATTTGTCATATTAAACTATGTTATTCCCTTAACTAAGATGAGTTGATACATACCTCCCTCGTCTCAGTGCGTGCACTAAATCGCTCTGTCTTGCGGCGAAACTTTGTTAGCACTTAGCTTAGCCCAGTTCATTCAATATGGGCCAAGCAGAGAAGCTACCAAACACCTCCACGTTTTCCCTATTTAAATACAGTTACTCGTGTAGTGTAACTCGACCTAGGACGGTGACACAAAACAAAACGTTGCGCTTTTCTAAGCGTGTAAAATGGATTACTATATTGTATGGCGGAATACCATAGCAAGTGCTTGTATGCACTTCGACTTGGCGCAGTAATATCTTCACTCGTGAAAAATCCTCTCACCGGCCTCCGCTCCCTCTAGTGAAGATATTACTGCGCCAAGTCGAAGTGCTTACAAGCACTTGCTATGGTATTCCGCCATACAATATAGTTATCCATTTTACACGCTTAGAAAAGCGCAACGTTTTGTTTTGTGTCACCGTCCTAGGTCGAGTTACACTACGCGAGTAACTGTATTTAAATAGGGAAAACGTGGAGGTGTTTGGTAGCTTCTCTGCTTGGCCCATATTGAATGAACTGGGCTAAGCTAAGTGCTAACAAAGTTTCGCCGCAAGACAGAGCGATTTAGTACACGCACTGAGACGAGAGAGGTATGTATCAACTCGTCTTAGTTAAGGGAATAACATAGTTTAATATGAAAAAACGGTGGAGTATCCCTTTAACCCTTTAGATAGGCCTGTGCAAAAAAAAGCTTAGTTTCTGGCTTGCTTTTACATGGAGTTATATGGAGTATAATAGCATATTTGTGTGTGTGTGTGTGTGTGTGTGTGTGTGTGTGTGTGTGTGTGTGTGTGTGTGTGTGTGTGTGTGTGTGTGTGTGTGTGTGTGTGTGTGTGTGTGTGTGTGTGTGTGTGTGTGTGTGTGTGTGTGTGTGTGTGTGTGTGTGTGTGAGTGAGTGGGAGAGAGTATGAGAACTCACCTTGATGCGTCTGAGAAAATCAAAATATGCACCTCAGCTCTCAGAACTACATGGAGTAAACAAAAACAAAGTAAGTGTATTTATGCATCTGCTGCCTTTTGATGGTGAGAAATGCAGACTAAACAAAGCAAGTGGATTTAAACACTTGCATGCAAGCCTGCTGGTCATTTGATGGTGAGAAGAGCAGCAAGCAACATGAGAAAGGGCTTGACTTGTAGTGAAGTTTTAGTGATGAATATGCAGCCTGACCCCTCCAGCAAGCTGCAGGATGTATCGTCTTCTCCCTCTGACACCACAGACTCAGGAGAGTCAGATCCTGATTTGGATGTGGCACCCTCATCATCCTCTCTAGCTTCCACTGAAGGCGAGGCGGATTCGGAGGATCCTGGATCTGGGTGGATTGGGAGAAACGGCGAAGTGTGGTTTTCCACCAACGCGGAGACAACTCCCTTTCTTCAGCCTGCCAACTCCCGTGACTCCAGGGGAGTCCATGTTCTGGACCCTTGCGATGGCATAGCGCGTCGGCCCTGGAGTCACGGGAGTTGGCAGACTGAAGAAAGGGAGTTGTCTCCGCGTTGGTGGAAAACCACACTTCGCCGTTTCTCCCAATCCACCCAGATCCAGGATCCTCCGAATCCGCCTCGCCTTCAGTGGAAGCTAGAGAGGATGATGAGGGTGCCACATCCAAATCAGGATCTGACTCTCCTGAGTCTGTGGTGTCAGAGGGAGAAGACGATACATCCTGCAGCTCGCTGGAGGGGTCAGGCTGCATATTCATCTCTAAAACTTCACTACAAGTCAAGCCCTTTCTCATGTTGCTTGCTGCTCTTCTCACCATCAAATGACCAGCAGGCTTGCATGCAAGTGTTTAAATCCACTTGCTTTGTTTAGTCTGCATTTCTCACCATCAAAAGGCAGCAGATGCATAAATACACTTACTTTGTTTTTGTTTACTCCATGTAGTTCTGAGAGCTGAGGTGCATATTTAGATTTTTCTCAGACGCATCAAGGTGAGTTCTCATACTCTCTCTCTCTCTCTCTCTCACACACACACACACACACACACACACACACACACACACACACACAAACACACACACACAAATATGCTATTATACTCCATATAACTCCATGTAAAAGCCAGAAACTAAGCTTTTTTTTTGCACAGGCCTATCTAAAGGGTTAATGGTGCCACCTGGTTATCAACAGTAAAAATTACAAATTTTACCTCTTCCCAACAGGGAAAACCACCAACAATCAAAAATGCATGATTATATGGTGTCATGGCTTTGCAATCAAAAAATGTGGTTATAATGGAAGTCAATGGGGCAAAAACAGCCACGAACAGTAAATGAGGGAGAAAAAGTTCAAATCTGATGCTACACAAAAACTAACAATGCATCAAAACCAATGTTGTTTCTAATCTTTGACATGTCCAAGACTGTGATAAAAGGTAAAAAAAAATCCAGTCCACATTCACATTTTATATAGAAAATAAGTCATTTTGTGTTTTTTTTTCCCAAATCGGTGACATCATTTATGAATTTGGCAATTAAAGAGTTAAAATCCTGATTTTTTTTTTTTAAACATTTAGTAGTTTTGAGCAGGACTGAGGTTGATTAATAGATTTATGCAAAAAAAATTGAAAAAAATATTTATCTGATACATTTTTACAGCAGTTTAAAGTAGTGGCTGTTTTCGGCCACGAACATAACGAAAGGGTAGTGAATTTGCCCACAGTGTACTGTTGAGTTTTTGAAAAATTTCAAAGCATTTTCCCAAAATATGTGTCAAAATAAGATTAGTCACCAAAAATCATTCCATTTGCTGAAACACGGAGAAAGTTATGGCCAAATTAAGACTCAAAAATACCCCGTAGTGGATGAAAACATCCCCAACAGCACATAAGGGTTAATGATATTAAGAAGAGGATCTATGACCTCTTGAGCATCTCTTTCAGTAGCTTAGTCGGTATAGGGTCTAACACACATGTTGTTGATTTAGATGATTTAACAAGTTTAGCATTTAATTTCAGTTTAATTCTTCCTCTTCTATAGCAATGAATGAATCGAATTCTTCTTTAGGGAGACTACACTGCCTGATGCGATACTGTAGTAGACGTTTGCAATGGTTATAATTTAAATAATTTGAGCCCGACCAACCCTGTCTTCGGACACTGCCAAAGAAAGTGAGTCACACGGGGGCGGGGCCGGCGTGAGCTCGTTTGCTTTGATGAAAAGGTTCAGCTGGTAGACACGCAGCCGAGATTCGAAATCGGGTCTCTGGCACGAAAGTCTTAGATTCCACCACTGAGCCACGGGGAATACTCTCACTTAGCAGAGAAAGAGTCGGGCGGGGGCGGGGGCGGGCGGCGTGGGCTCGTTCGTCTGGTGAATAAGCACAGGAAAAGTCTCTCTCTGTAGAATGTGAGTCACGCGGCGGCGGGGCCGGCGTGGGCTCACCTGTTTTTGAACACTCATTAGTACTCTAACCACACCGTTGTGAACAGGAGGGCGCGAGGGGCGGGTCGCTTTCTGTTCCGTCAGAAAGCTGGTCGCGAGCGCAGTGAAGAGAGCAGCTGTTATATAATTTTCACCTGCTGCCAGAGCCGGGATTCAAACACAGGTCTATGGCTCAAAAGCCTTAGATTCCACCACTGAGCCACAGGGGGGAATGACATAAGACAGCGCGAGCAGAGAAGAGAGCAGCATGTTTTGTGTCGCCTGTAAAAACAGCATTTGTTTGCAGGTGTGCATGTTTTATAACAGGCACGTTATCTGCAATATTGACATTTCCAGCCGCCCAAACTAAGAGGGGACTGGGAAATGTGTGAGAAATGGAGGTTGGTCCGGCCTCAGCAGGACTCAAACACTCTCTTTCTTCCCTAAGCCGATGTGAGTGACGCAATTTCAGCGAGCGTCGTGAAACTCACTCATAGTGTCCGTCTGGGTCATGCAGAGAGCTCGAGAGGGCGTGCGAAATGGGGGCGTGCGTGAACAAGACCGGCGAGGGGGTTTCCTCAGGAAAGAGCGAGGCACGGGGACTGGGCCGGCGTGTGCTCGCTCGTCTCCGTCCGCTCTGGCATCCTTTGTGAACGGCGCTTTTTTTGCGCGGCTCGAGCAAAGGGAGAGAGAGAGCGGGAAGCGCGTGGTCGTCGTTGGCGAAAACAGCCAGTTGAGCCCGCAGGGTGGTGAAATCCATCTCGTTGCACTCAGGGCAGCCGCCCTTGGCGAGTGCAGCTTCCACGTGGTCACAGCCCAGACAGGAAGCGCAGAGGATGTGATGGTCTCCATCGACGAGAGGGCCTCTGCACGAGGCGCATTTAGAGTGAGGCATTTGAAACAACGCCTGGATATTTCTCTTTTTGAAAAAGTGTTACGCAGCGGCGAACTTTCCAGGCGTTGTTACAAATGCCTCACTCTAAATGCGCCTCGTGCAGAGGCCCTCTCGTCGGTGGAGACCGTCACATCCTCTGCGCTTCCTGTCTGGGCCGTGACCATGCTGAAGGTGCACTCGCCAAGTGCCCTGAGTGCGACGAGATGGATCTCACCACCCTGCGGGCTCGACTGGCTGTTTTCGCCAACGACGACCACGTGCTTCCCGCTCTCTCTCTCTCCCTTTGCTCGAGCCGCGCAAAAAGAGCGCCGTTCACAAAGGATGCCAGAGCGGATGGAGACGAGCGAGCGCACGCCAGCCCAGTCCCCGCGTGCCTCGCTCTTTCCTAAGGAAACCCCCTCACCGGTCCTGTTTACGCGAGCCCCCGTTTCGCGCGTCATGCAGAGCCCTCTCGAGCACTCTGCATGACCCAGACGGACACTATGAGTGAGTTTCACGACGCTCGCTGAAACTGCGTCACTCACATCGGCTTAGGGAAGAAAGAGAGTGTTTGAGTCCCGCTGAGGCCGGACCAACCTCCATTTCTCACACATTTCCCAGTCCCCTCTTAGTTTGGGCGGCTGGAAATGTCAATATTGCAGCTAACGTGCCTGTTATAAAACATGCACACCTGCAAACAAATGCTGTTTTTACAGGTGACACAAAACATGCTGCTCTCTTCTCTGCTCGCGCTAACTGTCTTATGTCATTCCCCCTTGTGGCTCAGTGTTGGAATCTAAGGCTTTTGCGCCATAGACCTGTGTTCGAATACCGGCTCTGTAATACGGAGTAAATGTACATTTGTCAATGAGAGCAAATGATATACGACTCTAACCACGCCGTTGTGAACAGGAGGGCGCGAGGGGCGGGTCGCTTTCTGTTTCGTAAGAAAGCTGGCCGCGAGCGCAGTGAAGAGAGCAGCTGTTATATAATTTTCACCTGCTGCCAGAGCCGGGATTCGAACACAGGTCTGGTGCAAAAGCCTTAGATTCCACCACTGAGCCACAAGGGGGAATGACATAAGACAGTTAGCACGAGCAGAGAAGAGAGCAGCATGTTTTGTGTCGCCTGTAAAAACAGCATTTGTTTGCAGGTGTGCATGTTTTATAACAGGCACGTTAGCTGCAATATTGACATTTCCAGCCGCCCAAACTAAGAGGGGACTGGGAAATGTGTGAGAAATGGAGGTTGGTCCGGCCTCAGCGGGACTCAAACACTCTCTTTCTTCCCTAAGCCGATGTGAGTGACGCAATTTCAGCGAGCGTCGTGAAACTCACTCATAGTGTCCGTCTGGGTCATGCAGAGAGCTCGAGAGGGAGTGCGAAATGGGGGCGTGCGTGAACAAGACCGGCGAGGGGGTTTCCTCAGGAAAGAGCGAGGCACGCGGGGACTGGGCCGGTGTGTGCTCGCTCGTCTCCGTCCGCTCTGGCATCCTTTGTGAACGGGTTTTTTTTTGCGCGGCTCGAGCAAAGGGAGAGAGAGAGCGGGAAGCGTGTGGTCATCGTTGGCGAAAACAGCCAGTCGAGCCCGCAGGGTGGTGAAATCCATCTCGTTGCACTCAGGGCAGCCGCCCTTGGCGAGTGCAGCTTCCACGTGGTAACAGCCCAGACAGGAAGCGCAGAGGATGTGACGGTCTCCACCGACGAGAGGGCCTCTGCACGAGGCGCATTTAGAGTGAGGCATTTGAAACAACGCCTGGATATTTCTCTTTTTGAAAAAGTGTTACGCAGCGGCGAACTTTCCAGGCGTTGTTACAAATGCCTCACTCTAAATGCGCCTCGTGCAGAGGCCCTCTCGTCGGTGGAGACCGTCACATCCTCTGCGCTTCCTGTCTGGGCCGTGACCATGCGGAAGGTGCACTCGCCAAGGGCGGCTGCCCTTAGTGCGACGAGATGGATCTCACCACCCTGCGGGCTCGACTGGCTGTTTTCGCCAACGACCACCATGTGCTTCCCGCTCTCTCTCTCCCTTTGCTCGAGCCGCGCAAAAAGAGCGCCGTTCACAAAGGATGCCAGAGCGGATGGAGACGAGCGAGCGCACGCCAGCCCAGTCCCCGCGTGCCTCGCTCTTTCCTAAGGAAACCCCCTCGCCGGTCCTGTTCACGCGCGCCCCCGTTTCGCGCGTCATGCAGAGCCCTCTCGAGCACTCTGCATGACCCAGACGGACACTATGAGTGAGTTTCACGACGCTCGCCGAAACTGCGTCACTCACATCGGCTTAGGGAAGAAAGAGAGTGTTTGAGTCCCGCTGAGGCCGGACCAACCTCCATTTCTCACACATTTCCCACACATTTCCCAGTCCCCTCTTAGTTTGGGTGGCTGGAAATGTCAATATTGCAGCTAACGTGCCTGTTATAAAACATGCACACCTGCAAACAAATGCTGTTTTTACAGGCGACACAAAACATGCTGCTCTCTTCTCTGCTCACGCTAACTGTCTTATGTCATTCCCCCCTGTGGCTCAGTGTTGGAATCTAAGGCTTTTCCGCCATAGACCCGTCTTCGAATCCTGGCTCTGGCAGCAGGTGAAAATTATATAACAGCTGCTCTCTTCACTGCGCTCGCGACCAGCTTTCTTACGAAACAGAAAGCGCCCCGCCCCTACGCCCTCCTGTTTACAACGGCGTGGTTAGAGTATTAATGAGTGTTCAAAAACAGGTGAGCCCACACCGGCGCCGCCCCCACGCGACTCACATTCTACAGAGAGAGACTTTTCCTGTGCTTATTCACCAGACGAACGAGCCCACGCCCGCCCCCGCATGACTCTTTCTCTGCTAAGTGAGAGTATTCCCCGTGGCTCAGTGGTGGACTCTAAGACTTTTGTGCCAGAGACCGGATTTCGAATCTCGGCTGCGTGTCTACCAGCTGAACCTTTTCACCAAAGAGAACGCCCCCGCGTGACTCACTCTCTTTGGCAGCGTCCGAAGACGGGGTTGGTCGGGCTCAACTTATTTAAATTATAACCATTGCAACCGTCTACTACAGTATCACATCAGGCAGTGTAGTCTCCCTAAGGAAGAATTCGATTCATTCATTGCTATAGAAGAGGAAGATTTAAACTCAAATTAAACGCTAAACTTGTTAAATCATCTAAATCAACAACATGTGTGTTAGACCCTATACCGACTAAGCTACTGAAAGAGATGCTTCAAGAGGTAATAGATCCTCTTCTTAATACAATTAATTCATCTTTGTCATTAGCATACGTTCCAAAAACTTTTAAGCTGGCTATGATTAAACCGCTTGTCAAAAAACCGCAACTTGATCGTACAGAATTAGTCATTTACAGGCCGATCTCTAATCTACCTTTTCTGTCAAAGGTACTAGAAAAGGCGGTATCCTCACAACTATGTTCCTTTTTAGAAATAAATGATATCTGTGAGGATTTTCAGACAGGATTTAGACCGTACCATAGTACTGAGACAGCTCTCATTAGAGTTACAAATGATTTGCTCTTATCATCCGATCGTGGTTGTATCTTGCTATTAGTGTTACTCGATCTGAGTGCTGCATTTGATACTATTGACCACAACATTCTTTTAAATAGACTCGAAAATGATGTTGGCATTAGTGGAATTGCATTAGCATGGTTTAAATCATACTTATCTGACTGTCATCAGTTTGTAGCAGTAAATGAAGAGATGTCTCATCGATCACAAGTTCAGTATGGCGTACCACAAGGCTCAGAACTAGGACCGTTGCTTTTCACTCTTTACATGCTACCCTTGGGAGATGTCATTAGGAAGCATGGAATTAGTTTTCACTCTTATGCAGCGCTATATTTCTTCACGCTCTGACGAAACTTACCAATTCACAAAATTAACGGAATGCATAGCTGACATAAAAAATGGGATGACTAGTAATTTCCTACTACTTAATTCTGAAAAAAACTGAGATTCTAATTATTGGACAAAAAACTTCCTCGCGTAATAACTTAAGAATACTGTCTAACACTTGATGGCTGCTCTGTCAAGTCTTAGTCGTCAGTTAGGAACCTGGGTGTACTCTTTGATACCAATCTTTCATTTGAAAGTCACGTGTCTAGCCCTTATGTGCTGTTGGGGATGTTTTCATCCACTACGGGGTATTTTTGAGTCTTAATTTGGCCATAACTTTCTTCATGTTTCAGCAAATGGAATGATTTTTGGTGACAAATCTTATTTTGATACATATTTTGGGAAAATGCTTTGAAATTTTTCAAAAACTCAACAGTACACTGTGGGCAAATTTACTACCCTTTCGTTATGTTTCGTGGCTGAAAACAGCCACTACTTTAAACTGCTGTAAAAATGTATCAGATAAATATTTTTTTCAATTTTTTTTGCATAAATCTATTAATCAACCTCAGTCCTGCTCAAAAATACTAAATGTTTTAAAAAAAAATCAGGATTTTAACTCTTTAATTGCCAAATTAATAAATGATGTCACTGATTTGGGGGAAAAAAACACACAAAATGACTAATTTTCAATATAAAATGTGAATGTGGACTGGATTTTTTTTTACCTTTTATCAGTGTCTTGGACATGTCAAAGATTAGAAACAACATTGGTTTTGATGCATTGTTAGTTTTTGTGCAGCATCAGATTTGAACTTTTTCTCCCTCATTTACTGTTCGTGGCTGTTTTTGCCCCATTGACTTCTATTATAACCACATTTTTTGATTGCAAAGCCATGACACCATATAATCATGCATTTTTGATTGTTGGTGGTTTTCCCTGTTGGGAAGAGGTCAAATTTGTAATTTTTACTGTTGATAACCAGGTGGCACCATTAACCCTTTAGATAGGCCTGTGCAAAAAAAAAGCTTAGTTTCTGGCTTTTACATGGAGTTATATGGAGTATAATAGCATGTGTGTGTGTGTGTGTGTGTGTGTGTGTGTGTGTGTGTGTGTGTGTGTGTGTGTGTGTGTGTGTGTGTGTGTGTGTGTGTGTGTGTGTGAGAGAGAGAGAGTATGAGAACTCACCTTGATGCGTCTGAGAAAATCAAAATATGCACCTCAGCTCTCAGAACTACATGGAGTAAACAAAAACAAAGTAAGTGTATTTATGCATCTGCTGCCTTTTGATGGTGAGAAATGCAGACTAAACAAAGCAAGTGGATTTAAACACTTGCATGCAAGCCTGCTGGTCATTTGATGGTGAGAAGAGCAGCAAGCAACATGAGAAAGGGCTTGACTTGTAGTGAAGTTTTAGAGATGAATATGCAGCCTGACCCCTCCAGCGAGCTGCAGGATGTATCGTCTTCTCCCTCTGACACCACAGACTCAGGAGAGTCAGATCCTGATTTGGATGTGGCACCCTCATCATCCTCCTCTAGCTTCCACTGAAGGAGAGGAGGATTCGGACAATCCTGGATCTGGGTGGATTGGGAGAAACAGCGAAGTGTGGTTTTCCACCAACGCAGAGACAACTCCCTTTCTTCAGCCTGCCAACTCCCGTGACTCCAGGGCCGACGCGCTATGCCATCGCAAGGGTCCAGAACATGGATTCTGTGTTCAATCTGTTTTTTACGGAGTAAAAATAGGAGGGGAAGGCGATGATCCCACAGGCAACGTGTGGACTCCCCTCTGGACCTGTAGACGCCGGCCAAAATCAGTAGCCCCATATAGGCACGGAGATCTGTGGAGTCCACCCCGGTCCAGTTTCTCATTGTGCGGCGCCCATTGAGGTTGGTCATGCTGACAATGAGGTCAATCATCTGCTCCGTAAAAAACAGAATCCGTTGAACACAGAATCCATGTTCTGGACCCTTGCGATGGCATAGAGTGTCGGCCCTGGAGTCACACCTCTGGCAGGCTGAAGAAAGGGAGTTGTCTCCGCGTTGGTGGAAAACCACACTTCGCCGTTTCTCCCAATCCACCCAGATCCAGGATCCTCCGAATCTTCCTCGCCTTCAGTGGAAGCTAGAGAGGATGATGAGGGTGCCACATCCAAATCAGGATCTGACTCTCCTGAGTCTGTGGTGTCAGAGGGAGAAGACGATACATCCTGCAGCTTGCTGGAGGGGTCAGGCTGCATATTCATCACTAAAACTTCACTACAAGTCAAGCCCTTTCTCATGTTGCTTGCTGCTCTTCTCACCATCAAATGACCAGCAGGCTTGCATGCAAGTGTTTAAATCCACTTGCTTTGTTTAGTCTGCATTTCTCACCATCAAAAGGCAGCAGATGCATAAATACACTTACTTTGTTTTTGTTTACTCCATGTAGTTCTGAGAGCTGAGGTGCATATTTTGATTTTCTCAGACACATCAAGGTGAGTTCTCATACTCTCTCCCACACACACACACACACACACACACACACACAAATATGCTATTATAACCATATAACTCCATGTAAAAGCCAGAAACTAAGCTTTTTTTTGCACAGGCCTATCTAAAGGGTTAATGGTGCCACCTGGTTATCAACAGTAAAAATTACAAATTTTACCTCTTCCCAACAGGGAAAACCACCAACAATCAAAAATGCATGATTATATGGTGTTATGGCTTTGCAATCAAAAAATGTGGTTATAATAGAAGTCAATGGGGCAAAAACAGCCACGAACAGTAAATGAGGGAGAAAAAGTAAAAATCTGATGCTGCACAAAAACTAACAATGCATCAAAACCAATGTTGTTTCTAATCTTTGACATGTCCAAGACACTGATAAAAGGTAAAAAAAAATCCAGTCCACATTCACATTTTATATTGAAAATTAGTAATTTTGTGGGGGTTTTTTCCCAAATCAGTGACATCATTTACGAATTTGGCAATTAAAGAGTTAAAATCCTGAATTTTTTTTAAACATTTAGTATTTTTGAGCAGGACTGAGGTTGATTAATAGATTTATGCAAAAAAATGTGAAAAAAATATTTATCTGATACATTTTTACAGCAGTTTAAAGTAGTGGCTGTTTTCAGCCACAAACATAACGAAAGGGTAGTAAATTGAAACAATGCACAAGGGTTAAACAGTGTCTTTAAACAGACTCGTACTGACTCTTATTTTGCCTGACAGAAAGAAAATCTTGTAGCCAACTGAAGGCGGAGCGTTTTGACCAATCAGATGAAAGGGGCGTTTCAGCAAATTAAATATCAAACCTATAAACCGATTTGTAAACCACAAACGAAAAATGAAAAAAAACAGAGCCAGAAGAAGCCTTTTTGGTTCGACAGCTCCCTTTTCTAACAGTTTCGACACTTTGGTGCGAAGAACGTGGGCAACATCCCTTCTCACTGTCGTTTCGACCACGGCTGAAAAGCGCGGGGGTCTGCGAGCAAACTGTAGCGAGTAGCCTCATTTTATTATATTCAACACCCACTCTGACATACCGGGGATGGCCTCCCAGGCCTTGGCCCGCATAGCTAGGGGTTAAATGAAGACTGGAGACGTGCTTTTAATGTTGTGTGAACAGCGCTCATGTGCAGGGACTCGCGCTTTACAGCGGGTGCATCCTTTATCACATCTCCAGTGCAAGCCGGGGGTGAGAACTGATATGGAAACAGTTTGCATGTGTAGGGGTGCGTACTTTACAGTGGGCACACAATCTACATTTATTATCTCTCCCGCACTGGCTGGGGGGAGAACTGATACTGTGGTGACAGTGCTTATGTGTAGGGGTGCGTACTTCATAGTGGGCACACGAACTACATATATTACACTTCCGGGAAATGATAGTACACGCCTGCGCACATATATTCAAAAGCGCATACCTATAGACTGAACTCGTAATACGCATGTGCACGCCATCAGCGTTCTCACGGGTTCGCGTTTTTGAAGTTTGCGAAGAAAGAACTTGAGTTTTCTGTTAAAACGGTATCGTGTTAGCGGCCCCTAAGTTAATAACTAATGATCGTTGCGACGTAAGTGAATCAATCAAAACTAACTTTAGCTGTACAACAACTATATTCTAGAGCTGCTATAAAGCCAAAACAATCTCTGTTACTTTAATTTCCTATTATCAATGTAAAGCCGCTTTGGAACAATCTACATTGTTAAAAGCGTTATATAAATGAAGATGACTTGACTTGACTTAAACACCAGACCAGGGGCCAGTTGCATAAACATAGCCATTATGTTAAGACTGTGTCTTAATAACTAGTATGATCAACTAGAAGTTAGTTAGGGGTAATCAGTCTTACTGTTCGGTGTCAAATTAGACCAATCTACGTTTTTATGTTACTGACTTTAAAAAGTTATTAACAGTTTTAAAGAATAAAATTGGATGACTAACTTTTAAGACTAGTCTTAACAGTTTATGCAACTGGCCACAGGACAAACTATCTGAGATGGCAGATTACTTCGAAGAGAGGTTTGGAATTCCACAGTGCGTGGGTGCTATCGATGGTTCTCACATCCCTATATTAAATACCAATCAGATTTCCACGACAGAAACAGATGCTGTACACTGCACAACTTGTGTGAATTGGACATGGACAGATTTGTGCCAGAGTGGTGTGGTGATCGTGATAAAGATGCTCAGAGGCTAGAAGTGCTCTGCAACAGTTGTTCATGCAGCAGCAATCATTTTAAGTGGTTGTTATATTGTGTTTGTTACAAATAAAATATTTGAAATGAAGATTTGGCGTAACCCTTGTTTGTGACTTGAATACAATTATTTATCCTAAATGGTACGTGGTTACATCAGACAATATCAGATCAATAATTAATAGGCCATTTAAGCATACAGATAGAATACCTCAATATTTTTTTTTTAAATAACATACAATTAAACAATCTTCTCACTATTAAATTAAATAAATACTCGGCTCTATTGGTATGTCTTTTTTTAATTGCAGTTGTAAGTATATGTCTGTTAATGTTTTTAGATATGGTCACTTCTGTTAATGGTACTTTTAAATGTGAAACTGCTTATACATAAGATATTTTTGATATATGAATATGACCTTATTTGCATCTCACCAACTTCTAATAGGTGGATATTACAGAATACAAAAGGTGCCCATCAGACAGCCGTTTAAATAATGTGCCCACCAATAAGCAAATTACAGAAAAACAGCCACTGTGTATTTCGATAAGAGTATCATAATCTCTGAATTTTATGGACATCAATCATGACTGAGAAAAATGATCAGTTTTATTGTTTTGGGAGAACAGTCTGAGGCTGACTATCCTCAAACAATGGAGAAACTCGTAAATTGCTCTAATAAGAATGGTTAGGAAAGGTAAGTGGGTGACCAAAGTGTGTCTTTTAATGGCCCATGAAGATGGTGATATCTAGAGAGCAAGGTGGCCAAATGACAATATAATAAAATTTAATGATCACAATTGACATTACTCAAAATTGCTGAAACTTATTTTACACTATTTATTCATACATGCAATTTTATTGCATTTAATTGTATATATACACAATTACATTCATACAACAATTGAAATGCTAAAAAAAAATTATCAATTGGTCGCTATGATTTTGTATGGTTAGAGCTATTGAAATTTATAAAAAAAAAAATCTACTTTTCCATTCTACTTGAACATAACAGCAATCAGTTTGGCAATTTTTATTTTATTCCTTTGAAACTTACATCTTTATCCCTCATAGCCCTTTCATTCATATCAAATTACCTTCACTGACTAAAAGCTTTCACATTGCCCCTCAAACACCATCAATTAATTCAAATTAGATTCTATTTTGGAAAAAAAAAATACACCCACACAGCAGATGAAACTGGTTAAAATTAGTTTTTATTATAATTATTAGCTGACAGAGCAGAAACAGATGAAAAAAAAATTTTTTTTTTTTTAAACAATTCATAAAAGAGATGCTACACAATGGCAGCATCCCGGGGGAAATGGAATGGTGTTAGTTGTCAGCAGTAGTCAGAACAACAGTCAGCTTTTGTGTCCGAAACACTACACAGGCATTCGAGATCACGGAACGGATCATTCCGAGAAAAGAAAAAGATGAATCGACTGAAGCAGACCTTACTAGATGTGTTTGTTGTACTGCGATGACTAAGGACCCGAGCTGTGGTATATAATATAACTGCTAAAATACAGAGCGTACTGCTAGCAAACCAAATCGGATGAAAGGAAAATAAGAGATGGTAAAAACAACATGACCACCACCTGACAGGTAGGACTCAAGTTTCATTTAGCTAAGATTGTGTGCTACATTCAATAAGCAGAAATGCTTTCAACCCAAACATTTCCTTTAAGGAAAGATAAAGCCGTGACTTAAGCGGTACGACTTCCAACAGGATCTAAAATGGTATAGACGGGACACAAATGAATTGTGCTTTAGACAAAAATAATAATTAAAAATTGCATTTATACACCCTAAATACAGTCCAATCTTAAATTCACAACCCTTTGAAGCTATTTGGGAAGGAGCTAACAAGATTTCCTTCATCTAAAGTGACATTTATAAATAACACAACATCCAAATATTACCTAGATGCCGTTATAAGAAAGCCTAAGGGGGAGCACATCACAACGGTAACAAAGTGTAACGTAATATATCAATTGTTCCTGTAAGAAAAATAAAAATGAGCTACCGTCAGACTCATCTGATTAACAAATCGCACAAACATGAAGGTCTAGTAGTAGTAGTCCTGTTGTGGCTGCTGCTTTTTGTTAGTTACGTCCATCTCTGTAACCATCCCTGATGCACAACTCTTGGTTAAATGTCTTTTAGAAGCTTACGAAGAAAAAAAGAAACAACCCAAAGTATTTAAAAACACACACACACACACTACACCAGCAGATGTATAACCACCTCAACAGTATAACAATTCCTTAAACTTGTAGCCTTTAAAAAAAGGCCATTTTGAAAAGGGTGGAATGAGTCCACAGTGAAGCTAAAAACAAAACAAAACAAAAAAGCAATGTATTGACATCAAATACACAAACATACACTTTCATATCTGTTCATGAGACGCTGTGGGGCAGAAATCGGGAGCTGAAGTGATTGGATAGCATGGTCCACAAAAAGGTCAATCCGTGGCGTCACGCGGGATCCCTCCGGTCCTGTGTCCTCCACTTCCTGTGGGTAAGTATGTCCATGAGTCTCGGAAAACGCTGAACGGAGGCTTTAGTTTCACATAATGGAGGAATTTCTCCACCTGGAGGGCCGTAAATTGAGAGTTGTGGGTGATATCACCACCATGGATGTGTATTAGATCACTAAAGCCCATTGGGTAATGGTGAAATTCAGTAGATGGATACAAAGGCCTGTAGAAAAGGTCCTTGTGTCTCCTTGATCTCTGATCCCGGTACAGTTCTTCTCTAGGACACTTGGCCTATTGGGTCTTACCTTAGACTGTACAACTAAGGGTCTCGCAGGAGAAATAGAGAGAAAATATAATATTTTTTTTATTTTATTATTGCTTATGGGCTGGTTGTCTGATACTGATAACCGACCAGATGTCCAACAAGACAGGACTATAATTGTGTGAAAATGTAGGGAGATTTGATCAGGGCACTACTTCCATGTGTTTGCCGTTTGGGAAATGGAGCGGGAAGGGATCATGTCCAAGAGGTACTCTCGCTGGCGGTCCACCGGAGACGTCGTCCTGTGCACGGACAGACTGGGGTTGACATAAGCCATGGTGACACCTGTCGGGGGGGAGAATGTGAAGTGGTTAATGATTATTATTCATTTCGAAAGGTTGACCAAATACATATCTACAAGATTTTTTTGAACAAAGACCGTTTGAAGACTGTTAATGACTGCACTGCGAGCTAGCTTTGCCTTTCAAAACAGGGTTGTGAGGTAACACCTAGCAATTACTAGCCCTATGCTAAAGGTCATGACACTACATGTTGTTTATTAGAAAAACAACAGCTGATATTTGTTAACCAATACCCATTTTTCCCAATAATCAGTTGTTTACTATGCAAAATTCATGATAACAGGGTTAAGATTTTCAGTTCAATTTTTACATACCTAATAACGCAAGAAAAGGTACATTTGAGTTAATGAATTGAATAATACAGAATTTTAATAAATTGACAGTTGTGATGGGAACAGGGTTGACATTTTAAGATCGTCCACTTCTTACACATTTAATAATGTAAGATAAAGTAGTTAAAAAAAAGAGAAGAGACGTTTACTTGTCCATAGTTAAAAAAAGATGACAAACAGTTTTTTAATAATCAAAAAGTACCAAATGAAAGGATGATGTCATATGATGGTTTTTGATTAATTGAAAATCACAGATTTTAAAGAACTGATAGTTAAGATGGTAACAGGGTTGCAGTTAGTGATAAAAAGACATTTACTTGTCCATGCAGAATTGAAAGGATGTCATGACATGATTGTTTTTTAATAATAAAATAATACAGAACTGTAATAATCAATAGTTATGATGGTAACATACATACCAAAAAATGTAAAAAAGTGATAAAAAAAAGAGGACATTTACTTATTAAAAGTATGATCATTGTTAAAAATTCTGTACTATTCCGTTCATCAAAATACCCCCCAAAAAATTGATGAAAGGTTTTGATCCACTTTAAATGTTGACTACTGTATATATATATAAAATAAAATATATTGGATTTTTGTGTTAAGAAAAATGTGTCACATGTATGTTGACGAGCACTTTTAGCCCATTTTTGTATGTTTGCCCTTTGCAGTATCAATCAGCTACTGTACACCGAAAAAGGTGCGCAGATACAGGAAAAGGATACAGGAAAAGAGGAGACAGGAAGGGGCAGACACTTTTTTAAGTAGGCATCATCTACCTGTGGTGCCGCTGTTCTGTTTCCTCCAGGTATTGGTGTTGGGGTTGCTGCTGCTGGAGCCCTTTTCCCCCGCCCTCACGGCATGCTTACCTGGCCTGCTGACCAGCGCTGCGGCCGTGACGGCGTTCTGGAGCTGAGAGGATGTGGAGAAGCTGTGGCTCACCCCGCGTGCGCCCGCGCTCACCGCCTGCTGTATGCTGCGGGACAGCTGGGCTGGAGTCTGGGGGGGGGGGGGGAAACATATTCAAAATCAGAAAAAAGCTATGTTATGGACAACAGCCAAACTAGGAGTATCCATTACCTGCTTAGTGGTGATGGTGTGGTAGCGACCGACTGTCGTCCCTCTGTTGGTCTGCTGGGCCAGCGACGTGCGCACCTGCTTGTACTGCGGAGACACCAGCACGTGTTCGGACTTAATCACCGGCGAGGATGAGGAGGACGAAGATGAGGTGGTGGTGGTCTTGGAGACGGGCGAGGAGGAGGCCTGCTGCAGGATGCGCTGCTCGATCTCCTGCTCCTGCTGAAGGGCTTTGACGAATGCGGCCTTCAGGCGGCTGGTGTGCTCGGCCTTCAGCACCTTCTTCTGGTTGGAGCTCATGCAATGCTCACACAGGATGGAGCCGTTGCTTTTCTCCTGCCTCCAGCGAGAGGTGAAGTCTGTCTGGCACTGGGAACACTTAAAAGGCTCCTTGAGTGCCGGGGTTGATGAAGATTCAGTCTGCGGCTGCTTACCTGGAAAGAAAACAAGTGATATTAGCATGGTATAGTTTCACAGCTCATGCCATGTGCTTTTCTAGGCTGTACCCACTTTTAGCCAGCGTGTCTAGCAGGTTCTGCACCACCATCTCCAGCCCCACCAGGTAGATGAACTCATTATTGGCCGCCGAGGGCAGGAAATTGAGCTCTGGTGCTGGAGGTTTAGGTGGTGGGATCTCAAGGAGGGTTTTCTCCAACTGTTTCCGTAACGCAAGTTTGGCGGCGGCCTGCCGGCTGGCGGGAGAATCGTTAGAGTTGACAGTTGAGGTGCTGCTGCCCAGACCAGACTGAGAGGTCTTCAAACCGGTTGAAGAGGCCTGGACATGGGAAAACATGACGGTGAGATGATTTCTAGAATATCAGTTCATCAAGACAAAATTTGATGTTGTACACAGAAATATACAAAATATCTTTCATATTGCAAGCATTTTTGTTCATGGCATACTTCGTGAAGTATATGCATTTTTATTATGGCATTTATATTTAAAATATATATTTAGTTTGTATAATATAGCTACTATATCTAAGCATATAATAGCAAAAAAAATTAATTATAAACTTTTATATGCCATATTAAATATAAAATGTATATATGCATATCACACACACACACCAAGTATTAGTAGCTTTGTGTACGTACAATAAAATATTGATATGCTACTAATATAATACATCTATATATACTAATAAAATATGTATAATACAACTACTGTCCCAAGATAATTTAAGGATATGATAGCAAAAATATTTATATTAAAATGTATGACAATATATACAATTATAAAATGTAAAAATATAAATGTTCTAATACTATAATAGCAAAAATGTACATTATAAATTGTATATGCTTCTAGTTAGTAGTTTCATAAAAATAAATAAAAAAAATGTATAAAAATCATTAAAATAAATGTATAAAACAAAATTTTTTAATATTATACTTAAATATTACTAAATATAAAATTAATATGCTCATTAGTAGCTGTAATTATGAAAATACAATATAAAATATTTATAAATAATGCACCCATATAATATAAAACACACATAAATATAAAAATATTATTTATAAACATTTAGCGTAATAAATATTTGTACTGCATCTACTAATATTACTGTAATAAATATATAATAACTGTAAATCAACAGCAAGTGAATGACAGTGACCTGTGAGACCAGGACGTTTGTGCCGCCTACACTGGCGACCCGGATCAGGCCCTGCTGAATGATCCTCTGGCCCTGCACCTGCACACTGGGTACAGAGGTGCGCGCGCCCAGCAGGAGAGGAGGAGGACCAGACCCCGAGTGCTGCTGCTGCTGCTGCCGTAGGGTCGCAATCTGCTGCGGGGTCACCGCAATGGGCTACAACACAAACGGCAAAGAAAAGGGATTAGTTTCAAAGCTAAAGCTGTTTTTTTGTTTTTTAAGATAGCAAAAACGATGCATACCTGTGAGCCTCTGACTAAGGGTGGCATGACTACGGAGCCGTGCTTGGAGACCTGCGCTCCACCTCGAACCAGAGGAGGAGGAATGACTGTCCCTGAGTTTCGGTTGGAGACCTGAAATCAACCCACGTATTTAAGTCTCAATAGCTCTTCACAGTTCAACTCGTAAAAACATGTCCTGTGTGACTGAATGGCACTGACCTGAAGGGGTCCTTTAGTGGATGAGATGCTGCCCCTGACGAGAGGTGGAGGAGCAGCCGCAGAATTGGTTGACTGCAAAACAGAAAAGGTCAGTTTTATACCTCAAACAACTGGATTCGACTAGAAAGGCATTATTTGTTGTTGTGTTCTGTTCATCTTACGTTTCTTTTAAACCCGTTACCTTTTGCACAACGTCTTTTTGTGTCTGACTCTGCCGGAGTTTCTTCAGCAGGACGAGTTTGGCCTCTTGCAGACGCAGTTCTTCTTGCAGCTGCTTTATGATGTGCTCCCGTTCTGCCGGGCTGCTTTTCTGCACGCGCCACGAAGAAGGAAAGTCACGTTAGCGAGTGAACGGGCCGTTTAAAGCATGAAGTATGTGTGCAAAACTTGATAAGTCGCGTCAAAAAGACATGACATTGTTACCATTAGCATCTCGGTATCTGTCTTCTTAAAACTGTAGCTGACCCCATTCATACAAGGACTAGAAGGCTCATTGTCTGACAAAACAATGACATCATCATCTGGCGTCGAAGGTCGCTCTTTCTTTATGTCGCTGAGAGAGACAGACGGGAAAACATGAGTCAAGGCTGAAAACATGATGTTAAATACCTGACTATTCAGAATGTGAAGTACATAGAGCAGAGGACTTCATCCCACAGTGCAATAAACTTTCTAGACTCATTGTTTGCTCATACTACCAAAAGCTGGATTAAATATGCTAAATATTGTCTTTATTATTTTGTAATCAAAACTGGATTAAAACTACTAAATATTTTCTTTATTTTATAAAATAATAATGGTAATAATAACTATTATTATTATTATTATTATTATTATATAAAATAAAGGAAAATATTTAGCATTTATAATCCATTTATCATTATAATAATTTTTTGTTTGTTATTATTTTCTTTATTCATTATTTCTGACTGTATTTTTTATTTCTTTATTTTCAGAGATAACTATTGGAAGCCAACATGCTGATTTACATCATGACAATGTAGTGTACTACTGTTTGAAACGTTTAGTATTGTTTGACATTTACAATTTTATTTGATGATTATTTACAATAGTATATATTTACATATTATAAAACTAAGTATGCAGTATATACTATACTAATGGCCCACTGCTCCTCACCTAAAGCTGCATTTCCTGCACTGCCCACTAGAGGTCGTCCAATGACCTCCGTTTGCACATTTGTTAAAAAAAAAGAAAAAGAAATGCTCTTCAAGGAAGCGGAGCAAGAAGTTTTTAACACGAAAATGAAACATTTTCACGGTTAGATTAAACACAAGCTGCTCCGAGTTCAAATCAGCCATAAGGAGCAATACGAGAGCGGTGTCACGTTGACGACTTGTAAGGACAGTAGTGCTGTACCCAGAGTAGGTCTACGGCTCCTCCTGAGGGACGACAGAGGAGGAGGAGGAGGAGGAGGGGGATGGGATGGCTAGCGTCCAGGCTATTGTGTGTACTCCGTCCTCAACTTTCACTGCAGACAGGGTGCTCGCATATCAACAAAGACACCCTCTTTCATGCTTCTGCTCCGGCCGCCGATAGGAAATCTGCTGCTTATAGGATAAGGGTCAAGTACTAAACATATCGCAACAACACACTCGTCAATAGTGATATTGGCTTCTTGGGAGGCAACTGTAGCAACTGCTTTTTCTGAAGACAACAAGTTAATGTTTGCCCACTGACGGTGTTCTAGGTTGTTTTTAGGCCTTTTTAGGGTTTTCTGAATGGACGCATACTGGTCTAAAGAGCTTATTCCCCAAGTCATTCTGGTCCCTAAATATGCTTGAAGTTCCCTTATACCGAATTTTGTTTGTGCATTTATATCGCTCGCTAAACTAAAACTGTAAAATTGCCTTCTGAAGTAATAGCATATGCTACAGTGATGCTGTGTTCAAAAGGGTTGTTAATGTGTTGTTTCATGATAAAGTGTTCTAGGCTGTTGTTAGGGCGTTGCTAGGGTTTTCTGAGTGGAAGGCTAAAAAGTACTGTAAAATCAGACATACTTTTGTCACAAACTGGTTTTTGCCTACTATATAGTAGGGAAACATGCAATTTCGGATGCCTTTATTCCCAAGTCTCCATGGTCCATAGTTTCTTCGTACTGTTTTTGTTTGTTTGTGTTTGTGTTTGTGTGTGTGTGTGTGTGTGTGTGTGTGTGTGTGTGTGTGTGTGTGTGTGTGTGTGTGTGTGTGTGTGTGTGTGTGTGTGTGTGTGTGTGTGTGTGTGTGTGTGTGTGTGTGATTGCCTACTAAGCTAAAATTCAGATTCCCTCAAAGTAACGGCACACATTTTGACGTATCTTTCATTTCTCAACAAGTGTGGCAACAAGCATTATACCCTTTTCATCAGGCAGCAGACGAGATGAGGAAGAAGGGTCAAGTAAACGTTCCTAAAGTACGGCCCATTCAAGTAAAAGGACAGGAAGAAACGAAACATCCATAAGCAGCACTTCAGTTTCCTTAAAAGCAAACCGACCAATTAAATCTATCCGTCAAAACACAACATGCCCAAGTTTACTGGAACCACTGAGGTTCTTCATGGGAGTTTATCTTATGACGTGCGCAACCTGAATTTCACTAGAAGTGACTTTATATCACTTCCTGTGTATTAGCCAGCACCAACAAGATCACGTGATGCAAGAATTTCCCTCTGGTCACATGACTCACACCCTCCCTTTTCTTTAACTGTTCCTGGCAGTGTGGAAACCATGGCAACGGCCGGTTCAAACCAGTTTGTGACATAGGCCTCGTTTTGCAAAGTCAGTCAGGGTTCAGGTACGACGGGGAAAGTGCTTCGGACTGCTGCTTCTTTCTTTTTTTGAAGTGGGGCAGCGTGCCACCCGAGGGAAGACTGACGTGCTGAGCAAGCGCATACTCGAGTGTGGTCTTTGGGAAGAGTTGAGCATATGACGGTTGTGTTTGTGGAGTGTGACATCTTTCAACTCAACTTTCTGCCCCTCCCCCATCCCGCATGGCATCAGGCCACCTCCTTTGTCCTTTATCATGAGCTCGACTCTGCTTCATCGCAACTTCTGTTGCCTTTTACATTAATCATGCAATCACAAACAAATACGAATTGCCTTCAGTTTATCATGCAATGAGTTTAACAATCAAAACAAACTTTTCGAGACTAACTATCAAGGTGCATTATCTGCCATTTGGAATATTCTTTACCATTTCAAGATCTTTTTTTTATTATTAATGGATTCATGGTCACTTTTGAATAGCAACCAATGCTAAAAACCATTAAGAATAGCTTTGCAATTACTTTGCAACGCAATTACTTTGCAACGGCCCTGGCAAGTTTTATTTCGAAAAACGCAAGAAATCTACTTTAATCAATCTCTTGAGAAGAAAATCATCATATTAGAATGATTTCTGGAGGATCGTGTGACACTGACTGAAGACAGCTTTGATCACATGAATAAATTACATTTTAAAATATAATTTTTTTAATTGCAATAATATTCAAAATATGACTAATGATAATATCATAATATCAAATGATTGCAGCCTTAAGCCACAAGTGAATTCTTTTAAAAAAAACATTTGAAATCAACCTGACCCTAAACTTCTGAAAGGTAGTGTTAATTATTAAACTAGAATAATAAATTCTGCAAAATTAACTAATGCTATTTAATTTAACCTTGCTGTAAAATGGTACCATATTAATATTCAAACGTTCTCCCATTTATGCACTTAGTCTTTTATCTGCATCACTTAACTTCAAAAAAAGAAAAATCAAGTAAAAAAGTTATTGCACATGCTTTTTTGCATGGTTTCTGACTTTATACATCCCAAGTTGTTATTTTTCAATGTTGGACCAAATTCGTGGAATTCAAGTTAAACTCGAATCGTACGCATGGTATAGAAACGAGGCCTTAAAACCAGCAAAGCAACAGCAGCACCAGACTGAACTCGGGCCGTTCTCTTTTGCATCTACTTGATACCTTGTTTACTTTGCATTTAGCAGATGCTTTATATTCAGAACTACTAGCAGGAAGTCTCAGCGGAGCAGCCTGAGGTTAAGAGCCCTCGGCACGAACACAAAAGAGAAACGGCAGGACCAAGATCACGCTAATTCTCCAGTTCACAGGTCACGACTACCTAAGACCCGCTTTGGTGTTAGCAGCTTTGTTATTTCATTAAAGGAGTTTTGGGAATAAAAATACACTCTTATGTTCGACCTGTGGTCTACCTCTTAGATGTGCTCATGTCCACAGGCTCGTCGCTGGTCTGGACCTCCACCTTGATGGTGGCCTTCACCTCCCCAGCCCGCAGCATGTTAGCCATCTTGTTGGCCTGTTCACTTTTGGTCTTCAGTCCATCTACAGCTCCCAGTTCTCCTCTCTCCAGCTTGACCTTCTTCAAGTCGGCCTCCGAAGCAGGGGCATCTCGCTCCAGAGCCCGCTTCTGACTACGAGTCTGACGCACCGCCTCTTCCGACATCTTCTCACCTGTAAAACAACATCACAGAGTCAAGCATATTCAGACTATTATATTATATAGTGTCATTTGTCTTAATGACAAATAATATGTACACACAAGTGCTAAACCAAATGAATGCATATTTTACACAATATTTGGTCAATTCACAATTATGCTTTTTTTCAACAATATTGATAAACTTAGTAAATGATAATATGTAGAGAGCCTGAAAATATGCGTTTTAAGTGGCATTAACACAGGATGTGAACTGGATAATTTGATGCCAATAATCTAAAAATTGACTAAAACTATACAATACAATGACCAAAAACAATATCAATATACATGTATATGATTCATGATTTTCCCATTTGTAGAGATTGAACTCACAACTTACAGGTGAAAAAATATTTTAGAGTAGAAATGTATATTTTCACTTTAGAAAAATCCTTTTTGTTTTTAAACCATGCATTTCCAAGCCTGGAAACTACAATTTCCAATATTTCCACCAGGATTCTTAGGAACATCAAGTCTAAGTATGTAACAAAACACTCCTTTTTCTTGATGCGTCAACTTTAAACTTGTTTGAAAAATCATTTAAAACAATTAAATTGGTCATGTGACTTTAAAGAGATTTATAATGTCGTCTATTTCCAATAAATGCTGTTCTTTTGAACTTTGAAATCTATCACTAATACAACATTATACCATATCAAGGACCCAGATTTCACTCTAGGACATGAAATAATTTTGGTACTGACAGCCAAGAATTCAACACATGAAACATCAAACCATGTTTATCTCACTGATCCCATATTGAAAAACAGAATAAAATGATATAAAAGGAATAAATAGGCCTATGCACAAAATTTATTTCACCTAATTAACAAAACAAGTAGTATATGCTGAGTTCCGGTTCATGTTTGTGACGCGCTCCACAAAAAAGAAAAACGAGACAGCGGAAAGCACATCCTGTTTGTTTTGTTTATTTTACAAAAGCATATGGTTTTGTTTTTATTGTGAGATTAATACACAAATAAAAGTCCATTTAATTTCGAATGGTGTCTTACTTTATCCATATGACCATAAATGACGGATGCCTCACGCGCACAACTTATCAGTTCTAGCAGTGCTAACTTGACATCGCCGGCTGTACATTATCAAAATAAAATAGTCAACCAAACATATAAAAAGTTACACTGTGCTCAATTTAAATTAGTACATTAATACTTTATATTATAAATTAATACTAAATTAGTCCTCAGTACAATCTGTGCATGTGAAGGATGATGTTTTATGTCGATACTAATACGCGAGTGAGGTACAAAGCCTAGTTTCCATAATAAATAAGTTAACCATCCAAACAAATCGCGAATGTAAGCATTTGGATTTGTGCTGAATGAGAGAGGCTACGTGAGCCCAACGCCGGTTTCAGTTTTACTTTAAATAAATTAGTTTTGGCTTAAGTTTATATAGCCACTTACATTTTTCATTCTTGTTCTATTCTGAATACCGCTAAATTTAAATGATTTTTTTCTGGAGTGAGGGGAGCTTAAATTCCCTATCATAATGTTTATAAAGTTTGTAAACATTTCGCTTTATTTACCAGTATTTTACATTATTTCTGAATGTAATAATAAAATGTGACGTGTGTATTTTTTAACCATGCAGCCTTGAAAGAATACTTTAAAAATGACTTGAATTACTTTTTAAATCATTAAAGGTGAACTAAGTAACTTTTTTACCTTAACCGAACAGCTTCGGAGTCATTGGAATAGTTATATGACTTTTTTCGTGTTGAATGGTGGTCGTCTCGCACCCCCCAAGCGCCTGTGAGCGGAAAAACCACCCTTGCAACTTTGAGCCGGCGGGCCGCTGGCCGCAGCGTCAGGATGTATCACGTGATATCAGGTCTCGCGATGTAACGAATTGCTTTACGCCCAAAAAAAATCTGCTAAAATTATGTCATTATTGCGCTCCCTCACGCTGTTCGAACCCGAATGAAGAAGACGTTTTAAAGAATGTCCCGTCTGCTTTGATGTCGTTGATCTATTAGCCTCTGGTATCTGAGAGTCGCCAACGAGTTTTTCAACAGTGTTGTCAAATATCTATTCCGAAGCTGTAGGTGGAGCTATAGAGAGAAACCTGTGAGCAAAAAGCGAGAATACAGCGAAGAAATTCCCAAAACTGCATAGCCCTGCTTTAAATAGGAATGCACCATTATTAAAATTTACCGATAACGATAACCAATAATTCTTTATATTTGAAAGTCGACAACCGATATATTGTCCGATAAATCAAAATCCTAGTTTCTATTTTATTTTTGAGAGCCTGATTTAAAAAAAAAAGTCACACCATTAAAAGCCATGACCCAAACACAATTATGATCTCATTATAATTGTATGTAGCCTATATGACAGACATGCGCTGCACTTAACCTTATTTTCCTTTTTGAAGTGATTTTAATCATATTTCAAGCAATTCAAAACCATCATGGCGAACAGTGCGCATCTGAAGTGTCTCAGCTGAAGGAAATAATCCATTATTTATCAGCTTTAAAATATCAGCCAAATGTTCTTACCGCGCCGATATCGATAACATTAAAAACGAACATATATCGGCCACCATATCGGTATTGGCCGATATATGTTCGTTTTTAATGTTATCGATATCGGCCCGGTAAGAACATTTGGCTGATATTTTAAAGCTGATAAATAATGGATATCGTGCATCCCTACCATTTAACATAGTATTAATTGGTCAAAATTATTACTGTTATCATGCTCATGATTAACTGACCAGTTAATCATGAGCATCCCTAACTTTAAACGATTACTTGCATTTGACATGGTTTTTCCTTGTTAATCCTTTCAGAACAGATCTGCACCCCTATTTTGGGTCACGACCGGTCGAGAATTACAGGTATATGATGATGTTTGTAGTACCTGAGCAAGACAACTCAAATAACAGTTTTTAAAGTGCCATTTCTTAAAGAGAGGCCACAGAAGCAAAGCCCACAAACAGGAAAGACAAATCGCACCAAGCAGAAGCCTGAATTGTGCTAGGCCGTGAGCATTAAAACATGCATTCAAACCCCAACAGCCACTTTACAGGAAGCAAATCCATCATTTGGGAACATCAAGGCACATATACGAAACGTGCCGACCTACCTGTCTTACATATGATATCAGCCATCTGATAGCAAGACAGCTGACTCAACACCCAGGCCTGCTCTCATCTGCCATGACATCACTAGGGCTCCACATGACCCTTCCCAAGATTCCATGGGACACATAAAGCATTTCCCCTGAAAACCAGTTTGAACCGGTTGGTGGACGCAGCCGAGAGACTGAAGCAGGTTTTTAACCCCTTCAGAGACTGACTGGCAGCGAATGCGGCCACACAGACGCAGGAGTTTTGCCAGTGGGGGGAAGGGCCGCACGCATTCCAAAACACAAGTCTTTCAGAGATGAGGAGGAAGTGTCCGCCCCTTTGTTGCTCGCAAAATAACAACCGCCACAGTGGTCTCGACAATAAAGGTAGTCAATAAACCAAACGACTTTAAGAGCACATTTGATCATGTTGATCCAAACAAGCTTATGCAAACTGCAGGATAATCTTAATCCTTGAAATTGAAAGAGTTTCGGTGTCTCGTGATCCATGACTTTCACATTTGTTTGTGGTTATCAAACAAGGATTTTTAGAGATAGCACTCACAAGTTATAGGTGATGAAATATTTTAGAGTAGAAACTTATATATTCATAACAGGTACTTTTTCCAAGGCTTTATTAGGCCTGGGAACCACAGTTCCAGAACATCAAAGCTAAAGTACGTAACAAAAAAAATCATTTTTATTGATGTATCAACTTTAAACAACTTTTCCATCATGAATTGCTTTACTGGACAGCACTGAATTGGCCAGTAATTGAATAATCCGATCATTAAAATGCTAATAAAAGTAAATGATCCTTTTCTTACAACACTATGGTGGTCTTGAGTCAAACTTGCTCAAAACTAATGAAATAACTGATAGTAAAGATATTTATATTGTTACTTTAAATAAACACTGAATCTTAAAATAAACTGTATCACGGTTTCCACAAAAATATTAAGCAGCACAACTGTTTTAACATTAATGCTGAAACATTGATGCTGAAAATTCGGCTTTGATCACAGGAATAAATTGCATTTTAAAATATATTGAAATAGAAAATATTTCACATTATTACTGTTTGTACTGTATTTAGATCAAATAAATGCAGCCTTGTTGAACAGAAGAGAAATTATATTACAACCGTATTAAGTAACTGTACTGTTCCCCATCGAGTTATTTTTGGTGAAATAAACAGTTGTTTGTCCTGAAAGTTATACTGAGGGAAGTTCCTATTAATACACTTTAAAAATACTGAATTAGCTTTTAAATCAACTCTCGATTTGAATCAATTCCCTGTCTAAGATCCACACTAACGTTTAAAGTAGCTTCTGGTCAATATATTTTTTGGGGGGTGGGGGGGGGGTGGGGGGTCACAGATATAATCGTCCATGTAAATGAACACTAGACAGGGCTCATAAAAGTAGGTCACCAAACCTGTCAATGTATACTGTCAGTTAGAAATGCAGTCAGCCGAGCCCATTGCACAATCACATGTCCATCAGCAAGAAAATCATTAGCTTAAAGAAGTCTTTGCTGTCCATAATAAACATATGACAGTAAAGAGACTTTTTAAAGTACATACTAAATCCCAAATGATCTCCAACTAAGACAAAGTGAAGCTGTAAAAAAAAAAAAAGAGAAGCATTTCACCACTTAATGTCATACTGAGAACCGGACTGCCATGTTTTCATACTGAGCGACCAGTTGAGTCATACACAAGCCACTTGTTCTGGTTAGGAAATGGATGCTTGTCGCTAAAGCTGCAGACACGTGGCTTGCACAGCCTCATGGGAAGCGGATGGCATCATGTATATGCAACACTCACGCCTCTACCACAACAAGTTTTGAAATGGAGAATCCAAACCCTTTTTTAAAAAGAATCAAAGGTTGTCAACCTACACATTTTCCTCACTTTCATATAACCGAAGCTTAAAACGAACCACAGTGTGACGCTAGACAGGAAGCTTAATATTTTAATATCAACAAACAGTTTGCAGAGGATTATTTATATATCAGTGTTTGGGTTTTACTAATCGGATTGAGACGTCATGTAAAACCACTTGCCACATAAAGGTTTTAGCATTTGTTTGTTTAATAACAATTACACTGAGGAAATACTCAAATCTCGGTGACGTCTGCATTCGATAAAGCATAAACAGCGGTGTATTGGATTGTCTTGAGCTGTGTGAAAAACATGTCTGTTCATGCAACGCCACGACGAGCTGGGAGCGCGGTGACTATCCTCACGGGGTCGTCTGATGTAATGACTGCCCTTAGGGCGCAGGCCGAGCAAGACAATAGGAGGCATCGCTAGTGCTATACAACAACACAGCATGGCGGCAACACAACCCAAACTGGATCGGTACATCCAGCTGGTCAACTATAAGGACGACCCGCTGGCCCAGAAGAGACGAAATTGTCACTTGACCAACTGCAACTTTGCACGTTTGATTTTCTGTGACAAATTCGGCTTGTGGACCTTATTAAACTTGTCATCCAGGTAAAATGATCAAGCTGGTTGACATCGCAAGAATGACCTGTCATAGCATCAATAAGAATAGGCTAAAATATAAAATATATAAATAATTTAAATTTTATTTTAAAATAATAAATAAATACATTTAAATAAAAATATATTCTTTGTAAAGTATATGTGAAAAATTTATAAAAAAAATATTTAATATAAAATCCTTTCGGCCTGGTTTCAGAGACAGGGTTTAGATTGAGCCAGGATTTAGTTCAATTAGGACATTTAAGTGGCTTTTATAAACGTGCCTTAGAAAAAAACATTATTGGTGTGCATCTTGAGACATAAACTCACATATTTTAAGATATGTCAGTGCAAGCTGCTTTCAGTTAAAGCAACTCAAACATGCATTTTAGTCTGAGACTGTGTAGGTGACGTATGTGTGTGTTGCAAAACAAGTTGAAATCTGAGCTACTGTTATTAAATCCTTATCAAATTACTACGAATTTAATGGATTCAAATCAAGTTTAATGATGCATGAATATGCAAATTAGCCCCACTCGGTCCACTTTACTGTAGTAAATGCTGCACAATGGCAAGTGGAAATACTGGTTTAATTCAGCCATGTATGTTTGAAACAAACTGATTCAGAAGAAGAAGTGGAAGAGTGAATTATACAGGCTCGTCTACAAGTCAACATATCAGAATGGTAATGTGTTTTATGTATTGCTCTCTACAAAGTCGTACACATAACGGTAGGGCTGGGCGATATGGCCCAAAAAAATTATCACGATAATTTTTTTTTATATCAGTCGATATCGATAATTATTACGATAAATGTCAAATCTTTATTTCTTTCAAGTTTAAAGGCAGATTTTTGCTCTTAAGTGAAAGTTGTAGAAACCAATGCGTTAATTGTGGTTTTAAACTACTCTTTATTGTCAGAACATATCATGACAAACACTTGCCAAACAGGTGCACATTTCACACATCTGAGGTAGAACATTCAAACTTTTGTCATTTTTCCTTAACAAAATAAATATCTTAATAGAAAAATGAATTACTTAGTTTCTGCATGTGTAATTTTTATTTGGTAAAATGTAATATTCTGACTGTTTGAGTTTTATTAAAATTAACCATTGGTCATCCAGTATCATGCATTTAGATCATGATAACCACTTAATCATGGCAAAATATAACTTTATGGTTTCTACAGTATTTGTATGAAAAACAGTAGCCTAAATACATTATTAAATACTGTAATTATATTCCATTAGTCCTTTAATACATTATCTACATTAATAATATAACACAATTCAATATGTATATCCCAAATTTCATGGTGCAGTTAATATTACTAGGCTATCATTACAGTAAATCCATGGTAAATGATGGGAATTTGTAGACGGAAAAGCCTTCTGACTGTATCGTTGCGCACAGTGTTTCTCCTGTTTGTCAGCGCTGTTTCATCTGCCTTTAAACTGGTTTAAATCACGGAGACATTTGTGTTCTTCGCTGAATTCAAGCGCTTCTCACTGGATCTCGTGAGCGAGACCGATCAGAGTAAACGCATCTGCACTAGTGAGTTTGCGCTGCGCTGCCGTTTGGACTTTGAGCCGAGTGGATAAATGGTCCGTGTGGCACGCGGTTCAAATGAGTTTCGTTCCGCTTTTGGCGCATAAACATTATCGAACATTTATCGAACTCTTGATATCGTTTTATCGAGAAAAATTATATCGCGATAATTATCGTTATCGTTTTAATCGCCCATCCCTACATAACGGTAATTAATATGATTAGCCTTTTGCTTGACTACGTTATCAAACAGCTAATAACGTGTTGCTAATATTACACAAACCATGTTCTCGTTCGCCATTTCAGAGTAAGACAGCTGCCTTCTAAAAATCAGTATCCTTACTGTACGTTCACACCGCCGCCGACTTGAGCTGCAAAGAAGCTCTGGCCGCCCTGTCAAGGACGCTTGTCAAAAAAGTACGGGGAAGTTTGTTGACGCTTTGGCCGCTCTGAAGTCTGTGTCACACCATGAAATGTAAACAAACAAAAAAAAAAGCAATACATTGACACTAGGAACCTTTTATAATGACAGCATTTTTATAACCGATTTGGTCGGGAAAAAAAATATTTATAATATGCGCGAGGGAGAGAGAGCGAGACGTAATTGTTTGAAGACGGTGAAGGTGAGTGTGCGCGCGCGGCCGGGGCTCTCTCTCTTTTGTAACTGGTCCCTATATGAAAATTACGTCATATCATAAATTATAGGAAACCCAGCAACAGCGATTATCAGTTTCTCCTCCATTTTCTCGGAACTAATGTTTTGGTAGGAACGAAAGTTTACATCGTATGTTTCTCCGGAATCAGCCAGCGCGAAGGACGTCTATATTCCGATTGGTTGCTGGCGTTTGCCGCTGCTTGCCGCTGAACCGCGTCATAGCTCATTACCATAAAGTTGAGATACTTTCAACTTTCTGATTGACGCTCAAAACGCCCAAAACGCGACGCCGATGGATTTGACGCTCCTTGCAGCTGAGAGAAGCCAGCTTCCATTGAAAATGAATGACTTCCGGCAACTTTGGAAGCTCAAGTCGGCGGCGGTGTGAACGTACAGTTAGAAACGCTTTGAACCACAAAAGGCATATAGTTCATTATAACAGTGTAATATAAATCATATACATAACCTATTTTTCAAATCAGCAGAAAAATATACCGAGATAACCTGGCTTCTCTTAGCACTCCCCTGCTTCAGAGCATCACATTAAATGAAATGCTAAAGCTCGGCCCATACGTTGACGGGATTGGTTACAACATATTTGTGACGTAGAGAACCAGGGCGTTTTCAAACCGCGTTTTTGAGACTGTCTTTGGTTCACTGCAGTTTTAAGGAGAAAATACTCAGCAATGGTGTTGACTAATGAATGTGCACATGGTTTGTCTTAAAGCATATTAAAAACAACAGACACATAAACCACATTAAAAACTTGATTTTCATTTTTCACCACAGGCCTTTAACTATAGTATGAGTGATATAATCAATGCTCAAGTTAGAAAAAACACCACAACAGGTCACCTTAAACAGAGATGAGAACCAAGACACAGGCCAAACTGCACAGGATTATCGTGCCTAAGTCTAAGAGCTTCCTGGACAGTAGAGTTGCTTTAACAGAGCTTGTCCAGTTCAGAAGGACTTCCTGATTGAGTCACCAACACATTTCTAAAAAACCAATTAGATAAGCACTGAAAAACAAAGTTCCAGGTAAGTCTAACGTACTACAGATGTTCCTCTGGATCTCTAACAACTAGCTCATCTTGTCATCCAACAATGGCGAAGTGGCTGCCAAGAGGGTTGAGCCAAAGATGCCTCTGTCGTCTCCAGTCCTGCATATCAAGGGTTAAGCCCTGCCATTTTAACACCACAGACAGATCAGGCCACGAGGGTGTTACCTAACAAAATGGACGTTGTTAACCCTGTATCTGCTGGAAGATCCACCTGGCGTGCCCCCTAACAACAGGACGACACAGAAAGAAAGTAAACCCGATTGCTTTTCATGTGGGCACAAGAATAACTTGTGCTGTAAGAACAGTCGTGAGCAGCCACCCCCTCTCTCTACACACACACACACACACACACACACACGCACGCACGCGCATTTACCCATCCCCCACTGTGATCTCAAACAGACTAGAGTGCAAATGTACACTGACGCACACACATTTACAATACTGGTCTTCAGATCAGTTAGCTATAGTCAAATTGGTAGATAAGAATAACCACCACTGGGGCACCAAAGTGCGTTAAAATTTCCAGTAATTACTGGGGACTGTCACAACCAATGACTTGTTGATTAGTGAGGTCAACTTGTATTTATTTAACTTCAATATTTTAAATTAGCATGCTAAAAGATAGTCAAACCATTTCAGAAAAGTCATATTTGACTGGGTTAAATCCCTTTCAAAGCACGACTGCTATAGCCACAGCCAAACACATTCAAACAGATGTTTTTTTGAACATCCTGTCATGAGTGTTGCATTTTTAAGATGGTGCGTCAATAAACAGTAATCTTATGGTGCGTCAAGTAAAAAAGTATCTTTTTAAAAACTTTTAAAAGGCACAAAATACTTATTTTTTAAACGCCCCCTAAGAAACATCCAATACAAAAGAATACTTTTGGAAAAGTTGCACCCTTGATGTTGCTATAGCCAAACACATTCAATCAAATGTCATTTTAGCCAGCACAACCAACTTTTTTTTTTTTTAATGCTCGCTAGCTGTTTTTGAATACAAAAAGAGCATGTTATGTAGACGCCCCGTAAGAAATGCATCTGAGTGGGATTGGACAAACACACCAACCTAATTAAGTGTGGTTTATTATGCATGTCAGAAGACACAAAAACTCTCTTGGAAATACATCCCTCTTGAGCACCATTGCTACACCCAAACAAATTAAAACCGGTTTTGTTGCTGAACGTCCCAGCATGAATGCTGTGTTTGTTTTCAAATGGGGTGCCAACTTTTAAAGGGGTCTTATTATGCCCTTATACTAAGTCTTGATTTTGTTTTTGGGGTGTACTAGAATATGTTTTCATGCTTGATTGTTAAAAAAACACATTATTTTCCACAAATTTTACATTATTACAGCTCCTCTCTCCCCTATCTGGCTCGAACGCATTGTTAGATGAAGCTCCTCCTTCCGAAATGAGCTGTGATTGGTTAGCTGGCCCAGTGTGTAGTGATTGGCAGCGCTTAGCACATTCGAGAAATGTCCCACCCCTTCATAACTGCGAGCTCTACTCAGATGTAAATATTAATGATGGTGTCAATTTCAAAATCATGGATAATTTTCTTAGGGGGCTTACAAAAACTAAAGTAAACACAACATCAATACTGTAATGTTAATTAGCAGGCTAGCAGAAGCAAAGCTTTGCCCTTCTTTTATATCATAGCTATCATAGCAACTACATAAAGCTTATGATTAGACCTGTTAATAGAAAACACAACTACAAATAATAAGACATACTTACAAGTTGTGATCCATAAACAAGATTGTCCAGACAAAATGGGAACGGCTACGTCTTTCAGGAGAAGCTTTTGTGCGTATAGCCTTTATTGTACTCTCTTCTGGAAGCTGTTCTCCGTAAAATGTGCAGCGCAAAGACAAACATTGAGGTGATAATGTTCAGGAACAGTGTTAAAAATAAATGTTAACCTCTCTACGTTAGTCAGCCTTAGGACAAACTTTATCCGGGGTGTAAAAAACAGTGACAACAACTCTTCCTTTTCTCTAAAGCAGCCCAACATGGCCTCAACCCCTTTGTTGTGTGTTCCCTGGGGGCAGAGTTTATGTTAATATTAGGGTTTGTGATGTTTGTTGTAGTCCATAAAGCGATTTCTGTAAAAGAAAATATCTCCCTTTGCATTGAACTTTGATTGGAATCACTTCAAAAGGGGAAAGTGACCACTTCAAAAAGATGTCTTGATGCCAAATTCTGATTTGTTGCCTTTGACCATCCGTTTACACGTTCTTTCAATTGTGTCCCATATTCGATTCATGCGTTTACACTCGCCATACTATCTGAAACATTGTGCATGCTTAAAGGGTTAAATTCTCTTGCACAGATGGACGAACGCGAAATATGATTGATGCTAGCTCTGCGATATGCGAAGTTCGGAGGAGGATGCAAAGTGCCATGATTGCAGCCTGTGCATATGCTTCAGTTATTGTGAGCGAGAGAGATGTCAGGACTGGTGGGAGCATATTGTGGTAGGCTTTAACAAGGAGCAGTGGGTCCAAAATTTTAGGATGAGATCTGATATGTTGTGTCAACGTTTGTCCACATTCCTATCCTACAACGACACAACGTTTCGTCGAGCCATCCGTCCCTTTGCAGATGCGCATCAGGGTTGCTCTCGTCATTAAACCTCGGAGACGTAGCCTAATGCTTCCGAAAATCCGATCTGCCTGTTTACATGACAGTCACATTGGCACATATCTGATTTATATCTGATTTATTTCCACATATGGACATTCAGGTATTCAGGCCTGAAACCGATCTCGAAATATCCGAATGCATGCGTTTTTTTCCTGTTTACACGGTCGGAATTGGGTCACATTTCAATGACATTTCAATGAGGCTAGATACATTTTTTATGAGAACATTGTAATTGTGTGCTTGGGACATGGCTTTTAATTGCAAGTTTTTGTAATCAGGCTCTCAAAAATTCTATACAAATTTGGATTTAGATTTATCAGCCAATATATCGGTTTTCGGCTTTCCAATATAAAGAATTATCGGTTATCGTATTACCCAAAATGTTCATATCAGTGCATCCCTAATTAGTATGCAAAAAGACATTAAACCTTCTGGGAAAAATTGTGTCTAAGTTCAATTCCCTTTAAGCGCTGTCGCATAACACATTCAGACTAATGTTTTTCTAATGTTTCTAAACTTTTAACGCAAACCAGCTCAATTATATATTATTATTAAGACTAGTTAAAGCTAATCAACAATTGTAGGTCTATGACAGCCATTTGATCGTTACAAATCCAGGATGTATGAACAAATCCATAGGGACAAGTTCACCTTCATAATCCCAGTGTCAAACTTAACTAATCGGCTGAAGACTTAAACTTAGATTGAAGCACTTATTTTGAATGGCAGCCGGATTCTGCAGTTAATCTCTTTGGTCTGTCGGGCCGAGAGCCAGATCTACAAGAACTGACAGAGGAAACAAGTGGATAGGCTTGGTCTGATCTTGAAAACTTCTGCACTGCTACATTTTGATCAAATATTGAAGCGTATTACCCCAGACATGATTCTTAACTTCGCAACTGCATCTTAATTTGTGGTGTACATGGTATCATACCACAGATCATGCAGCTTGATGAGGAGAGGTGTGCTAAAACTTTTCCAAGTGATCAGATTTACAATTTGCATAATAAGACGGGCAACAAAAACCCAAAATTACATTGACGGAGGGACCCAAGCCATATCTAGGACAAGAAAATCATCGCTGACATCTCTTCTGCGCTTGGGCAAAATGCACATATAGGGGAAAACAAACAAGCCCCAATGTGTCCGAGGTGTGCGAGGACCCATAAGTCTTCACTCCTGGATGAATACCTTAATGGTGTATTCATGTCACTACGGCACACAGAGAGTTCCAGAGTTGCCGCGTCAGCAAAGTCCAGCTTTGACACACAGTGGAAAATACTACTGGAGAAACTCTAGAAAAACACAGAATTAGCTTCTTGGTTCAAACCAAGCCCCCTTCCTACACAACTCAATGAACTGGGGGGGAAAAAAACACCTCTGATGCATAAATGTGTAGTTTATTAATCAAGACAACTTAATTTTCCTCTTCTCTTCCAAAAATGATTACCACTTGATTTTGAACTTCAAGAACTTGAATTCACTTGCCTTGATTTACAGTCACAGACTTTTTACCATTACTATGGGCTCTACTAAACCTTCTTTGGGCAGTAGTAGTAGCCTAGTAGTAGAAGTAGAAATGTTACTGCCATGTCAGCAGCTGAGGCTATTTTCATGGCAAGAGCCGAGTTACAAGTTATAGCCTACAGGAGTTGCAGAAATACAATAACAAAAATAACAAAAAACTAAACAAAAGATAGAGAAATTCAGCAGTTGTGTTTTACATTTAGATATAAAACTTTTTTCTGGCAAATTCTTACTAAACAAGTCCTTAAGTAAGCTTAAACTGCCTGTGTAAAACTAAATGATCAGAATTAGAAGCAAAACTAATTAAATTATTTGCATTTATAGCTAAACTCTTACATGGAGGGGTTTAAATGACAGTAACATGAAAACATACATTTTAACAAATAAACTAATTAAGGGTGTTACACATTTTTTTTTAAATAGCTTTTTACACCAATTTTTCATGCTTTTGCTCGGGCAACAGTAATGCTATGTTAAAGTTAACCTAATTTCTGCACGACCAAACCATTATCACTGGTCATTCCAACAACTCTATACATGAAACTTTGAATTATCAGGTTTTGGCAAAAACGTAAACACACCTCCGTAAACCAAATAAGCCACAAGAACTCTTGTTTCTGCATATTAAATTGGGATATGAGAAAGTATTTAAACGTAAAAGTATGTAATTACACACCTGTTGACGTATACTGTTGATATACATTAACGGTATACTGTATATGATTTAACTTACAAAATACAAATAGTCAGAAACTCAAAATAGGTTTTGTTCAAATTCATAGTACGTAATTCAAGTAAGTAACTGTTTGAGTTTCAGCTTCAGGAAATTATAATTATGAACTATGCCCAATAATAATAATTATTTATTTTATTTTTTTACACAATAACAATAACCAAATGATAAAATATGCACAAAAGAAAAACACTATTTCCAAACTGTGCCAATTCAAAACTGTAATGTCTGTGAAATGAAAAAGATATATTCAGATCTATTTACTATTAATTGACAAGTAATAAATCGTTAATAGTAAGTAATAGACAAGTTCATTTCATAATTCCATTTTTATGAACCCTGCAAAATGGTGGCGATTTCCAAGAAAACCAGCGAGCAACCCCTACACAAAACAACACCTTACTGATAATGACAGTCAGCTGAAAGTGAAACGCTCAAACTGTAGCTAACACAATGGCATGTACTTTTGGTCTATATTCTAGCCAAGACAGAAGAGTCTTTCAAAAAAATAGTAGAATAAAAAAGTCAAATGTAGCCACATCAGTCGGAATAAATTGGCCATATCCGATTGAAATTTCATTCGGATTGTATGGGGTGGTTTAAACCTTTTCTAATCTGATTGAGAGGACATGTAAACACTTGATCAGGTTAAAAACCGAAACTGGAAAGTACTGCGTATGTGCAATGTTGTGGAAATGGCGTAATGACATATGTCACACGTAATGAGCTATTGTTGTATTAAGTGTAATTCTAAAATGTCCCTCTAATCATCGTCTGTGAAGTGGAGCAGGACAACGTCCCACCAGTCCTTTCGGACTCTCATTGGGCAATGGGAATTTTTACTGCTTGATAAATATAAGCAGCACGACAAACTGTCTCGTGTGTTTGTCGTCTCCTAATAAAGATCCACAATATGCGTAAACAGCGGGAAACTGTTATATTAACGTTATATATTTATATTCATGCAGTGTGTGCATTTTGAAAAATCAATTCCGCTTTGAAGCTTGAGACAAACACACACATCAACCCAATCACTTCGAATTCATCAATACATGTAAACGCTCTGGTGTGTCCTTCATATTACACATCTATAAGTCTCCAGCTCTCTTCCCCTGACTTTCCTAATATCACGTTATCAGGAAGTTGAGGTAAAACAGTAAAAAGATCTCACTAGATTGCAGTGGCCATGTATCAGTCTCCAGCCCTTCCTGTTTACCAGCAGCCACCATCTCAGATACAGCAGCTCTGGTGTGTTTCTCAGGTACTGATGAATGGATCCCAGCCCTCATTTCTGCTAAATATACATGGAAACAAAACTATTATTTTTCAACAAGTCTGTTATGGAGGAGAAGCCCACTGGTATTCAGGCTTGTCCTTGGCATGGCATGAGATTGAGAGACATGCCTACTACAACTCACATGAGAGGTGCAAAGTGGCTTAACTGGTTGCCTAATAGACACTCAACATGGTACGCAAGGATTCGACAACACCCCGCGCACAACGACAGGAGAACATTGGGAAATGCTGTGTGGCAGGGCTGAAATCAAAGCATTTGCTAATGTTTTTTTTAATGTACTATGATTATATTTGTTGGTTTCTTGTGACACTAAATTAGTCCCACCCTATTTATTTACAAAAAGCCACCTCAAGTTATCCTTCAGACAAAACATCTTAAGCCGCCACACCCATGAAGGCCAACCTTGAACAACACCTCTGCTCCACCATGAGAAACGGCACAAGTATTTCGGCATGATCATGATATCATCCGATATACATCATCAGAGCTGACGGTCAGTTACACTTTTACACAAGTCCAAAGTCTCAGAATTGAAACAACTGGCATTTTATAACCAACACAGATGCTTAAATTCATCTTGGGACAGTTGGTGTATGTTTACTGGATTTAAATATTAGAACATAATTACAGGTGTGCACGTAAACAAAACAAAATCCTTTATGCTGTATTTCATATAGTGTATATATATATATATATTTTTTTTTTTTTTTTATTCTATTATATTTTAATATATATATATATATATATATTATATATAATTAAAACTGAAATATATTCTTCTGATCAAAAGCTGAATTTTCAGCATCTTTACTCCAGTCTTCAGTGTCACATGATCCTTCAGAAATCATTCTAATATGCTGATTTGCTGCTCAAGAAACATTTCTTATTATTACCAATGTTGAAAACCTATTGATTAATATTTCCGAGGAAACGGTGATACCTTTTTTCATGATTCTTTATGGCTTAGAAAGTTCAAAACAACAGCATTTATTTGAAATGGAAATCTTTTGTGACATTATCAGTGCCTTTACTGTCACTTTTGATCGATTTAATGTATCCTTGCAGAATAAAAGCATCAATTTCTTTCCTGACCTAAACCTCTTGAATGGTAGCGAGTAAATATAGTCTAAAACATCATATTAAGATGCGCTACATGAAACATCAATGGTAAAACAACTAGCCTATACTAGTGAAACTCTGAACCCTGACCTTGGTCTCAACCTCTGAACTAACGACTTACATGTTATTAGTCACAAATCTAACAGCGTAAACCAGGCAGACAACATTTTTTAAGCGGTACTATGATGGGAACACAATAAGCAGACCAACCCTTAAACTTTAACCCATTCAGACCCATTGAAACATCTAATAGCAGTGGACAGTGTAAAATAAAGTTCAGAGGGTCTTGGTTTCAACATGAGCACTTTTATATGGCTGGTGTAAATATCAAATGGCCAGTTTGCCCTCTCTGAAGAATTACGTCTGTGCCAAAGGTCCAGAAAAGGAAGCATGTAAAACATGGCATTATAGATACCACCATATTCAGTATATATTTAAAGGGTCAGTTATTAAAATAGTATTACGAGAGTTCTGTCTCATTTAAATCATAATCACGATACACAATGAAAACAGTCATTTGTGACCAGTGGGAAACCCAGAGACTCATTTTGATCACCTGTACTGTACTGTTAAAATTAACCAAAACAAAGTGAAAGTAAAATTGCCTTACAGTATTGCTTTATTGTTTTCAACTTTCTTGGGTCTTATTGACCAACAGAGCAATTTGAACCCTGTAGTTTCCCACTGGTTTCAATTGTGAACAGGAATTATACGCATACTTTCATAACTTTGAAAATTATAAAAAGTGGTTCATTGGGGTGTTCAACAAATAAACATGTCTAACGTACTTATCTGGAAGAATATGGGTTAATTCATTTAACTACCCACTTCTCTGTATTAATCCAATCCAATGGTCATAAACATCAATTTCTGACAGATAATCTAATGACTAAATCCAACATTTCTTAACTTGTGTTTTAAAAGGAGTTTGCTCAGTGGCAACAAACCAATTCTTGAATAAATAAGACCCCGGTGAGTTTAGTGCTGAGGAAGCAAAACTAGTTAGCTAACCCGGCTAACATCAGCTAATGCTGACTTACTCATCAAGTCCAATTAGCAGGCGAGCTAAATGAATAGTTTATATCCCCCAAACAGAAAACAATTGAGCAATTTCTTCTCTAAAGTTGATTATTATATCGCACTGTATCGGTATCGATATAGTTAGATGGAATCTGTCAAATTTATTTGATGAAATGGATGGTTAAGTTTGTAAATCCCCTGTTTAACTCAACAGTCCAGTTGCTAGCAAAGCTAATGTGAAGTCAAAACACCCTGAAACCCTCAAGTACCACTCAATCTCTCTTTAGAAGAACTTACTGAGAAGATGAAACGCTTATTGGTCTTCTGGGGGACCTCCACGCGTCTGGTTGTTGTTATTTACCCTAGTATTTTGGTGTAAAACTATCCCGGGGATCCCCTCACTGTCTATCTGCCCTGCCCGCTGCCGCTCCGGTCGCCAAATAAAGATCCTCGCTGCTGCTGCCTACACATGGACCCGAGACACCGCAGTGCGCATGCGCAGTGGCGCACTGGCCCACTGGCCCATATGAAGAAGGGATTTATATGAGGAAGAGCATCCAAACACCATAGTCACCATTACAAGTGTTTACTGAGGTAACCATAGTTTCAGATTAAATAGCTACTGTTGTATTCTGTTGAGTCCTCATACTTTTTTGTAAAGGCAATTTGGATGTCACGTCAGTCACATTTTTGGATATTTATCAATGACAACAAACCAAATGTATTTTTTTCTTATTATGCTACAAAAATAGTTCACGACTATAAAAAATGCAAAGCAAAATGAGAACTGTTAAAATATAATAATCTAGATCATGTTGTTTCAATAAAAGAACTCACCAACATATTACGAAGGACTGGCAAAATAAATAAATGTTTATATTTATAAAATACCTCCTAAATATCAATTGTACCATAACTTCCTCTTGCTATGATGTGATTGTAAATAAGAATTTTGATTTGAAGTGACTTAACTGATTAAATAAAGGCAAAAAAAAAAACCTTTTACAATTTAAACTTTTTTTCTCCAATTAAATTACATTAATCAGAATGGTGACACTTTACAATAAGGTTAATTACTACATTAGTTACCATGAACTAATAATGAACCACTTATACAGCATTTATTAATCTTTGTTAATTTCAACATTTACTAATACTTTATTAAAATCCTAATTAGTTAACATTAGTTAATCCACTGTGAACTAACATGAACTAACAATGGACAGCTGTATTTTTATTAACCAATGTTAACAAAGATTAGCAAATACCGTAACAAATGTATTGCTCATGGTTAGTTGTTAGTTAATACATGAACTTATGTTAACTAATGAACCTTATTGTAAAGTGGTGCATGAAGATCAGTCTTATTTTTAAAATGTCAAGACACAACTTTTACTCAGGTAGACCTAAATCAAATTGCTTCATGTTCAGTTCAGGTGTGGCAAAAGTTCAGGTGTGGCAAAAGATATTTGCTATTGAATCTTAAAAGCGATTCTAGAACACTCCAACATAATCTGGTCAATTTTACCAGACTTCATCTAATAACTTGTCAACTATTATTATCTCGTTCCAAACTGCATGAAAAAACAGTTGTGTTCCAACAGGGGGCGCTCTACGGCTCACAATATATATTTAATCTTTTAATCTATTAAATGTCACATATTAGTAACTGGCGTGCAAATTAAAATCCTCCGCACAAATATCAATAAAATATTAATAATAAAAAAAAAAATAATAATAAAAAACTGGACTGTAATTTGTCCATCCAAACCACAAGCGCTGAGAAAAGTAACAGAAACCACGTTGCAACGCAGTCTACGAAAAGCCGACTCAAACTAATAGTAATAATACCATAAAAGAAAAAAGTAATACCGTAACAGTCTTATACATGATGGTTGTATGTCTTATAAACATGTAAATCAAAATGTCCAATTCCGTATACATACCAAGTCCGTTAGCTTCCTGAATTAGTTTCCGCTTGCCTTGTTGAAGTGGAGTGTGACCCAGGTATAGCTCAGGGTCCGGGTGCAGCTCCGTGGGCTTCTTATCGACGAAATGAAACGAACACACGTAAACTCTCTTCGGAGGATTTTTTAATTTTAGAGCCGCGAGCCAAGCCTGTTTCCTCTCCACTTTCGTCGGCATACAGTGTAATGCATACGGCGCAGGGCACGGACATTCATCCCTGATTTTTTGGTGTTCAATGCATATATTTTCTTGAAAACCCTTGAGTTTTTTCGAGTTGTTGTGACAACCAGATACAGCACAGGTCGAACCGGAGCTCATTTTAAACTCAAGTTTGCTTGAATAAATAATAATAATTATTATTTTTAAAAGATTAGACGGACCGGAAGCAGAACACCGGCAAACGGAAATAGGGAGAAGTCGCATTGTTTTCCAAAACAAACTTTATTTTTATTTTGAGTGGTACAACATATAGCTACTTAGATGATAAAAACGTAAAATGTATAAATATTTAAAGCATTTAAAAAAGTTTAGAAGAGGTTTTACAAGTTGTTTTCTAAACTTTAATTTTACTTTCACTCCGTGGTCAGCTGTGGTTTGGACTTAGCCTACACTAAATCGTAGGCTATTTATCTTTTTTCATCCTAAAATGATTTTTCTAGTTTCACATTTTCAATGTCTACAAGTTTTATCATGAAGTAAAATGATCGCATAGCCTACTGTTGGTTATATGAGATTATATTATCCCTGGTTTCACAGACAAGGCTTAAACTAGTCTCAGACTAAAATGCATGTTTGAGCTGCACTGAAAGCAACTTGCACTGACATATATTAAAATATGTCTGTCATTGTTTTGTCTCAAGATGCACACCAGTAATGTTTCTAAGGCAAGTTAATAAAATACTGTCCTAATTAAGGCCTGATCCTGGCTTAATCTAAACCCTGTCTGTGAAACCGGGCCAATATTGCTAAAAGAATTCAGATCTGAGGCCTGTTGCATGAAGCTAGTTGAACAAACTCTGAGTTTCAGAGTAAGTTTAGAGTTGACAAACCCAATCCAACCTGGTTTAGATCAGGTTTAACGGGCTCACAACGCTTGGTATAAACGTTCTTTGTCAACTTCAGTCAACAGCCAATCACACGAAACATGGAGAGTGTCAGTTCGATTCACTTCTCTGTTGGAGATTAAAGGGTTAGTTCACCCAAAAATCTAAATTATCCCATAATTTACTCACCCTCAAGCCATCCTATATGACTTTATTCTTTCAGCCAAACACAATCTGAGTTATATTAAAAAATATCCTGGCTTAAAAAATATAATGGGAGTGAATAGATTTTGAAACCCAGAAAAGCGCATCCATCATAAAAGTAATCCATACTACTCCGGGGGGTTAATAAAGGCTTTCTGAAACGAAGCGATGCATTATTGTAAGAAAAATATCCATATTTATAACTTTATAAACTATAATCACTGGCTTCCGGTAACGGCCGCACACGAGTCTTGTTCCAGCGGAAGAGTGACCTCTGACCCGACATATGACAAACACGGAAGCGCAGAGGATAGAGCAAAACAAAACACCGGTCATGAATTATTAGAAGTCTAAAGCGAGAATTTCAAAAAAGAAATGTCCGAGGAGTTTGTTGCCCAGCCCTGTGTTAGTTTGAACCGTGAGAGGCGTCGAAACTTACGCTACTCCTACATCATATACGCCGGGTCAGAGGTCACTCTTCTGCCAGAACTAAACTCGCGTAGGCTACGACCGTTACCAAAAGCCAGTATGGATAAATATATTTGTCTTACAAAAACACATCGCTTCACTTCAGAAGGCCTTTATTAACCCCCTGGAGCCGTATGGATTACTTTTATGATGGATGGATGCGCTTTTTGGGCTTCAAAATCTCAGTTACCATTCACTCCCATTATAAAGCTTGGAAGAGCCAGGATATATTTTTTAATATAACTTCGATTGTGTTTGGCTGAAAGAAGAAAGACACACATAGGTGTCCATTTACACCTAGGATGGCTTGATAATTTACATTTTTGGGTGAACTAACACTAACCCTTTAAGTGATCATTATGAAAAAAATATCATGAAGTTAATGCATTTACAAGGCAGGAATAAACACTGCTGCTGTAGCGAAAGTTCTCTGAAATAATTCAAATCTGCTTTAATTTGGAGTGAGAGATACAGGGGGAGGGAGACATGTCATCAGATACATGTCACTTTACTCACAGCGGACTGGTCCAGTTTTGTTATGCGACCTCTAACCCAGAATAAAACTTACTTCGGAACAGGTTAGCCGTGTAGCGTAAGTTACAAACCAATCCACCTTCTTGAGGCCGAAAACCCAGAGTTTGCTCAAACTAATCTTGAACTTACCTGGGTAGAAACTGAAACCGGCTTTGTGCAACAGGCCACAGAATACACCCATAGATTGTTTGGATATCCAGTGACATCTACTGGTTGTTTTGAGGTATGACAGCTCATGATGAACAACCATACTATTTAACTATATGCAATTTCCAGCACTTTACTATGGTTTACTTTACAACCATATCTCAATTCTAAGACATAATTGGTGATGTGTATGGATATATATATATATATATATATATATATATATATATATATATATATACACTACCGTTCAAAAGTTTGGGGTCAGTAAGATTTTTTATGTTTTTAAAAGAAGTATCTTCTGCTCACCAAGGCTGCATTTATTTGATTAAAAATACAAACAAAAACAGTAATATTGTGAAATATTATTCCAATTTAAAACAGCTTTTTTCTATGTGAATATACAGTAAAGTGTAATTTATTCCTGTGATCAAAGCTGAATTTTCAGCATCATTACTCCAGTCTTCAGTGTCACATGATCCTTCAGAAATCATTCTAATATGATGATTTGATGCTCAAGAAACATTTATGATTATTATCAATGTTGAAAACAGTTATTTACCTTTTTATTTCATGATGCTATGATGAATAGAAAGTTCAAAAGAACAGCATTTATCTGAAATCTAAAGCTTTTGTAACATTAAACACTACCGTTCAAAAGTTTGGGGTCAGTAAGAATTTTAATTTTATTTTTGGATAATAAATCAATACTTTTATTCATCAAGGATGAGTTAAACTGATCAAAAGTTACAGTAAAGACATTTATAATGTTAGAAAATATTCTATTTTAAAGAAATGCTGCTCTTTTGAACTTTCTATTCATCAAAGAATTTTGGAAAAAAAATTGTACACAACTGTTTTCAACATTGATAATAATAGTGAATGTTTCTTGAGCATCAAATCATCATATTAGAATGATTTCTGAAGGATCATGTGACACTGAAGACTGGATGAGTAATGATGAGTAATGATGCTGAAAATTCAGCTTTGATCACAGGAATAAATTTCAGTTTATATATAAAAATATGTAATTTCTTAAGACACAAGAGAAGCAAGTTCAAAAATCATTAACCAGGAATTAGATGGCAGTATTAATTTTAAACTAACTTCATCAGTTATTATCCTATATTAAGTTTTTTACATGATGGGGTTTATTAAAGGCGTGTGTTACATCTTCAAGCGACATTAATAAGAGCCTAAAAGTTTAACAACAAGGATAAAAATAAAAAACAGTCAAACAAATCAATTACTAAACAATAAATATGTTTATTTTAGAATAACGCTTTATATTATTTGAATATACATAAAATAATACAATAATTCTGTTAATAATTATTATTACTAATAATTTTAGAAAATAGGCTATAGGTAGATAAAATATTTAATATGAAATACCATTGGAAACAAGCAACATACGTCCAATTATACGATTCCCAGTTTAATTATATATAGAATTGCTAATTACATTTCATTTTAAAGATTTTATTCGGGTTTTTAAATAATTCTTCAAATGATGACGTGCTTAAACACCCATTTCAAAACCACTAGGTGGCAGCAAAGGCTAGGGTATTCTTACAATGATTAGCAAATATATGAATTATGTTGAGATGCGTATTAAAAGAGTCTGATCAATACTTCTCGTCTAATTTTGAACCAAATCTTAGATCTTACAACATCATAGAGTAAGAGTTAATTACCCTAATAGTTCTCCAGGCTAAAAAGGACACGTCAGATTAGAGATCAGAGTCAGTTTGGCCTCTACCACTAGGTGGCGTTATTATATAGCAATTCAATGTATTGACAAAAACCCTGATGAGATTCTGGCCTGAACTTGACCTTGGCAATACAATATGCCCTTTAACAACACAATGCAACATAAATTCCTATGGTGTGTTTATTTAATAGAGTTTTATTATTATTATTATTATTATTATTCAACATGCTTAAAGTTTTTTGGGGGGCTAATGTAAGTTATAGGCCTACTGGACAAAATCAGTAAGGTTTATATAAGGTTTTCAACACAAACTAACAAATGAATTAAGAAAACAATATCAATACATATAAATATACTTATTAATAATTGTAAATGCAATATAGAATAATAGGCTACCTTAAATTCTAAATAAAAACCCTTTGGTCCCCAAACCTCCTTAGATATTGTGTGTGTTGAACCGTAATGTTTATCTTGAATTATTTGCCTGTTAATGAATAAACTCAGAGATTTTTAGAGATGAGAAACTGTTTTTCCTGAACTTCCGGGCTGCTTTTCTCGCCAAACCCACGGTTGTTTCTACACACTAGGGTACCAGGGATGGGTGAAATCTCATTTGCATGTATTTAAATGACGCATGAATAATTTACATAAGGCTTGAAGAAGGCAAAACAGAATATCAGTCGAATCGCGATCATCTTCGGCCGGTACAAAAAGGAAAACGGTCCTAAAAACACAGTCTACGGCTTCCTTCAGGTAAAAACAAATGCGGCACTGTGTGTGTGTCAGGCTATATCCGAGCGACGTCCCATTATATGGCCTTTTTGGCAGCTTCACAAGCATCCACTTACTAGAACCTTCCATAAATTACCGCCACATTAAAATGCCCCACACGACATTATGGAAAGGCTTGTAAAAAGCCAAGGGAAAACTTTAAAAAAACGTATTTACACACACAAGACAAATGGCTTTTTCAGAGGGGGAAAAAAAAATCTCAATTTTTACACACTTAGTCGCTAACCTGCATCTACCCCTGTTTTTTGCCTTTCCCACGTTTCTACAGTCTTGTTGGTTTTATATGAAAGAGCGTGTTGCTGCTTATCAGCGGGTGGTGCAGTAAAAGCGTTCAGGGTCAAAGCATTACTGAACCGTGATTGGTTCTTCCATTAGAAGAAGCGCGCAGCCCGAGTTTCCTTTCAGCCAATCAGATGCGCTCGCCGTACTATTGTTCCAAGTGCAAGTCTGCATTCTTTAGACTCCCCCCCCCCATATGATTTGAAAATAAATTGCACATAATTGTGAGTGACCCTTCCTCTACAATCTGAAGATTATAGACTGCGAAACACGCACGGCTGTTTGATTCAAACAAGCCATTTGGTGTATTAACAAGAAACAGACAGAAGATATTCACAAATAAACTGGTTAGGTGAACAGAATAAAAGCAAAAACGAGAGCAGGTGTTTATTAAAAAAACAGAGGCCTGTCTGCTGATAATAAAAATGTTCCCTGAAACGAAAATTGAATAATGCTATTTAAATGTCAAAATATCTGATATTTTCAAGTTCAACTGCAGGTTGAAATAAATTAAACAATCGTATTGAATTAATAAATCGTTATAATTTAAAGGCTTTCCGGTCCTGAGATCTGATTGGTCAATATACAGATTTGACGTGAAACACTTTACCACATCATCGTGCAGAACTATATAAACAATTTTTTTTATTTTTTTTATTTGTAAATATTTGTATTATAATAGTCCAATTTTTTATTTTTTATTTTTATTAATCTTTTGAAGCAAAGAAGGCACTCAGGGCCTGCTGAATAGCCTAAATGTGCTCGCTGTAACCGTTACTAATCGCACAATGTAACGCGGCGTCTTGTAGGCCTTATTGCTTAAATGAAATATATTTCTACTTTAATTAGCAATGGTGCTACATTATCCCACTTGTAAATAATAAAACGAGTTAATTCCTCTCCACATGGATTAGTCTATTAACTACGTGATCAAGTTTCTCAGAGAAATATGGGAGCCCCCCCAAGTGCATTGAGCGGACGGCCATACAGACACATATATGAACCCAGGGGGTGCGGGGTCTCACTGGTTTTGCATAAAAAAAGACGAGGTCCTGTGAAAGTTCTGCTCCCAGTGTGTGAATTCAATAGCTCCAGCATGGTTAGCATGACAAACTGCTCTTCAAGTTCACAGAGGAGCCTAACCTCCCCCGTCCCGCACGCACACACACACACACACACTCCCGCTGTTGACCCTCGTTCATTCTCAAGTCTATTTCAGGCAAGTCAAAGGGCATCTTACTTCTGAAATTTCAATAATGTTATCTGTTTGGGAGGAAATGTTTTTAAGGTCATGAGTTTCTTTTTATTTAGCCTATTTATGTAGGCTAAGAACAACCGAAACATTTCTCACATGGCAATTCAAACTGAAAACGCAACACTATTTATCTATTAAAAATGCATTAGGAAATGTAGATATTGTGGTCGTTTTTTTGTTAATGTGATGTGTGTGTTTGGCTTTTAATGTTGGCTAATGTACAAATTTAAGACGTGCACAGAAGCTATATCATATTCAAGATAAGCTTCAATCTTAACAATTATTTAAATTTAAATAATGGCTTTATTATGTTTGTGAAACTTTTTTTTCCCTTTAGTTATTTTCAGCATTTGTTTATGTTTTATCACTTGTCCTGATTTACTAATATGTAGTATATATGTTATAATTTGACTATAATGTTAAATGTAATTGATAATTCACCTCAAAATCGACATTTTCATCTCTCTAATCTTCAAACCTATTTATTTTAAATATGATTGCCAACACTAGCTCTTTTTTTTTTCTTTTTTCATCATCATCATCATCATCACAGACTGCATTACAAACACTTTTGTACATAAATAATTGTTTTTTTAATACATAAATATTTTTTTCAGATCCGTTTGTTCAGATAAATAACCATTATTTATTTATTAAACCACCACAAAGATGAAAGAAACAGCAAGTCACAACAAAAAAATGTAAAACAGATTTTCAAAACAGAAGTAAAATAGTTTTTTTGTTTGTCTTTTCATCTTGTAAAGGCT